>NC_065445.1:204679185-205279185 GCF_917563875.1 Diabrotica virgifera virgifera | reverse complement strand
CATGTCTTCGTTGTTTTTGGTCCGATTGCTACGTTTGAGAGGTTATATGAAAGGGGAGGGATATTGAGGTTAGCAGAAAAATCCAAATATAATGGTATTTTCAATAAATTATATCTTCGTTGTAATTGATAAGATTTTGAGGTACGAGACGTTAACCCATTCAGACCGATTGACGTACTGGTACGTTATTCAAAGAACACTATGATATTATACGGGTGCGGTACATGTACTATTTTGTATGCAATAGCTTGGTGCGGCTGTCGTACAAGTTTTAGGTCTTTTGCATTTTTTCTGGACTGATGCCGTACATATACAGCTGTATTATACATCAGACTTAGCCGAATGTCGTAGATGTACATCACTAATATTCTCTTTGAAAGACTGCAGTTAGAAAACGTATTAGTCTCAGTACGATCGACGTACTCGTACAAGTACGACATTTATTATTTTTGGGGTTGTAAATAAAAAGCATTTGTAATTAATATGTTTTATTCTTGAATAAGTAAATAAGTAAGAACCAAGAAACAAACTATAAAAGCAAAGTTTTTAGATAGTTTTTCTAAAATTTTTAGGCTATTGATTATGTATTTTAGAAAGGAACTACAACGTTAACGGGGTTTTATTGTTTCATATAGTAAATGGACCTCTAAATATGAAAAAACCGCGGAGTGCTACCATTTAAAGGGGTGCGTTTTTGAGAAAGGGGTGAATTAGTCCGTAGGCACAGGGTAAATTAAGGTGAGGTATATGCACTTTTGGTGCAAATACGTCTACAGGGAAATTATTTCAGGTTAAATTTACTATCGAAATATCACATTCAAAAGTCAGAAATATTTTTTTTACAAATATATATTTAAAAGAAAACCAAGAAAAAAACACGAAAGATAGCAATCTTGTTTTTTGCCCCATAACTTTTTTCCACGGGATATAGCTATAGGCATTGCTTTACAGAAAAATAAGTTCCATCCTTCCTATTTAAAATGACGTTTCGTAGAAGTACCTATGATTTAGAGTTTCCAAAATATGATTTTTTAAATTTCACCACTCACAGCGATTTTGGGACATTTTCTTTTTTACTTAGCAAAAATTGTTCTGTAACTTTTTTCTTCGTAGCTTTAGGTATATGCAATGTTACATTTATTAGGAAGAAAAGTCAATTACCCTTAAAATGATCTATTGTAGAAGGCGGTATCGCTATTTTTAAGCAAGATATGGTTTTTCAAAATTTGATACTTTAATTGATTTTTGATATATTTTACGATTATTTTTAAATTTCTTATTATTACTTTTTTTATTGTATATTTAGATATATACATTGCTAAATATAAAAGAAAGCTTATTTAATTTAGTTTAAAATGGTGTACCTTAAAAAATTTTAGGACTATTTTTAAACAAGATATGCCTTTTCAAAATGTGACATATACACATGCAATAGGTCCCACTAAGTTGGAAAAATATGGAAAACTTTTTTTATTATCAACTTTATGAAAACAAGTTATTCTTTATAAAATGCTCTGCATAGTCTAATACCTAAGATTCAGTCATCATTTGATAGTAAATATAACCTGTAACTATTTTCCTGTAGACTTGTTTGTACCAAAAGTGCATAGAACTCACCCTAATTCACCCTGTGCCTAGGGACTAATACACCCCTTTCACAAAAACGCACCCATCTAACTGGTAGCACTCCACGGTTTTTTCAAATTTAGAGGTCCATTGACCATATGAGATAATAAAATCCCGTTAACGTTGTAGATCGTTTAAGCTCTTTTATTTTGAACATAATCAATAGCCTATTTTAACTGTGAAATTGTCCAAAGTTCATCATTTTCGCCTGTCGTTCTTGACACCGTCCTAGACAGGCGCGCGATACACGGTCCGTCCTGAATGGGTTAAATGAAAGTGGAGTGGATATTCAATACCTAGTGATAGAAAAAACACAATGTCATTGCCAAATGGACACTATAGTGTATCTCCTTTTTTCTTGGTACGATTTTAACGTTCGAGGCGCTAAATGAAAGAGAAAGGGATAGCGAATATGTTGAGATAAAAACAAACACATCGATATTACCAAAAGTGCAAATATCGTATCTTCGTTGCTATTGGTCCGATTGTAACGTAAGATATGTCAAATTAAATGCGATTAGACACCGAGGGTATCATAGAAAAAAAACAAACAGGACAACATTGCCAAAACAGCACTATATCGTATCTTCGTTGCTCTATTAAATACAAACGGGCAAGAAAGTATCACTTCATATAAAGTTATAAATATAAAAGGTTTATAACGGAAATTTAAATTTTTAATTTTTTATAAAATTAACGTCTTCAATGTTTTAGTTTTTTTAAGTTTATATTATGATGTCTACTCTATTAATATTATAAATAAAAACACAAAAACACCTGCTTTTTGTGACCAAATTTCACAGAAAAACCTCGCATTAAGTGGTTTTAAAGAGGGTCAGGCAGATAATTTCATCTGTACTGAAATTACAATAAAGATGCACTAGAAATAAACAAACCAATATACGTTAACTGTTACTCTACGTAACCAGTTACTAAGGGGCACTCCTGAATCATGATTTACAATGTATAAACATTTTAAATAATCATTTGGGATTTACAATGTATATACTTTTTAAATCATGATTCAGGAGTGCTCCTTGTAAGAGTTAAAGTGTCTTGATTTGTTTGCTGATGGTGAATCTTGATTGTGGTTGTATTATAGGGCTAAGGAATAAGCCAAAACCCGACGCATTGGATCCCAAATTATTATGATTTACGATTTTCAATTATTATAACTTTTTAAATATTCTGTATAATACAAAACAACTTATTTTTGTAACTTAAAAGTGAAGCAGATTTTAAATACAATTTTTAATATAATACAGGATATTTTGTTAAAACAAACATATCCATGATACAGGACAATGTTATTGATGACTCTAAAAGTATATTAAAGTTGCAACTAATTTAAATCTTGAAGATTATAGCTACCTACATAGTCGTAATATATTATAGTACCTAGATATCTCGAAAAATAGACAAAAACAGGGTATCCCTTTTGCAATTTGTTTAGAAAAAGTAAGAAAATGTTGACCCATAGGAAAACTACAATATGTATCTTGATTTATATCGTGTGATGTCTCAAAAAATGGTTATGTAATTTTTATTAGATATATTAAAGATTGATTCAAAGTTTTATTTATTTTATTTTAAGATTCAGTTGAAAACATATTTATAAAATAATGTTTTGTTTACCTGTATATCTGGGTGCATGCCGAGCATAGCAAAAAGGGAGCAAAGAGTAGATGCTGTTGTATCAACGGCCTAAAAATAAGAGAAATGAAATTAAGTAAAATCAATATTTTATTCTGCATGCGAAATATTACGAATTTGAATGATACGCTGAATCTTGAGCGTATTAAAATAAAATATTATCTTGTTTTATTTTTTTTTCTATAGAATTAATACATTCATCTATAAATCATCTATAAATCAAGTTTTCTTTCTTTGTAGATTTTGGCAATTTTTTTCTGGACCCATAACTAACTTTACAACCACCTTGTATATTTTATTGATGTTTGGTACACATATGTCACATTAAGAACCCAAACCACCCAACTGCTAATCAAAAGAAAAATCCAGACTCGGACTTAAATCAATATATTTTATAAATTCATTGTGATCATGGAATGTTGAAATTTTCAATATCCGTTTGCATATTTGAAAAGAGCTCAAAAATCTAAGTTTAATGGTTTTTATATTGAATATTTTGAGATTAAGAAGCATGTATTATTAAAATTTAATAATAAATTATTAAAGTAAATGAAGAAATACTTATTTTAAACATATTAAGTATATATTTATTACATTGGAACGACCCATTTAGTAACCAAAATAAAAATCCAGGTCCTGAATAACAAAAAAAATATAAGTAATTCTGACCCTGAAACAACAACCTGTATATTAAAATTTTCAAAATCCGTTTGCACATTTGAAAAGAGCACAACAATCTCAGTTTAATGGCTCGCTAAAATTTTTGGCGCAGACAATTTTTAATGACATTACTTTTGAAATTATGTCGAAATCTTGTTAGAGTTTTCACAGTTTTTAAAAATTTCGACATACTTTCTTCTTCTTCTTCTTTCTCATAATCCTTAGTATTCTTCAGGGCGTTGGATGAAATATTAGGACATAATTTTAAAATTAATTAAATTGTTTGCGCAAAAAATGGAAGCGATCCATTACTAAGCTTAGTTTTTTGTGCTCTTAAAGGTCACAATTACTTTATATTTTTTTTGTTAATCAGGACCTGGATTTTTCTTGGGATTGGTAAGCAGGTATTTTTTAAATTAAATTGATTAATTAAATTTATTAATTTATTACTAAATTTGATTAATAATAGGTGTTATTTGTGAAACAGGTTAAAAATTTGGACGTCAGAGTACGAAAACTTTCTATGTATTTTGTCGGACAGAACTTAGAAATAAATTTGTTACTATTACATTAAACTCTCATGCATGCAAAAATTAGGCTTCTATTTATCACCAAGAGCATGTCAAATGACAGGAATTATATTGGTGATAAAAAATAGCAGCCTGATTTTTGCATGAGAGTTTAACGAAATGGTAACAAATCAATTGGAAGTTCTGCCCAACAAAATACATGGCACGTTTTCGTAATCTGACGTTCCAAATTTTTAAATTGTTCCACAATTAAAACTTCCCCTGTTCCAGTATTCCCGTACATCAAAGTTTGTCCGACTAGACACCGTTAAGCTATTAACAAATTTTCAGCTTGCTATTAATCAACCATTTTTGGTACGCGGCTTTCTAATCTCAGTGTTCTTAAAAATTTCAATACAATTTCAAAATTAAAGTCACTAAATAATTGCCTGCGCAAAAAATTTAAGCAAACCAATAAATGTGGTTTTTGTGCTCTTTTTAACTCGGCGTTGGTCGCTAGGTAGGTTGTTACGCGAGTGGTCGCGCGTGAGATTTTCTCTCACATATCCAACTTTTGCCTTTTTTTACAAAATTTTACAAAAAAGATAAGGTTTCATCAACGATAAAGCCATTTGCTTTAAAAAGACACGACGTTTTTCTGTTTTATTATTATTATCTTTATATTAAATGTGACTATTGATGCCACCAATATTTATCATTGAAAAATATATGGTAAGTGACCATCTACAACTAACCCGTGAAACAGAATATAGGATTTTCATATCATCGACCACATCCACGGCGCCTTTTGTTACTTCATAAAAGGATATTATTTTAGGTTTTAAGGGGAAAAATAAAATTAATTTTTATACACAGTTGGTGACGCCGGTGGTCGCTTGATGAGAGAATCTCTCACATGCAGCACACTGACTCAACAATATGGTGATACTAAGTAAAATGAGTCACTATCTGAGCGGACGAGTCTATTAGATTGTCAAGGGAGGATAGTTAGGAGACTAGAAGGAACTACAGCGCGTATAATTTCCCAGAAAAAAAGTTGTGCTCAATTTTTTGAATCCGTGAGAGAAAATCTCATATAGCGATCACTGGCGGGTTAAATAATCAAATTATATCTTGAAATTATCTTTCAATATGCAGGGTGTTGTTCCAAGGTCACAATTAATTTATAATTTTTTTTTAGTTCGAACCTGGATTTTTTTATGATAAGTAGTTGTGTAGTTTGGGGTGTAAATGAGACTAAAGTAGCCAATTGAGGACACTTTGAAATTTGACCCCTGACGACATGCCTAAACGTAACAATGACAAAAAAAATTGTTCTCACCATTCATTCATCCACAACGTGGTTTGCGACTTCTGTCTACTCAGTTTAGATCAGGATATGTGTACATAGATACATATGTGTAGATGTGTACCCAATATTAAAAAAATATGAATATAAAAAAGTGGTTCTAAAGTTATAGGTCCGGCAAAATCGATAAAATACCCTGTAACTCGGCCACAAAAAACCGGTGAGGCAATAAGCGTAGTATATCTAGAGACACCTCAGTGACCTCTATTCACCTCAAGAATTTTCGCTTCCCAATGAACTACCCTGTATTAATGAACAGATAAATAAAAAATCACTTACTGCTAGGAAAAACGTCTTTATTTCATCTATAAGTTCTCGTTCAGTGAAATTATCATTATCGATCAGATCTAAAAATGCAATGCGAGGTTCCTCTAAAAGAAAAATATATTTATATATTTTATTATAATATTGTTTAAATATAGTTGTTCCATTGAATAATATACATACATATGTACAATGTAATATCATTTATATGCACATGTTTCATGTATAAATTATTATATTAACCCTACGTTAGGCGCGCGGTTATTTCTGACGAGCTTAGTCGCGCGGTCTACGATTGTAGACCAAAGTTTTTTGTCGTATAATACCGGATTTTGACAAAATTAACAAATTAATGATTAATAGCATGTTTATTTATGTCCGTACTTTGATATTAAATGGTCAAAGTGGCACAATTTTAGTCCGTCAAATATTCAGTGCAAATATCCCCAAAATGACCCTTGAATTCAAACTTATCACATCTTTGGCATGCCCTCCTTGTTGACATATTACAAATTCGTGCACAAGTACAACATCGTCCCACGTAATTTGTTGGAATATTAGGGGGAGAGGGTACGACTTCTTGAACTCCGAGCAGTACGCGAGCTCGTCGTCTAAGTTCTCTTAGCAGGGAAGGTATAGTTGATCTATATTCAATTTGCGGTTTGATTAGTTCCCATGCTAAGTTTTCAATGAAGTTGCTTCTTGAAACATTTTCATTTATGTTATTAGCTTTATATACACAGCAGGCTACATATTAGCTTTATATATACAACTAAAAATTGGAACGCGCTTAGTCGCGCGGTCTACGATTGTAGACCAGTGCTCTTTGAATAATGGTAAAAAAATAATGCAAAGAGATCGGCGGCGTTTAGCAAACTGAAGAGTAAGCTGAAAGTATTAGTGACAGCTACTAAGCGGGACGGGGGCGTATGTGCAGCTTTCTGCAATTGGCGACCACTTAAAGGAGAGTGGTCTACGATTGTAGACCGCGCGACTAACTGAGGGTTAAAAAGGCATTTTGATAGCCAACTGAGCCTGGCAGTGAAAGGCACTCACTTCTCTGTAAGTGGTCTAGTGGATTGATGATCAAAACCCAGCCAGAAAAAAAAATGTTCAACGTAGTAATATAAAAACCATATGAATCTATGACTTCGCCTAGAATACGCTGATATCCGATCGATACACCAGCGGTGTACAGATGAGCAGTACGATATGGGGTAAATTTTGCCTGTTAGTGTTACTCATTTCATTGATCATGAGTCCACGTGGTCGTTTTTCAGTTGTGACTTCTTTCCAATTGTGACTTCTTTCACATACCAGTCTTACTATTCTGTGTCCTGCCTTTAGGAGTCTTCTCTTTTGGAGACTTTATTTCTTGTATGATGTTGGCGTTTGGGTGTAGTTCTTCGAGATCTTTGTCAGTTACTATTTTATTTTATCCTGTTGTGGTATTATAATATCACCCTGTACAAAAGACGTTTTATTGAAAGTAAATTGTCCGCCCTTGACCAAGGCCGACGCGTGAGGTTGCAAAGTTCATTCTAATATATAAGTAAACGCCCGATGATATGATACCATTATTATTATTGTTATGATTATTGTAATAGTTAGCAGTAACCACGTTTAAGGTAGGTCGTGATTATAAACAAGTTATTATGATTTAGTAATCGATATGGTAAACCAAAAATATATGTATATGAATAGAAATAAGAGTTTTAATTAATTGGGACTAGAAGGCAGTAACAACACGCTTATTTGCGACATGGCGTTCCTGTAAATTAGTTGGAGAATCTTCTGAAGATTTGAACTAAAGATTGGAAACACCGACGGCGGAAAATGCAGCAGACCAGGACCCAAGAACCGAACCCAGTGGAAAAAGACACAAGTGATAAAATGTAAGTAAGAAATTTAGTCTTTTTTTTGAAAATGCTTCCCTTGTTTTTTATATATACATATTATTATTATTGAACATTGAATAATTATCTTTGCTGATTTGTGAATAATTTATGAAGTATCGATTTTTTTTAAGAATATCTATGAATTTTGAAATATGAAGTGATTTTTGAATTGAATATTTTTATAGAAGTTTATTTTATATGCTATTCTTGAATTTTTATTGAATTTTGAATTGTTATTGAATTTATTTGAAAAATCTCTATCCGATTTCGATTTTTTAGTAAGGTTATTTTTGAATATTTTATGGAATATCGAATTTTTTCCAAAAATTTCTCTCGAAGTTTGAGATATAAACTTATTTTGAATATTTTTATCTAACTTTTGCATATGCTATTTTTTTTATTGAATTTTTGTCGAATATGTATACTATTATTGAATTTTTATTAGCCAGTTGTTTTTATTATTGATATTTATTGATTACATAGATACATTTTCATCGATTTTGTGTTAAATTTTGTATGATATGAACCTGAATGAATAATTTTGTGTGATAAATGATATATAAATGATTGTTTTTAATGAATAATGATTAGTGATGACACACGTTGATATAAGAGCTTTAAGACAAACATTGCTATAAGCAAGAGATATATTTTTAACAAACCGACCTGATGAGTCGAGATAAGGAATTTGGAGAAGAACTATATAGATTAGAAGAAGAACTAACAATATTATAAGCTAAATATTATGAGGCAACTAGAGACAATAAGAAACCCACTGCTTTCGTCAAATTAGGAAGGTACTAAGTGATTTATAGAAGCTTGAAAGCTTATTAGAGACCCACTCTGTGTTTTGAAGGGTACCTATTTTATTCATGATTATTCGTGAATAAACAACGGCCTCAAAGCAAGGGATTGAGGTTGTGATATTTTTAGAAGAATTTGAACCGCATAAAATACCTATTTCGTGTTTTGAGTTAACTATACCACCTCAATTGTGCGTACAGATCAGGGCGAAAATTCGGGTTAATTTTGGCGGAGAACTAAGATATCCGAGTGAAACCTCTTTTATTAAGATTGTAACGTTACAAACGTCACATCTTTGATATTTTATTTTTAAATAATTATTTTACCTTATTTCCTTTAATATTTCATTAATAATTATCTTCTTCTAATTGGTTTACCCATTTTCCCCTTTAAAAATCGGTTGGCGCTCTCTTTTATTACCCTCTTTTATTATCTTCTATTTAATATATCTCTTTCATTTAAATCATCATACTGAACATACCTCGTATATTCATACTCTCCAAATATCTGTATTTTCAATACGGAACATGCCGCTACTTCATAGTACTTGGTTGTCATTTTAAACGTCGTTTTCAATGACAGTGTCACTTCATCGACTTGACCCCCTACTCCCTGACATACACTGGAAGGGAAAAATTAATCCTTAAAAAGGCATGTAATTCGAAAAATAAGTCATTTCTATTTCATCAAATCATCTCTTGGGGTAAGGATAACATTATATTGTAATTATATTTCTCCATCTAACAGTTTTTATATTGTTTTTTATCTAACCTAACTTCCAATGTCAGACCATGTGTTCTGATATTTTAGTTTCAAATATAATTATCTTTTAATTTACATGTATGCACGTTTAGTAATCAGAATTTTAACTATTCTCATCTAAATTTCATTTGATTTATTCTTGTCATCTGCTACTCTTTCTGACGATTAGAACGGCAGATGGCACACGTTGGTTTTTCTTCTTGATGATTGATATGTGTCTCTATTTTATAGTTTTTTGGAAAGAAACCACTTTTCTCCCTCCGGGAGTTTCAACAACCCTCAAATCGCCGGCGATACAACAACGAGGACCATGTCATCAGGGCTGCAACCACATAACCAAGACTGTAACGACCAACATCCGTAGGCCTGGTAGAATACAACACCTACAACCCCAGAGCCCGTTGCAGAACCAGCAGCAGTACCATACGACATCAAGAAGATACCATCAGCTACCAAAAGCCATAAGTATAATCCAGAATTGTTAGTTTTTGGCAAGAATTTGAATACATTTGTTAATGCAATTTACAAGTCACTTTATTTATTATATCTTTATGAACAATAAACATGATTAGTTAAAAACTATGTTTTGTTTGCTTCCATTCCAATTTTCATAGTTCATATCTGAGGTTAGGACAAGACGAACACACACCTGAGTGACTGAGCTAAGCTAAGGGTGTAACGATGGCTATCTTGGTTAGTTGAGGTAATATTTTCGAATATTGTTTCAATTAGCTGGGGTAGTCCGTCGCTTACTCGTTAAACTGGCGCACCAACGCACTTGTCTTATCCGAAGAATCGAGCTGTGAATGTGTGGTTTGGTAGCAGGCAACAAGCATTAATAAATACTATTTTCTTATATTTCATTTTTATATTCAATTTTTGCTAAATCTATATATATTATCTATTTTGGTACTTTTTGACTACCTTTTTGACTAATTTTTATATATTTTCACATGTTATGGGTCAAAAAGTATTACCAGTTTCAATAATTTAATTATATATTTCAGCATAATTGATTTAAAATACATTTACAGTTGCAAATATTGGTATTTTTAACATTTTGATACTTTTTACCTACTTTTTTTGGCTAATTTTTATGTTTAGGACCTTGATAGTAATGTCCACATGGCATTTTTTTTTTCTGTTTTTTCAATTTAACCAGTTTTTTTTTGGTAGTTCTTCTTTAATTACTTTCTTATTTTATTGTAACTTTCCAAAACCCAAGAGAATTTTTCCATTTATTGTCATATTTTCTGTATTTTTTATACGTACTATTTCTTCTACATTCTTTTTATAGGTACTTCTGTGTACTCTAAAGTGCATTTAAATCTTGTTTTATTACTTATTTTTAATTACTTTTTACTTATTCTTATATTTCCTAGTTGTTTTCATATATTTATTACCAATTTTGTACAACTACCAAAAATTTTGTTGTTTCCGTCGAACTTTCTGTTCGGATGGTATATACTACTTTACTTGTATAGTAAAGACTAGTACAATTTTCAAGTTCTTTTCTTTCATTAATGTATTTTATTCTTATTCTTCTTCTTTACGTATTCAGAATATTAATTTAAATCATTCTTCTTCTTCTTGTGTTGAATCTCAAAAAATTTTTTGTTTGTAAAGCATGATATTTTACATTTTTCAATTTTTTGCATTAGTGCACTTATATTAATTATGATAAACATCATATTTAACATCTTTTTTATTTTAACAATGCCCTATTTATCTATATATTATTGTTTTATTATTTTATTTTGGGTGTTGTACTGATTTTTGATACAGATTAGCATGAAAGCCTCATCCGGCACTTATAAGTTGTGTATGGCTTATATATAGCTGCATAGACACCTAGTGTTTTTTTTTTCCTAGGGTACATAAAAGTTATCCATAGGGTTGGGCCAGACCTATTGAGTCTGAGTTCCGTTTTTTTGGTCTTAATGACTGTTGATATACAGTTTAATGCTGTATATTATTTTTAGGATGATGTCTTTTATAAATTTTTTCTTTTGGAGTTCAAACAATTCTATGCATATCTACTTTTAGAAATCTGGTGTAGAATTGTGGCGCTTTGAAGTATGATTGTAGTTTAGCTACTAGCATTTGTTATTTTCTATCTTTGCAAATCATATTTATGCATTTTTATACATATATTTTGTTCTTTAGTGTAGATCCCTGGTATGCATTTGATGGAAGTAGCATTTGCATTATGTATCATTATCTCTCTCTCTCTTTATTAACTTATTGGTTAAGTCTTTTAGGACTGGTTTTATGCAGTTTTTTCAAACCCTTTGGTGTAGAACTTTGTCTTATTTGGCTTTCCATATAGTTGGTACTTATTTTTTTTAATGGTTTATCTATAGTTGCACTTGCATTTCTTTTTATCATATTATACTTATGTTATCTTTATCTACTTATATGCTTTTACTCACCTTATCATATTGATTATTATATTATTACCTTACTTTAGATATTTGTTATCCGAGTACTTGTTATTTTGTTCGAGATTCAGTTCTTAGTAGCTCTATTAGCTATTTATTTTATTAAGGATGTAATATCCATTATACAATTATTTAAATTTGGTTATATGCCTTTTATTTTATATAAATACCAGAATATTTGCAATGCAATTCATTTTTAATATGTCTACATTATTTGACTATGGTTACTTACTTACTTTCGGATTATTAGTTAAATTTGATTATTACTTACACTTTATACTACTTACATGTCTTTATAATTTTGAATTAATTTCATACTTTTTAAAGTACATTTATTTTTTTTATCCAGAGATAGATATTCTCTGATGTCATTTATTTATAATAAATAAATATTTTATAGTGTGATGAATACTACAATTCATTGGGTAATATTTTTATTTTTTTCCCCAGAGTAACATCTGAAAATTATTTTGGTACTTTAAAATTTTTATGATTAATAATTTAAATTAACTATATACATTGACTTAATATTTACTTTATTATGAGTATTTATTTTTGATTTGTTCTGAACGATTACTACTGCATACATATATTTATTTCTGGTTAGAACTTTCGTTTTCTTGTTTTCCTTGAGAAAAATTTCTCACCTGTGTTCGAAATTTTTCTGATGAGTGGAGGGAGTGTGTAACATTCCTGTTTTCTTTGGGAAAAATTTCTCACGTGTGTTCAAAATTTTTCTGATGGGTGAGAGGAGTGTGTAACGTTACAAACGTCACATCTTTGATATTTTATTTTTAAATAATTATTTTACCTTATTTCCTTTAATATTTCATTAATAATTATCTTCTTCTAATTGGTTTACCCATTTTCCCCTTTAAAAATCGGTTGGCGCTCTCTTTTATTACCCTCTTTTATTATCTTCTATTTAATATATCTCTTTCATTTAAATCATCATACTGAACATACCTCGTATATTCATACTCTCCAAATATCTGTATTTTCAATACGGAACATGCCGCTACTTCATAGTACTTGGTTGTCATTTTAAACGTCGTTTTCAATGACAGTGTCACTTCATCGACTTGACCCCCTACTCCCTGACATACAATGGAAGGGAAAAATTAATCCTTAAAAAGGCATGTAATTCGAAAAATAAATCATTTCTATTTCATCAAATCATCTCTTGGGGTAAGGATAACATTATATTGTAATTATATTTCTCCATCTAACAGTTTTTATATTGTTTTTTATCTAACCTAACTTCCAATGTCAGACCATGTGTTCTGATATTTTAGTTTCAAATATAATTATCTTTTAATTTACATGTATGCACGTTTAGTAATCAGAATTTTAACTATTCTCATCTAAATTTCATTTGATTTATTCTTGTCATCTGCTACTCTTTCTGACGATTAGAACGGCAGATGGCACACGTTGGTTTTTCTTCTTGATGATTGATATGTGTCTCTATTTTATAGTTTTTTGGAAAGAAACCACTTCGAGGACCATGTCATCAGGGCTGCAACCACATAACCAAGACTGCAACGACCAACATCCGTAGGCCTGGTAGAATACAACACCTACAACCCCAGAGCCCGTTGCAGAACCAGCAGCAGTACCATACGACATCAAGAAGATACCATCAGCTACCAAAAGCCATAAGTATAATCCAGAATTGTTAGTTTTTGGCAAGAATTTGAATACATTTGTTAATGCAATTTACAAGTCACTTTATTTATTATATCTTTATGAACAATAAACATGATTAGTTAAAAACTATGTTTTGTTTGCTTCCATTCCAATTTTCATAGCTCATATCTGAGGTTAGGACAAGACGAACACACACCTGAGTGACTGAGCTAAGCTAAGGGTGTAACGATGGCTATCTTGGTTAGTTGAGGTAATATTTTCGAATATTGTTTCAATTAGCTGGGGTAGTCCGTCGCTTTTTCGTTTCAAGATAAAACGAAGGTATCGGAGCTGGTATATGAAGTGATGATTATGATGTTATATGAAATGATATATGAGATAAATGATATATGATTGTTATATGAAATATGTATATGAAGATGAATTATGTACACTCTAGAAATGTTATGGGGAAAATGAAGAAATATATAGTTGTAGTACCAGACAAGAAGAAGAAGAGAAAAAAAATAATTTTTAGTAAAATATGTGGGAAAAATGAAAGAAGACACATAAAAATTGCAAGAAAAGAAGCAAAATTAAGAAGATACTAATCAAATAAGTAGCTAATCATTGAATTATATTTAAGAATTAAGCTTGAATTGTTTTTTGAAATCTCTAAAGTAACGTAAATTATAAATGACTTAAATTTTAAATGTAGATAATGAATTCAGGTTAAGTTTTCGCGGAAAATAATGGAAGTGTTTGAATTAAGGATAGACAATATCTTACAGTGTTAGTTACCTTAGTGTTAGTATTAGAAAAAAGAACCCTAAAAGAAATTTTCTTTAAACTTAATATGATGAGAGACATTTATTAATATTTATTCTAGCAAGAGACATTAATTTTTTTTTATTATTAAGAAGGGACGAATAGTAATTAATCAAAAGACTGAAATAGGAATTAATAAAGTAACTTTAAATTTTTACTAAGAAGGTTAGGTAATATTAAGTTTAGTTAAATTTGGAAATATTATTAGGTAGATTTAAAATATTATGCTATTACTGCTTTTATAACGTAAATTAGTGTAGTACACTAAAAATACTAAAGATTAGATTAAAAATTAGGATAAGTTTTATTCATTGTTTTACGAAAGTGAATTAGTAAAAAAAAAATACTAAAAGACGCGAAGGAATAGTGCGTGATTTAGTGACAATTACTTATAAACAATTATTTGTAGTTTTTATAAAATACCAGTTTAATATAGGGACAATATGAACTTCTGTTTATAATAGGATTTTTGTTAAGTGTCTTATAGCGGCCGATATAGGACCTTAACTATTAAGTAATATAAGGTCTATCCCCTAAAAGGCGATGATGGACAATCAACCTCATTTTAAGAATATGCAATTTTAACAAAACGGGGAGGTGTGGTATTATAATATCACCCTGTACAAAATATGTTTTATTGAAAGTAAATTGTCCGCCCTTGACCAAGGCCGACGCGTGAGGTTGCAAAGTTCATTCTAATATATAAGTAAACGCCCGATGATATGATACCATGATTATTATTGTTATAATTATTGTAATAGTTAGAAGTAACCACGTTTAAGATAGGTCGTGATTATAAACAAGTTATTATGATTTAGTCATCGATATGGTAAACCAAAAATATATGTATATGAATAGAAATAAGAGTTTTAACTAATTGGGACCAGAAGGCAGTAACAACACGCTTATTTGCGACACTGTTACTTCATCAAGCACAAGCTCAAAGATCTTTCTTAGGATTTTCCTTTCCCAAACACGTAGTCTCTCATCGTTTGCTGGTTCCATACGAATCGTATAGGTAATTGTTTTATATACTTGTGTTTTTGTCTTCATACGTCTTCTTATATAGTTTCGAATTTATAAGGTTTTAAAGGGCATAAAGGTATCTTTGGTCGTCTTGAATCCTATTGCTTATTTATTGTGATCCATTAGCTTTCCAATGGGGTGCAAAAAATCGAAAAAATCGCGTTTTTTGCACTAAATTGTTAATATTAAAAAACGGACGCGAACTCTAGGCAGAAAACAGGTAAGTAGGTTTACTTCCTATAGGTCTGCAATAACTAAAAAGTAGTCAGCAACCTGGATCTGTGAGTGTCCCGAACATGGTCTATTTCTAGCTTATTTCCCTGGAGTATTGGATTTACATGAAATTTGGCTACACATAGCTAACATGTGTGTGTTTTTCGGTAAGTCCGGGAATAGATGAACTGCGTTTTTCCACAAAGTCAATACTTTTCAAGTTACTTGCGAGTGAATATGTTCATTTTTGAACAAAAAACTGCGTTTTCAGACGGTTTTTCGCAATTACCTAATTCAAAAAATAATTATCTTATCGAAAATTCAAAAATATTTATTTTATAAAAAAGTAAAAAAAATTGTGTATGTATAAGGTCTCTATAACCAGTAGAAACAGAGTTTTAGTCAATGAAAAATAGGATCATATTTGTCAAAAATCAAATCGAATATTTCAACGTGTAATAACCACAAAACTAAGCATGTTTTAGGGAAAACTCAAAAAAGCTTTATTTTTGTCTTTAATAAGTTACTAGAATCAAAAAATAAGCAAGTTATTTTATTTGTTTATTTTATTTATTATGCTCTACAGGTCTTGTTGACCTAGTATAGGGCTTTACAAATTTTACAATTACAAATTTACAATTTTACAATTTTTACATAATACACATGATAGTATATATGTACTAATGTCTTATTATATAATTTTTTTAATTTTTATGTAACAATTGCTGCACTACTGTTCTCCACTGTATCCTATTTTTCGCCTTCTCTTTCCAGTCTGTAACTTCCATCGCTCCTATATCTTCCTGAAACTTTTCTTGCCACCTTTTTCTTAGTCTAACTCGCCTCCTTGTCCCTGGTCTTCTTAGCAGTACCATTTTTGGTATTCTTGCTCTGTCAATTCTCTCGACATGAGCTGCCCACCTGACTCTTTGTGCCTTTGTGTATCTGGTTATACTTGGTTCGTTGTAGATCATCCTTAATTCTTGATTGGTTTTCCTTTGCCAACCGTCTTCTGTAGTTTTCCCCCGAAAAAAGCTCTTAGTACCTTCCGTTCCCATCTTCTGTTTTGTTTAGCACCCATGTCTTACATCCATAGGTGACTGTTGCTCTTATTAATATTTTGTAAATTCTGGTTTTCGTCTTTCTCGATACGTACTTGGATTTTAATCATTTTGTTAAACTGCCGACGTTTGGAATACCTTTTGCTATCCTGTGCTTTAATTCAATTTGCTCGTGTCCTTTTTCATCTATTATGACCCCTAGATATGTAAAGGTTTTTACTCTTTTAAATTGAAACTCTTTTCCTTTGAAGACTGTTAAATTTAGCATATCTTCAGGTTCTCTTTCTGTATTTCCGAGCACCATATATTTAGTTTTTATTTTTACTTATTTCTAGGCCGAATTTCTTTGCCTCTGTCTTTGCTAGTAGCGTAAAGTCGTCGGCGTAGGCCATGCATTGATGCTCGTTACGGTAGATCGTTTCTTGCGTTTCTATTCTGCTATTCCTTATAGGCCAGGGTAATAAGACAAAAATATACCCTGCTCGTGACACTTCAGCAGCCAGGGTAATGAAGCGTTTTTTTGACAGGTAATACCTATAGGAACAAATTATAACTACTTCCTGCGTAGGATCTGGCGGCCGTTTTTATTTATAAACAATTAACTGTCAAAAAATGGCATTCTCCTTTTTTTTAAATCAACGGAAAACAGTGAAACTTATGACTTTTTTAGTACAAATATTTTCGAGGTTATGGAAAAAGCTTTAAAATGACGTAATACAAAGTTTGATATACTCATTTATTTTTAATATAATTGCGAAAAAAGGTCGGATTTGCAAAAGAAAATATTTTCTCAATAACTGTTGTAAAAATTAGTGTACAGCTTGGAAATTTTTGTCATATGAGGGTTCTTTGGTGCTTAATATGTGATAAAAATTTCAAAGCGATTCATTCAATTGTTTAAATTTTATTGAAATTGTTTTTTCCAGAGAGCAATTTTTGCAATAACATAAGTAAAAAAAAATGGCCTTAGAACCATTCCACAGGTGTCAAATGAAAGAGCATGAGCTATGTTTTCAACATGGTTTAAAAAAGTGAATAAAAAATGCATTTATTAGTAATAAATAATTATGCAGAAGTATCGTCAATTTTTCTTTATAAACTTGTTCCAACAAAATTAACTTTTTTACCCTGTTTTAAGTGCACAACTACCAAGTAATGTTATCTATATCATAATTGATCAAAAATTGTAACAAATATGTATAATTTCTTATATAGCAAAATAAAAAGTTTATAAGGAAAGATTTACGATATTTTTGCATAATTATTTATTACTAATAAATGCATTTATTATTCCCTTTTTTTAATCCAAGTTGAAAATATAGCTCATGCTCTTTCATTTGACACCTGTGGAATGGTTCTAACGTCATTTTCTTCTGACATGTTATTGCAAAAAAATGCTCTCTGGGATAAAAAATTTGAATAAAATTTAAACAATTGAATGAATCGCTTTGAAATTTTTATCATATATTAACCACCAAAGAACCCTTATTTGACAAAAATTTCAAAGTCGTACACTAATTTTTACAACAGTAATTGCGATAATATTTTTTTTTGCAATTCCGACCTTTTTTCGCAATTATATTAACAATAAATGAGTATGTCAAACTTTGTAATACGTCATTTTAAAGCTTTTTCCATAATCTCGAAGACATTTGTACTAAAAAAAACCATGTTTCCCTGTTTTCCATTGATTTGAAAAAAAAAATGAAAAATGCCATTTTTTGACACTTAATTCTGGCTGTATAAGAGGAAACAGTAGCGATCAACAGGTAGCGAAAACGCGTTCCAAGATTGCGGCTGTAATTTTGAATATTTTTTCGAGATATTTGGCACACGTATTCGTAATATAATAAAGAATGGCGGTACAGAGCCCAATTTGAAAAATATATTAATATGTGTAAATTACTCTGTCATTAAAGACAATATTAAAAAAACGAGCGTGTACCGCCATTAAGAAGAACAAAAAAATACACTTTCTTCAAATAAATTTTTTATCCGATCGCGATGCCTAGATTTTGTGTCATTTTGGAACTACTAATGAAATAAAAAATTTTAGTAGTTCCAAAATTACACAAAACCTAGGGATCGGATAAAAAAGTTTATTTGAAGAAAGTGTATTTTTTGTTCTTCTTAATGGCGGTACAGGCTCGTTTTTTTAATATTGTATTTAATTACAGAGTAATTTCCACATATTAATTTATTTTTCAAATTGGGGTCTGTACCGCCATTGTTTATTATATTACGAATACGAGTGCTAAATATCTCGGAAAAATATTCAAAATTACAGCCGCAATCTTGGAACGCGTTTTTGCTACCTGTTGATCGCTACTGTATCAAGTGTCATGGAAAAACCTTATTACCCTGGACTATTACAATTACCGTCAAACCCGCTTATTAGAATATCTGTTAAAAGAATATCCCGCTTTAACGAATAGACATTTGAGGTACCGAGAAGTTTCTGCTAGCCACTAATGATCGTTTATTAGAATATACCGTTTATAGGAATACTTTTTCTTGGCACGAAGGCTATTCCGATAAGCGGGTTCGACTATATTTCCAAAACCAGATTAAATAAAACTGTCGATAGCGGGTCACCTTGTCTAAGTCCTTTTTTGACTACAAACTTTTCCGATTTGTGACTGTTTCACACTATTTCGTTGCTTGTCGTATTTAAGGTTATTTTTATCAGCTTGATTAGTTTTTCTGGTACTTTCAATTGTCTTACTGTTTCGAACATTTTTTTTTATCAATTTTATCACAAGCCTGTTTAAAATCTATGAATAGTGCATACAAAACCATTTTATGTTCGTAGCAAGTTGTTTGGATTCCTTTTATGTAAAATATTTGTTCTGTCGTCGATTTGTTATTTATGAAGCCCGCTTCGTATTGTCCTATTAGTTTTTCTGCGTATAACTCTAATATTTATCTCACAATCCTAGCAAATATCTTGTAGCACACGGCCAGCAGAGCAATATCCCTGTAATTTTGCACCATCTTTGCATCCCCTTTTTTGTGTAATGGGAATATCCAGGCTCTGGCCCACTCTTCAGGCATCTTTTCTCCTTTCCATATAAGTTCTATCAGTTCATACACCTTTTCCTGTAGTTTTCGTCCTCCTGCCTTCAGAATTTCTGCACTTATTTTATTTTGGCCTGGACTTTTATTGTTTTTTAGTTTGCTTACAACTCTTTGCACTTCGTCTTTGGTTGCTTCGGCTATTCTTATATCTGTTTGCTCTGTTCTGACTTCGTTCTCTCCCTGATCTCCTTCATCAGAGTTTAATAATGTTTCGAAATACATTTTCCATTATTTGATAACTTTCTCTGGCTCACGTACTAGCTCTTCCTCTTTTGTCTTTATGTAGCTTGTTTTACTTTGGTAACCTTTTTCTACTTTCTTTACTTCTTGAGAAAATGATCTTATTTCATTGTTTTTAAATTTTTCTTCTGTCTCTTGTAGCTTTTTTTCATTAAATTCTCTCTTTTTCTTTCTGCAACTTTTCTTTTACTGTTTTCGTACCCACCTGGTTATACTCTCTACTGTTTTTATTGTTAGGATTAGTCAAAATACGTATTCTTAACTTTTTCTTCTCTTCTGACAGCTCTGCACACTCCCTATTAAACCACTCCTTAGTTCGCGTCTGTTTTCTAATTCTAGGTATCAGTTTTCTACTTACTTCGTCTGTGATATGCTTTATTTGTTCCCACCTTTCTTCTACACCTGTGGCTTCATTTTCTGTTTCCAAGAACAATTTTTCTATCTCTTCTTGATACTTTTGCCTGATTGTTTATTTCTTCAGTTGGGTTAAGTCGTATGATTTTGTTATTTTTGCATCATTCTTCACAGTTATTTTTCCTTCTGCTTCACATGCTTTTACATTCAATTTTTACTAGAAAATGATCTGAATTACAGTCAGCTCCTCTCATACTTCTGACTTTTGTAATAAATTTTTGCATGTCGTTTTTCTATCATTATATGATCAATTTGATTAACGGTTTTTCCGTCCGGAGGTGTCCACGTACCCTATGTATCCCTTTTCGCTGCATCTGTGTATTTCTCACCACCATATTTTTTCCATTGCAAAACTTATCAGTGCAAAATAAGCAAGTTAAGTTCAAAATAAAGTTGGTTCCTTTTTTGGTAAAAAAATCATGAAAATCACTCCCTAATTAACATGCCAAATGAAATTATTCGTTACCGCTTCACAAGTTGCCTTACTTGTGTATGTATTGTTTATATAATCTGTAAGTTTCGTCGGTTCAGAGTGCTTATTTTTGATAGAGCTGTAGTTGAAAAGTCTTGAACGAGTCACTAATAATGAGTGTTGCAAATTTGGAACAGCCATATCGTAAGCAATTTTTGTCTTACAGAAAGACAAAACATCAAAAATATTGAGAGAAATAAAACCTACATTTTTTTACTCCTTGAGGTTTTTGGTATCACTAATAACTTATTAGTGATACTTAGGTTATTTAAAAAAAAATTATTTTTATCAAAATTAAAAATAAAAAAAAATTTACTTTAAAGGGATAGGCGCAAAAATTCGGCTCCAATGCTTATTGAATGTAGTCTTTTTTCGAGTCCTGAGAAAATTAATAAGTATTTTTAACAAATTTAAACGCAGTATGAAAGATAGGTACATTGTTACCGAAGGTCAAAAGTCCCTGAAAACTTCTATAATGTTTATTTTAATAAGTTATAGGGACAAAAAAGAGTGACAAGAAAATTTAGTGTGAATTTTAAGTTCAAATATCTCATTCAAACTAAACATTATGTTTATTCTAAGAGACCTCGGCCCTCGGTAATACTGTAATCTTTCATTTTGCGTTTAAATTTCTCAAAAATATTTATTAGTTTTCTCAAAATTCGAAAAAAATGAATGCATTTAAAGGCATTGGAGCCGAAATTTTGCGCATACGCCCTTAAAGGGTCCCGGACAATTGCCCGAAAACAGTTTCCCGAAAGACAATTCCCCGAATGGACAATTCCTTGAATGGACAATTCCCCGAATGGACAATTGGCCGAATAGACAATTGGCAGATAATCAATTGCCCGAAAAGAGTATTGACCGAAAAATATATTTAAATAGTTATGGATTTATATATGTAAGTTATTACTGCTTAGATTGTATTCGACCTAGCTATCTCGTTAATTGATTTATTATTATAATATATATTTTTATTCCATGTTCCCTTTATATTTTACTCAGGCTTAGGACTGGTAGCGTACCGCTGACGTTTTTATAACTTGGAATAAACATCCAATTTGTAATTTTTTCGAGATTTTTTATTTTTTTAAATTATTTTTACAGTTTATTTTATTTTTTGTTCATTTTTTTAAATTTTTTATTTTTTTGAATTTTTTTTAGTTTATTTTAATTTTTATTGATTTCTTAAAATTTATTTATGCACATGATCTTTATATGTATTTTCTATATACTAATACGATAAATTATGTGCTATTCCCCGCAAGAATTCGTAAGTGTTCGCATGGGCGTAATTGTTTACCAGACTTGCAAACCGCTCTGCACAATCTCTGTATTTTTTACATGTAGGAGGGCCTCCCAAGCTTCCTATATACTGGTCAATTTGAAGTTCATGTAAGTTCTGCTCCAGCTCAATGCCTTTAATAAATCTACGAATGTTTGGATGATCTGCATAATCTGTTGTTCAAACCCTCGATCCCATCCTTATATGGAATTGTTTGTTTTTGGTAAACTTTCTTGGACCCCATCATAACAATTTCACAGATCATGTGAAAATAAGGTCAAACGACATTGTCTACCTCTTTGTGGACGCCCGATCCAGGTATCTTCAAAATAATCAATAACTGACTGGGCTTCTGCTGTCAACACATCTTGCTCGCAAATCGTTTCAAATGCCTCCACTACGTCTGCAGTAGGAACGAATGCTAAGGCCGCCAATAATGGGAGCTTTAAAGCAAAATCTGAATCAGTTTCATATCTTCTTTTTAAGCCGTCTGACTGGATTCTTCTAAAGAGACATTGAGTGAAATGGAAAAAGAACTCACGATGTCTTGAGTCGGGATATTTTTATTTTATAGCACTTATCATACTTTGGATGTTTGTTTATTCCAAGTTCTAAACACGTCAGCGGTACAAGTGTGAAGGGAACATGGAATAAAAAAATAGATATTATAATAATAGATTAATTAAGGACATAGCTAGGTCGAACACAATCTAAGCAGTAATAACAGTACATATTTAAATAGCACGTAAGTTACCGTATTAGTATACCGGATGGTGATTCGTAAAACGAGACATAGGAAACTCAATTTAAAATTCTAAACTGTTCAATTCCTGCTTCCCTAATTATTTTACATCAAAAGTCATCAGAGAATATTTGTAGAGAATTAAAATCTGTATTAAAATCAAAAGTTAAAATTGTTCTACGATTTAAATGCATTCCAAAATTTTGAAAAATATGATACATTTCCCACAGTAGGTATGTGTGTAAAAGTTAGGCCACACGTTACTGTTTAACTGACAGTGCTCACACCATTGACTGAATAAAAAATCTTTATTATTACTACTTTCTCCGCAACTGAGGGTATCTTATCAACTGTATTATTTTTAAACAATAAATGATAAAATAAACATATTGACAGTTCAAAAATGTGAAAATAATAAGTTCATTGTGACACATTATTGCACTGTGTGTGGCCTAATTTTGGGCTGAAAAACTGAAAAATGTATTACATTTTTACAAAATTTTGGAATATGTTTAATTCGTAGAACAATTTTAACAGTTTTTTTCAATACAGATTTCAATGCTCTACAAATAATTTCTAATGTTTTTTGATGTAAAATAATTAGGGAAGCAGGAATTTAACAATTTAGAATTTTACATTGAGTTTCCTATGGCCCGTTTTCCAATTCACCACACGGTACCTATAGTGGAGTCAATGAAGGTGAATATGAGCTATTACCTCCGATTTCGTTGAACCTCCATCGATTTGAATGAAAATTGGTGAGTGGTTAGAGGATATCTCAAGGAACAAAGGTGATATGGTGCCAACTTGCGTTTTTACCATGGGGGTGGATGCCACCCCTTCTCGAGGGTGAAAATTATTTTATTGAAAATAACCCCATAATTCGATAGAGGAACAAATTCTAAGCAAAATTTATTATATAAAGTTGTTAAAATAATTCAAAACTTTTTGAGTTATTAAAGATCAAAAATTTTAATTTTTCTTGAGAAAAATTCATGTTTTTAACAGATTTTTCATCAATAACTCAATAACTATAAGTTTTTACAAAAAAGTTATTATTATCAAAATTGAAGCTAATAAAAACGAAATAAACTCCTTGCTAGAAAAACCTTTTATTGTTAACTAAAAGTGAGTTATAGGTAATTGAATGTATATTTTTTTCGGCGAGTAAAAAAATCTACGCATTCAAGCTGAAATAATGGGAAAATGATGCATTTTATAACATAAACTTATTAAACATTTGTCAAAGTACTTAAAAATATCTATCAAATGAGCCCCCGAACATGTTCATATCATTAAAATTTATGCTCCAAATTTTTTTCAAAATTTATCTTTTAAAAATATTTCCAAAAAATGTTACTGTTTTTTTTTTAATAACTCCGTTCATTTTTACGATGTCAGGTTCATCTAAAAACTATTTGAAAGTTAATTTCAAGTGATATTTCACCATGTTGAGCATAATCTTTTTTTTTTTTTTTATTTAAATTTACGTGTCTCGACAACTATGGTCATTGACACGGGAACAAAACAGTTACAATAATTGGTTACAATAGTTGGTTACAATAATTGGTTACAATATTTGCTTAAGCTACAAGTTTTAGGTACTTTTACAAAATTTATAAACATTTTATATTAAATTGTACAATTTAGAGTCTCTCAGAAAAGCAATCAGAGAGTTCATTGAATCAGGTGAACTAAGTATATCACTAAGGGTACCAATAATGTTATGTCGTCGTCGGGTGGAGCTGAAATTACTGCATTCAAGTAGGATATGTTGTATGGAAAGCCGCGTGTTGCTGCAGCTTTCACAGACTGGTGGATTTCCAGAACTCATGACGTAACCGTGCGTGAGACGAGTGTGACCTATTCTTATTCGTCTGATTATGGCTTTGTCTCTTCTTTTTTGTATGGGAATTTGCGATGGTCGAATTATTGGTTGTATTTGATGCAATTTTGATGTGCTTCTATTTCATTGATCTTGCCAATTTTCCAAAACTGATTGCTTGAAGAGATATTTGAGGTCCTGATGGAGCTGTATCTTTTCGACAGGATTATTAGGGCAATTAGCTTTTTTCGCTGCTTGGTCCGCTTTCTCGTTACCAGTAACACCTACGTGCGAAGGAACCCAGATTATGGAGACTGAGGTACCCGAAGTTAACAGCTGATGGCAGTGAGTGTGTACCTTATTGACTATTGGGTGTTGTGATCTTAAGGTTTTTAGTGAATGAATCGATGACAGTGAGTCGGTGCATATGGCTATACGTTTGCTGCTTTTTGGTGTGACTTCTAGAGCTTTATTTATTCCATATAATTCCGCTGTATGTATACTGCAGATTGTAGGTAGGCGGAATGACGCTATTGTTTCATTTGTAGTAGTAACTGCGCAACTTGTACCATGTTCATCTTTACTGGCGTCTGTGTATAAGATTGTATCAAACTTTTCCATGTCGATCATTTTATTGAACTCTTGTTTAATCATAAGGCTGGGTGTTTCCTTTTTGTCGTATCTACATAGACTAATGTTAAAACTAGGCTGCTTTCTGGTCCAAGGCGGGGTATGAGGGATACAGATCGGGGTCATATTTGAAAAATCTATGTTGTTAATTAACTGGTGTAATTTGCGGTCAATTGGGTATACAGACCTAGGTTTTTCTGTTGGATCTATTACTGTGTGTCTGGCAACAAGATTGGCAGCTGGATTTGAGGGGTTGGCAGAGACCTTTGCAAAATAATTCAGAAGGAGTCTTTGTCTCCTATCAGTCAGTGGAGGTTCATAGGCTTCGACATGGATGCCTTCAGATGGGCTAGACCTGAAAGCACCAAGACAAATACGAAGAGATGTGTTCTGAACGACGTTAAGAGAATTTAAGAGAGACTTGCATGCAGACATATAGAGTATGCTACCGTAATCAAGTTTGGACCTAATTAGAGCTTGGTAAATTCTGAGTAATACTTCCTCTTCAGATCCCCAGTGATAGTGAGCAAGGGATTTAATTATGTTTATTCTTTTTAAACAATTAGCTTTAGTGGTTTGTATATGATTTCTCCAAGACAGCCTTTTATCAAATTGCATACCTAAGATTTTATGGTTATCTACTACACGAAGCGAAGTTCCAGGTAGTTGTAAATTAGGTTGGGGAGACCTGTATTTTTTACTAAATTGGATTACTACAGATTTAGGTGGTGAAAATTTGAATCCTGTACTTTCTGACCAATTGGTAATAGACTCTAGGGTGTTTTGGAGTAACGCACATGTACTGGATGTGGTCCTACCTTGACAAAATAGAATGATATCATCAGCGTAAATAGCGTGTTGAACTGGTGCTTTTATCATAGTGCTTATGTCATTAATACAGATTAAGAATAGTGTGGTGCTAAGTATACAACCTTGAGGTAGTCCATTCTCTACAGCTTGTGTTGCAGACATTTTACCATTTATGGACACTTGAAACGTTCTATCCGTTAAAAAGTGATTAATAAATGTTGTTATATTACCTTCTAATTTGAGGTCACTAAGTTTTGCAAGAATTATTGATTTTGAGGTGGTATCGAAAGCACTCTCTATATCTAGAGCAACGGCAATTACCTCATTCTTGTTTTGCATGGCGTACGCAATTTCAGACTGAAGTGAAACCAAATTGTCCATAGTGCATCTATTTGATCTAAATCCTGACTGAAATGGATTTAGTAACTTATGTCGTTCTAAGTACCAGTTAAGACGATTATTTATCATTTTTTCTAAGACTTTACATAATGAGCAAGTTAAAGAAATGGGTCGAAATGAATTGGGTAATGCTGACATGCAGTCATTCTTTTTAATTGGAATAAAAATGGATTTTCTCCATAGCCTGGGAAACAGTTGATCTGTCCATAAAATATTGTACAGATCTAATAATTTTCTTAATGTATCTGAATGTAGTTTTTTAATAAATATTGAGGGAATGTCATCTGGCCCGGCAGCAGATTTTTTTAGAGAGCTAACAACATCATAGAGTTCGTCCAGAGTAAACGGTAGGTTAAGTGGATCAGGGTTAGATGAGGAGGACTGAGGAGGGTGCTGTTCGTCTCATGTCAATATATGGTTAATTCTGTTTTTGGATTTTTCTAAAAAATATTGTGCAAAATTATCAGAGATTTTCTGGTCGTCTGTGATAATATTATTTTCGTGGATAAGAGCGGGTATTTTATACGTTGTGTTGCGTCCATTAATTTGTTTAATTTTGTTCCATACTTGAGTTGGAGATGTGTCAGCGGTTATAGTACTGGAGAATTTAGTCCAAGATTCTCGTTTACTTTCTTTTATTACTCGTTTTGATTTGGCCTTTAGTCTCTTGAAATTAATTAAGTCCACTTCTGCTCGTGTTCTGCGAAATTTGTTTAAGGCTTTTTTGCTAGCTTTAACTGCTAGCTTGCAAGATAGGTTCCACCATGGTACAGATTTATGGGATGGATTAATAGTGTACCTTCCAACGTGTTCCTCTGCTGCTTGCAGTATGCATCTGTTAAATTCATCAACATCCGTATCAGCATTGTTTTGATAAACAATTTCGTTAACTCTATCCTTAACAGATGCGCTGAAAAGCTCCCAATTAGCTTTTGAGATATTCCATTTGCTCTTAACATAAGACGGTTTAGCTTCATTATTAGTGATGAAGATAGGGAAGTGATTGCTGTCATAGAGACTATCAAGCGTGTACCAGGTAAGAAGAGGAGCTGTTTTAGGATCACTAATGCTCAGGTCAATTGAAGAGAAGGAGCCAGACTGTATATGAAAATACGTGCTACTTCCTGTGTTTAAAAGACTAACATCATGATTAATGATAATATCTTCAATGATCTTACCCCTACCAAACGTATTTTTAGATCCCCATATAATACCATGAGCGTTAAAATCTCCAACAAGAATAAATGGAGCTGGAAGTTGGTTAATGAGATTTAAAAGTTCAGCACTGGCAAGATTATAGTTAGGGGGAATGTAAACATTGCATATGACAATTTTGTTAGGGCACCATGCAGTTACTGCTACAGCTTCTAGCGTTGTCTTTCACAAAAATTCTTGGTGAAAAACATCATTCGAGATAAAAATGGAGGATCCACCGCTGGCTCTTAAATGCGTTGTCCTAATAAAATGATAGCTAGAATAGTTTTTAAGATACGGATTGTGTGTTGTGTTAAAGTTAGTCTCTTGTAAGCAGAGAAAGTCTGGGACGTGATCTGAGATTAATTGTTGTAAGCGTTCAAGACGGGGAAAAAACACATCACAATTCCACTGAATTAATGTGAATATAATTACAGATTATTTTAAGGAATTTTGAGACTGTTGAGATAATTGAGATACGTCTGAGTTGCTGTCTTCATCGCTTACGTCATGGGACATGCTAGATACACTTTCGGCATCATCAGGTTCCAGTTGGAGTTTAATTTTTTTATTTATACGTGTTATACGATATCTAATTGCCCGTTCTTGGAGAGATGGGTACAGAAATTGTAAATTTAAGATCAAAGATTTAATATCGCTCGTAAATTTCAATGCTTCAGTGTAAGGATCGTTATTTCCAAAGGTGTTTTCAAGGAAAGCTATCAGATTATCTTGTGGAAGTATGAATGCTTCTGGTGTTTTATTGTAGGCCTCTTTTATATCCTCTTTAGTTTGTTCAGTCAATCCGGTTTCTATTGGTGGGTTTGTCCTTTGTTTCTTTCTTTTTCGCTTAATGGTTTTATCCTGCTGTATGTGGCTGGCAGGTGAAACGGGTGGAGGCATGCTAACAGTGTCATCTAGGGAACTGTTTTCATTCGTGGCCGTTGATACTTCTGAGCGACCTCGTTTAAGGCCTGGTTTTACTGCAGTAGTTGTGTCCTGTTGTGCAGTATCTGTAATAGGGGTCACGCTGGAGGTGTCTGTCGGCTGTGTGTTATCTAGTATAAGGGTTGTGTTCGTGGATAATTCGGAATTTGAATTAGAAGTTTGGGTTACATTAACAGTTGGAGGATTAGAGCATTTAGAAGCAATGTGTCCTGGTTGTTTACAGATAAAACACTCCATCTTATCTGTAGATAAAAAGATTCTGTTGTCAATACCTTCAAAAGGTATTACAATTGACGTTTGTAACTCAAAATTATCTGTATTGGAAAAAACATATACTTGGCGTCTAAAGCTAAGGATGTGAGAGTACTCATCACCTGGGATACCAGCTCTTAAAAAGGAAATCGGGGAGGCTAACTCAAGCCCAAGATTTTTAATGGCACTTTTTACTAAATCGTGCGGAACGGTTGGGGAAATATTTGATATGACAATTCTTTTCGTGGGGGAAACCAGTCTGCGAATATTTAGGGTAATGTTCCCTATCTGAATATTAGGATGCGATGTTAATAACTGTTCGACTAGATTGGAATTGGTAAGATAAATACATATCCTATTATGGGATATCCTAAAAGCAAAAGAAATTTGTTTGGGACCGATAATGTCGCCTATAGCTCTAACATAGTCATGTAATTTAAGGTTTTGATCAGCATGTAATACTACCGCTTGGGTGTGCTTTGGAAACGAAGGTTTTACTATGGATGTAACTATGGATGCATACGAAGTTGTTTGTCTAGAAGTTGCATTATCTGTAGTTTTAGACATATTTGAAGCTGAACTGTTTTGCACGTTACTGCCCATGTAGTCAGAAGCAGAAACAATATTATGAAATATAATAATTATTTGTTTAGTTTAGAATTTTGTTGATATTTACGCATTTTGCCGGCACCACTGGTAGCCGGCTAGATCACTTTTCGATGTTTATGCTAGTCCATTAATATTATTGATGTTTCTAATTAATGTAAAAAGCAAAAAACTGGATCTAATTATAGTTCCGAATAAACTAAACAAATCTAATTTAAAATGTTCAAATACGTACGTTATAATTATTGTTATCACTCTCACTGGTAAACTCGTATTTCACTGCTATTAATGAACACAGCTGCGATCGTCGATGTTTACTCGTTGAGGTACTACAATCGAATCAAGAAAGTACTTCAGCATAATCTTTTAAACCCCTTACTTTTTTAAAAATAAAAGGTTAAATGGCCCGGTTGCATGGTTTTCACAGCAAAATTTAAGATTTAAACGTTTCTATCTCGGTTATTTTTTACCCTATAGAAATAGTAAAACAGGTAAAATATTTGCCACAGAAAAAACCAAAATTTGGTTTTATATCATTTTTACGTGTATTGAGTATTTTTGGAGTTTTTATCAAAAGAATATGAAAATTACAATAGTTTTAAAAATTATGATTTTTTGAAATTATATCTTTTTTTTCAAAAATATGCATTTTATACCGGTCAAAATTATTGAAATCATTACTTATGCTAATATAAAGAAGTTCTTGTAAGGATTATTATACATTTTATTTTTTTTTTGTGGAAATCGCGTATGTTTGATTATTCACTTTTTCCTAAAAAATTCCAAAGGGTTCTCTTATTTTTATCATAACTTGCTTAATTTTGATTCCATTAACTTGTTCTTAAGCTCATTTGATAGGTATTTCGAAGTACTTTTACAAATGTTTACCAGGTATATTTTATAGATTGCATCGTTTTCCCGTTATTTAAGCTTGAATACTTAGATTTGAGTACTCGTCGAAAAAAATACACATTCAATTGTCAATAACTCACTTTGAACTAACATTAGTTTAGTTCTTTAAGTGAGGAATATATTAAATTTTTTATTATCTTCAATTTCAGTAATAATAACTTTTTTCCAAAAGCTTATAGTTTTTGAGTTATTCGTGAAAAACCGATTTAAAACATACATTTTTTTACAAAAAAATAAAATTTTTGGTCTTTAATAACTCAAAAAGTATCGAGTTATATTAATAACTTTATAAAATAAATTTTGCTTATAATTTGTCCCTCTGTCGGTTTATGGTATTATTTTTAATAAAATAATTTTCACCCCCGAGAAGGGGTGGCAGACACCCCCAGGATAAAAGCGCCATGTCACCTTTATTCCTTGAGGTATCCTCTAATTACTCACCAATTTTCAAGAAAATCGATGGAGGTTCTACGAAATCGGAGGTGAAAACCTTCAGTGACTGCACTACTATAGGAAATACATATAAAGCAATAACAACGATTTACATATATTTTTCGGTCAATTCTCTTTTCGGACAATTGTTTATATGCCAATTGTCTATTCGGGTAATTGTCCATTCAGGGAATTGTCCATTCGGGGAATTGTACATTCGGGGAATTGTCCATTCGGGGAATTGCTTTCGGGGATTTGTCTTTCGGGAAACTGTTTTCGGGTAATTGTCCTAGATCAGCCCTTAAAACCAATTTTTTTTTTCAAAAATAATCACTTTGAACCATGAAAGTTACAGATCAATACAAACAATATAAAAGTACTTCCGATAGAAGCACAAATGGGCTTCTACTGGGTCTAGAGATCTCATACATACACCATCTTTTTTTCACTTTTTTATAGGCTATATTTTTGCTAAGAATATTTTGTTTATATAAAATATTTATTTTTAATTGACGGCACCAATTGGTGCCAAAATGAGAGACCATAGGTTAAGATGTTTTGGTCATGTTCAACGTCGAGACGTTAACCACCCAATACGAAGAATAGCTGAAGTGCAGATTCCTGGAAGGAGTAGGAGAGGAAGACCAAAGAAGACCTGGGGGGAGACGATAAGGCAGGACATGTTGGTAAAGGGTATTAACATTGATATGACCCAAGATAGAATTGTGTGGAGAAAGGCAATTAGGGAAGCCTAAGCCGCATAGGGATAAGGCAAAGAGAATGATGATAAAATATTTACTTTTTGACTTATTTTCAAAAAACTGTCTAAAATCGTGTTTTTAAGGGGTGGCGGCTTAAAATTGCGCATAGTCTTGTTTTTCACTCACACCAAACGTATAAAAATAAATACACTTACATTCTGGCAGTAAGGCATCCTTATCCTATCCAACCTATCCTAATGGGGTGCTTACAAACATTTTTTGTACATGAATAGTGTTACATATTATACATGAATAGTGTTACACTTACATGAATAGTGTTACATGTTATACATTAAAAGGTTTCTAGTTTTCTAGTATGTTAGTACCTACCTTCGACAGCCAAGGCTTTATCATTTTGAAGACTGCAATTCTTTCTGGATGATTTAAGTGCAAAGTCTTTCCTCTTATTCGATATTACCTACAAGATCACGTATTATTGTCAATATTTTTTATTTTTGGTCAAAAATACTTACACTACGTAAGAAATCTTCAAAGTCTTTTAACGCTTTATCAAACTCTCTGCTTAGTGGATATAATTTCCAAGTAAATCTCAATTGATGCCAAACATGGAACGTCCTTATACTTGTTATTTCCAACACTCTAAAAAGGAACAAAAATAAATAAAAACATTTTTTTTTATCCCACAGAACGGCAGTTGTCGCCAGTGGCGCACAATTCCCCTATATGCCACACTATATACACGAAATTTTTGGATTTCTAAATCTGACTGAATTGAAAAATGTGCCAAATCCTCTCTTAAAGTTTAGGAAAAGACTCGCCCATCCATATGTCAAACATTCCTTTTTGCCAAAGGGTGTGGATTTTACCGCCTTCCCGATATAGTTTCTGTTTTTCATTCTTGTCCCCAAAACTTCCAAAAATGTCGAAAATTTAAGTCAGATCTCTGCAGCTTTTGATAGTATAGATCTTTGCCTTTCTAACGCATGTCTAATTTTAAAAATCGGTTATACCATTCAAAAGTTACCGAGCTCAGTAATTTGACTCAATTTCAATATAAAAAAGGGAAATGTTTGTATGTATGTATGTGGAAAAGATACACCTATCTGAATTTTTTTGTATGTTTCAAGAGGGGATCAGGGCCGAGTCAAAACGGGTTTAGTTAGTGAGTTTTGACCATCCATAAGCCAGCTGTAGGACTGGGTAGGTACAAAACGGCATATTTTTTAAGGGTATACAGGTTCAAAGAGAGACAGGAAAACCGCAAATACACCAAATCAATAGTGTTAAGTTAAGTTTCAAATGGGGCATAAGTGGTCAGGATCCCACACACCCAGCTCAGTATAGCCAAAAAACTAAATAACTAAAAAAATTTGATTTCTCGAAAATTACACAAAATTTCAACCTGAGAAATTGCGCCAATAACTAAGCGTTTGTAGGAGGACTCTAGACGCGTCTAACAGTGTGTACCTCATGTCTGGGAAAATTGGAATTTCTGAGTTAAAGGATCATAATTATGATCGAATATATTTACTTTGGGATAAAACGGTTTTTCAACCTCAATAATTCCTATAAAACCTTTAATTATTATACTTAACCTTACATGCATCAGATACTACCTTTGAATAAGTTTCAAACCCATATTTAGTGATCAAAATCGGTTAAGCTGTTTAGAAGTTATTGAGCTCCAAAAGTATAATCCATTTAACCATTATCGCCGAAATGGTTTATATAGTTGTAGTGGTTACGACGCTAAATTTGATCGGGCAATCCGAGTTCTTTGCCGGCCATCCCAATATTTTTCCATTCTATCTATTTCTAATAGCAAAAAATGTCGTGTACATTCGATGGACACAAAAAATTATATTGAAAAAAGTATTATAAGGATGGCTAGGATATGAACTCGGATTTTCCTATCACAAGATTAGTGTCGTAACCACTAGATCATTAGGGAGATAATGCGACAAAGGCGACCATTTATAATGCTTAACGTGTAATCCAGAAACATTACATTTAATTTCAGATATCGTGGGCTTACAACCAAAAGTATAACGCTTAACGTGTAATCGAGAAAAATTACATTCAATTTCATTTGTACATTTAATTTATAAATATCTTTGAAAAACTCCTGATACAAGAATAAAAAACAGCTAAACGCCGTAAAAATGAGTGGCGCACACAATATTCCAGCTATAGTCGGTTCGCTAAACTTAAATACAACTTTCTAGTGCTTTGAATAAGTAATTTTGCCAATTTGGTAAAATTTGCAAAAAAAAATTACTAAATAGTTAATAATTCGACACCCCCATCGAACAAGGTTGTAACTCATTTTTAGCGATTTTACAGGAGAGGCAAAAAACGACATGAATTTTTAAAAATTTGTAGCGAAATGATTAGATTCTTTTACACTAATGTGATATGATATTTATAACATTATAAGGGATTACTGTGAGATATATGTTTTGTAATTTTATTAACTATTGAAAATCTTGAGTTTGAGTGAGATACAACCTTGAGATTAAACATGAGTAGTCGTAGAAAAAGGTTGTAACTCGCCTAACAACCATTTTACACTCTCCGTGTTAAATATTTTTCCCGTTTAACTATTAAAAGGTAGTATGTTTTAAGTTATTTGCAATATAGCTAGGAGAAAATTAGTTTTTATGGATTATTTAAACAAAATATCAACTCACAATTTACACAATTTTAATTAGAAATTATAAATTTTACAATAACAATAATATTTTATCACTATAAAAAAACATGGTATAAAATATCTCAAATTTTTCGCATTTTTATTGCGTATCTCTAAATATTTAATTTTAAACAATTTTACTTTATTACTTCACTCTTTTATTATTAATATTTACTTCAAAATTAACATGTGTATCCTTAAATAGGTTAAAATTTAGAATTTGCTTCTGATTCTTTTGCTTCTGATTTGCTTCTATTTCAATTACGGATTAGGCTGGCCTGAGGCTTTGGCATATCCTATCATGGTTATCCATTGGTGTGGAGCATATAGGACTTCATGTTTTTCCGTTTTTCTATAAGGGCATGCATTGAATCACCCCCGTTTTGTGAATGTGCTATTTCAAAAAATACACGTGTAATGTTAATTTTAAACTTTTTCACTACATAGAAGTACGTAGCAAAAACTACTCTATATTTATTTTGTCCACTGCAACTATCAAAAAGGAAAAAAAACGTCCGAAAATCCTTTTTTACTTTTATTTCGATAAATTGACTTATGAGATGCGCCATATGTTTGAATACTTTATAAATTAAACATACGTGCAACAAAGTTGTAACTCATTTAAAATCCTTGTTAATCATCAAGTATAAAGAAAGTAAATATTTAACATAGGGAGTATCTAGTGTTGCTGCCTTTTTCACGCTAAAATGGCACACGTAAATTAAAATACAACTTTTTTCAATGGAGTATTAGCCAAACTATTGAGATTTAAACTATGTCGTTTATATTGGCTTGTGCGCAATTTTTTTGCTGAATTTGCCGTTCTTGAAATCTGAAAAAAGGTCTAACTTGAGTTACAACCTTGTTCGATGGGGGTGTCGAATTACTAAATAGTTAGTAATTTGGCCAATGTTGGCAAAATCGGCCAAAAACAAAAAAATTACCTACTAAAATCACTAGCCAGTTGTGTCTGAGTTTAGCGAACCGACTATACAAAAGAACTGATATGAATATTACGTGGCGCGAAAAGGGTACCCCCGTTAAGATAGGCAAAATGCCCTCACTCCCAGAATTCAATTTTTTAAATTTTTTAACGTTCTATGCAACTAAAAAATGAGATAACGCGGATTTTTAGCTCGCCACCCCCCTTACCCCTCCCCCCACAGACAAAAAGGTAGATTTTTAGATTTATTTTTTTTTAGTTGGGTTGCAATTGATTTAAAAATTTCAAAAAATTCATTCATGTATCTAAGACTTTTACAAAACATGTCCATTTTTATGGACCCGTAGGTCGAGTGTACATAACCTCAAATTTTTTTTTAACTTTTAAAGCTTATAACTTTTTCTTGGAGGGGGCTGCAGGTCCAATTTTTTTTGCATTTTGTGTATTTTATCAAAAGCTATCTTCATGATTTTTTTTAGGTTTTTCCGTCACCTGCGCCATCTTGAAAAATCCGGAAAACTATTTATTTAGGGGGTTTTTGGGGATTTTCTCCATTTTATAGACTGCAATATAGATCAACTCAAAATTTTGTTAATAGATTATGCATAATTTGAAATAACTGAGTATTTTAGGACTATCAAAAATTGGGCGAAACACTTTTAAACCCCCCAAAACCATGTTTTTTTTAAGTTATATAAGGGTTTTTGCGGGAATAATGATATTTTTTGAGATCGATACAACCTTAATATTTTTTTTTCATTTTTTTACGTTATATGTGATTAAAAAATAAGACTCATCGCATTTTTAGCCCACCACTTCCTCTCCCTGCCCCCACAAAAACGTAAATTTTTTATTTTTTATTTAGTTAAAGTTCTGTAAGGGTTTTTGCGGGTCTAATCATATTTTTTGAGGTCGATACAGCCTGAATATATTTTTTATTTTTTTACGTTCTATGTGATTAAAAAATTAGGACTAACCGCAATTTTAGCCCACTTCCCCTATTACCCCTACCCCACAGCCAAAAACGTAAATTTTTCGATTTTATTTTTTTTTAAGTTGGCTTTGCAATTAAATCTCAAATGTTGTTCTAAAGCTATTTCTTTGTGGCATTTTTTAATTAACTGTTCTAAAGACGTCCGTGGTGGACTTCGAAACGTTAATAACATCATTTTTTAGTTAAATTGTGGCTTATTTCCCATTTAGAATAGTTAATAATTATTCAATTATAAATTACAAAATGTACATTTTAATATATCATACTTCTTGTAGTTTTGTGAATCAAAACATTTTGTTCCTTGTTCATTAGTTTGTATTTAGTAGGTACCCTAATATTACCTTACATTATACATATTCTAATTATTCAAACATGTGCGTGTACCATCTACATAACCTATATGTATCTCTGCCTATAATGTCATTTTGCTTCACGTTCACTGCCACATAAAACACCATAAAAAGAATGAGGAAAATATTACCAAAGAATATATAGCTCCGTATAGGTATATTCATAGAGTATTCGGAGAGTTATATTCGTTGGTATTACACTTAACAGTTCTAAAGTCTTCATCGCTGTCTTCGTCTATTACAGGTATAACATCTGTATTGTCAAAGAGTTTTGCAAGATATTCTGCTGGCTTGATGATTTTTGTAGAATATCTTCCATGCCATAAATATTATATTATGGCAGCTACATGCGAACAACAGAACAGCCTATGGTTATGTTGCCGTTTGCGCAACTCGCATCTACAAGATATATACAAGACATAGATATCTATCGTTTAATGTTTTCCAAACCATCTACATTTGGCTCATAATGCAAATAGTCCACGATGTATGCTTGTCCCCGTTAGGTAAATTATTCCGGTTCGTTTTTTTGCACAAACTTACTCAAAAACAGGTCCTTTAAACAAATTCACAAGGTGCCGCTGTACCGCGGTCGGAAAATTGTTTAAACAATTTTTTAAACGAATTCAAAAGATCAATTTTTTCACTTCGGACAAATCTGTTTTAGATTCTCTGGATCAACCTGATCAAAAAAGGTCTCTTGCCATCTTGCTCTAAAATTGACTGTTGTCGAGTTACACGCGATTTAAAATTTGAAAAACACGAAAATGGCCATTTTCAAGGCTTAATAACTCGATTAAAAATTATTATTAGGAAAGTCAGAAAGTGACCAAATCAAAGTTTAAAGCCCCCCTACAAGAGCCTGAAGAAAATTTTGTCATTATTTTATTACTAACTATTAATTTTAATAATTAAAAATGAGCGCTAAGCACGTATTGAGGCGGCCGTCCGCGAGAGAGATGTACAATTCATTGGACGTTTTAAAAAAATATCGATAAAACAAGTATCGATCGAAGTCAAAAATACGTTTTAAAAAAATAAAAAAGGAATTTTAAGGTATTATGTGTACACTTGACCTACGGATCTATAAAAAATAGATATGTTTTGTAGAAGTCTCATAAAATTTTTAAATTAATTGCAACTTAACTAAATAAAAAATAGAAGAATTGACGTTTTTGTGGGGGCAGCGGGAAAGGGTGGTGGGCTAAAAATGCGATGAGTCTTATTTTTTAATCACATATAAAGTAAAAAAATTAAAAAAAAATATTTAGGCTGTATTGATCTCAAAAAATATCATTAAGCCGGCAAAAACCCTTACATAACTTAAAAAAAAAACATGGTTTTTGTGGGGTTTAATCGTGTTTTGCCCAATTTTTGAGAGTCCTAAACTACTCAGTTATTTCAAATTATACATAATCTATTAACAAAACCTTGAGTTGATCTATGTTGCAGTCTATAAAATGGAGAAAATCCCCAAAAACCCCTAAAAAAACAGTTTTCCGGATTTTTCAAGATGGCGCAGGTGACGGAAAAATCTAAAAAAAATCATAGAGATAGCTTTGATAAAATACATGAAATCCAAAAATATTGGGCCTGCAGCCCCCTCCAAGAAAAAGTTATAAGCTTTAAAAAGTTGAAAAATTTTTTGAGGTTATGTACACTCGACCTACGGGTCCATAAAAAATGGACATGTTTTGTAAAAGTCTTAGATACATGAATGAATTTTTTGAAATTTTTAAATCAATTGCAACCCAACTAAAAAAAATTAAATCTAAAAATTTACGAAATGCCATTTCGTTCGTTGCAATTCCGGACTGCACGCTGGGGTTTGTTTTGGTTGGATCAGGGAGAGCAGCATATGTGCCTCCTGATGAGAGACTAATAAGTTTCGAAACCGGTAGAGGTGCTTGCGGCACTCTCTGATTGGACTGGAATATGGTTCGGCTGTATTTTCGTTTTGCAACGAAATTGAAAATGGTTATTCATTTTTTATTTACATTTACTCTGTGTGGAGTATGAAGGGAACCAGTCTCGTTGGAACTTTACCGCGCTGAGCAGATGGGACGTGAATTGTAAATTGTAGAATTCCCTCATCTTCCTTAGTCTCAGCATCCGTATGGCTTGCAAATTGTAGAAGCCTCGGAGGTGTAACCAGAGAAGGTTCCCATTGTTTTCATTCAGGTGGGATATGCTATATGCCATTAGAGTGAAAACTTAGTCTTTTGCTAGCAGTTGCCGCTAGGGCATCTATGCCATTTCGTTCGTTGCAATTCGGGATTGCACGCTGGGGTTTGTTTTGGTTGGATCAGGGAGAGCAGCATATGTGCCTCCTGATGAGAGACTAATAAGTTTCGAAACCGGTAGAGGTGCTTGCGGCACTCTCTGATTGGACTGGAATATGGTTCGGCTGTATTTTCGTTTTGCAACGAAATTGAAAATGGTTATTCATTTTTTATTTACATTTACTCTGTGTGGAGTATGAAGGGAACCAGTCTCGTTGGAACTTTACCGCGCTGAGCAGATGGGACGTGAATTGTAAATTGTAGAATTCCCTCATCTTCCTTAGTCTCAGCATCCGTATGGCTTGCAAATTGTAGAAGCCTCGGAGGTGTAACCAGAGAAGGTTCCCATTGTTTTCATTCTGGTGGGATATGCTATATGCCATTAGAGTGAAAACTTAGTCTTTTGCTAGCAGTTGCCGCTAGGGCATCTATGCCATTTCGTTCGTTGCAATTCGGGACTGCACGCTGGGGTTTGTTTTGGTTGGATCAGGGAGAGCAGCATATGTGCCTCCTGATGAAAGACTAATAAGTTTCGAAACCGGTAGAGGTGCTTGCGGCACTCTCTGATTGGACTGGAATATGGTTCGGCTGTATTTTCGTTTTGCAACGAAATTGAAAATGGTTATTCATTTTTTATTTACATTTACTCTGTGTGGAGTATGAAGGGAACCAGTCTCGTTGGAACTTTACCGCGCTGAGCAGATGGGACGTGAATTGTAAATTGTAGAATTCCCTCATCTTCCTTAGTCTCAGCATCCGCATGGCTTGCAAATTGTAGAAGCCTCGGAGTTGTAACCAGAGAAGGTTCCCATTGTTTTCATTCTGGTGGGATATGCTATATGCCATTAGAGTGAAAACTTAGTCTTTTGCTAGCAGTTGCCGCTAGGGCATCTATGCCATTTCGTTCGTTGCAATTCGGGACTGCACGCTGGGGTTTGTTTTGGTTGGATCAGGGAGAGCAGCATATGTGCTTCCTGATGAGAGACTAATAAGTTTCGAAACCGGTAGAGGTGCTTGCGGCACTCTCTGATTGGACTGGAATATGGTTCGGCTGTATTTTCGTTTTGCAACGAAATTGAAAATGGTTATTCATTTTTCTAAAAATTTACCTTTTTGGCTGTGGGGGGAGGGGTAAGGGGGGTGACGAGCTAAAAATCCGCGTTATCTCATTTTTTAATTGCATAGAACGTAAAAAAATTTAAAAAATTGAATTCTGGGAGTGAGGTTAACGGGGGGTACCCTTTATTATTTTTATAACAAAATCAATGGGAAAATCCCAGTAGCTGGCTGTATACCATAATTAATAAATCATACAGAAGTAAAAACTTCGTTTGTAAAATGGTATAAAAAAAGGTTTATTAAAAACCATTAAAAGTCATCCAAAAGGATTCGCAAAAAATTTTTCGATCTAGATCAGATCATCTTCACTGCGTTCTGCTTAGTACATGAAACTAGCAACCTCATGAAATTGGTAACATCGAGAAATATGGTGTACATGATAACTATATAATATTTATAGCGACTCCAAGGACACATAGGACTAGTTGGTCTGTGTCCATTGAACTGGCAAGAACCACAAGCTTTTTATCGAGCGGGGAACCATGTTGCCCTTTGAGCACTCCTAACACATTTAATCTTTTAACATCGACTTGGAGTCGTTATAAATATTATATAGTTATCATGTAAACCATATTTCTCGATGTTACCAATTTCATAAGGTTGCTAGTTTCATGTACTAAGCAGAACGCACTGAAGATGATCTGATCTAGATCGAAAAGGTTTTGCGAATCCTTTTGATTGACTTTTATGCCCGGTTGCACCAACAGATCTTAAGCTTAAGTCGATAATATCATAAGAATTAATATAATATAATTATAATATATTACAATAAGGATACCATAATATAATAATAGATATAATTAATAATAAGGTAAGAATCTAAAATTATGGTGCAACGTTAGTGATACTCGAGGAGGCCCTATCTATATGTAGAGCTTAGCTAAGCTGGAGCTTAAGATCTGTTGGTGCAACCAGGCATTAATGGTTTTTAATAAACTTTTTTCTACCATTGTACAAACAAAGTTTTTACTTCTGTATGATTTATTATTTTTAAGTTTATTGAAAATAAAATTCTAGTTTTATTTTGAAAGATTTTTTCATAATATTTGCTAAAATTGAAGTAAAACGTGCCACAAAAGAACTTCAAAATGCAAACTGTATCAAATTTACTCTTTTGTGGCGCGTTTTACTTCAAATTTAGCAAAAATATTATTGAAAAATCTTTCAAAACAAAACAAGAATTTTATTTTGGGCAGTCAATGAGGGTATTTGGCTCCGAATTCCATCCTACTACATCAATTTACTGGATATTTTCAAAATAAGTAGAAAAGAGCACAATAAATAAAGTCTACCCTATGCCGATGTGCGCTTTTATCTTGGGGGTGGTTCCCACCCCTTCTCGGGGTGGAAAATTGTTTGGTTAAAATAGCCACTTACGTGGCTAGAGAACCTAATTTTAAGCGAAAACTTTTCTATATTTTTTTTTGAAAACTCAATACTTTTTGAGTTATGCGTGGTTGAAAATTTGCCATTTTCATTGAAAAATGACACCTTAGCGGAAGTTTTTTTTAATTACCTTAAAAAATATGCATCTAACGAAAAAACTATATAAAATACTTTTGTAGCTCATAAAAAAACAAAGAGATTCTTTCCTTCATAATTCTTCTAATTTAATACAAGAAAGATATGGTAGGTGAGAAAAGTTTGTTCTTTTGGTGGATGCTCAAATCGGTGTATTTAACTTGAAATATCAGAGAAACGGTCAATTTTAGGTGTATAATGATACTAATACGTTTCGTAGTACTTGAAAAGAACTTTAAAATGAATAATATTATATGTCGATTACATTCTAACCAAGTGAAATATGCAGTTTGATCTCAACAGTTGAAGTGTATACAGTTCTCTGTGTGATCGGTCCGTATAGTGTTTCGAGTGTTAAGTTTTGAGAAATGGCGAGTGTTAATGGCAAAGACCCTCCCGATAGAGGAAGGACAACAAAGATTAACAATGATATGGAGCTAGACGAATATGAAAAACAAACCACAAATACAATTGCAAGTCAAAATCAACAAGTTCCACAGCCACAGGTAGTAGTAAAAACAAATAACAACAACTTTTTTCCCAGCAATCAGGTAAGCGACAACAATATTATTAAAATAGGCCAGTCAATAATTTCACAACCTAAAAATAAATATAATCGCGGAGACCAAGGTCCGTATTTTGTATTTTTGCAGAATACTGATGGAAACAACGATCAGTTGCATCGCATTGCGACCGCGCGTATGATTTTGCATGCTGAACCCTCAATTAAAGATAGTATAGTGAACATTAATATTATTGGTAGAAATAAGGTCAGAATAGAATGCAATTCCTATGAGAGCGCGAACATTTTAGTAGAGAGTAAAAATTTAATAGAGAAAAAATACGACTTATACATTCCAAACTTTTTTTTACAAGATAGCGGAGTAATAAAAGGTGTTGTTAAAGAAATAACTGAAACTGAATTAAAAAACATTATTGTAGCTAGATAGGGAAATTTTAAAGTTTTAAATGTTAAAAGGATGCTTAGAAAATTAAACGATGAACGGGTAGAGACGGGTACTATAGTAGTGACGTTCAGGGGCCAAATGATACCACAACAGGTAATCATAGAGAAGATGATTTATCAAGTAGAACCATATACAGGGTGATTCATTAAGAATGTCCAATCTCAGAGTTATAGATTCTAGACCTAAAAATATTAAGATTCAACCCAAATCATTTAAATAAAGTATGGCTGGTTACTGACTTACAGGGTGTTTTATTTAAAAATTTATTAATTATTTTTATCCGTACGTTAAAACTATTTCACGTATCCTTATTATACTTGGCATAAAGTGTAGGTACTGTACACTGGTGTCTGAAAGAGAACCTCTCCGTGAACCCTTCTAAAACTAAACTGGTAGCCTTTACAAATAAGAGGAAGCTTACTGGACTGAGTGAGCTGAAATTATTTGGAGAAGTACTGGAAAGAACCAATGAGGTTAAGTATCTAGGGGTAACGCTGGATTCGAAACTCAATTGGAATACTCATATTACCAATATAACCAATAGGGCTAAGCGACTCTTCTGGAACTGCAGACGAGTTGTAGGTAAAACCTGGGAATTGAAACCAATGGTGGTATGTTGGTTGTACACATCAGTGATACGACCGACAGTCACTTATGGGTCAGTACTCTGGTGGAGAAAGACGGCTTTGCAATCTTGTGACCACCCTCACCACCCTACAGAGATAAGCGCTTCTAAATATAACAGGAGCCTTGAATAGTACAGGAACGGCTTCACTAGAGGCTATCACAGGTCTCCCTCCGCTGGAAATATATATTTCGGCGGTAGCCTTTATGACCATCCTGAAACTCAAAGCAAACAATACTTGGAGGCCACATTATATATTGAATAGCCACACAAACATTACTGGGACTATACTTGAGGAATCCATCCTTATGATGAACTCAGATATGATGACACCAGAACTAATCTTCACTGAGAAGATTAACACAATGGTACCATCTAAAGAACAAAAAGTCCCAAACATTAATGGGGACTTAATATGGTTCACTGATGGATCTAAAACTGCCCATGGTACTGGATCAGGAGTCTTTGGGCAAACATGTAACTATAATAAATCTTACAGCCTAGGTAAACACACAACGGTGTTCCAGGCTGAAGTTTTTGCTTTGGTGGCCTGCATTGATGAAATCATTGATGAAGACCCTAAAGCTAAGAGAATCAACATTTACACAGATAGCCAATCGACTATTCTGGCTATAAAGAACCCTCTCACCAAATCAAAACTGGTGAGAAACTGCAAAGATATCCTCAATAACCTGGCAAAAGACAACAAAGTGTCTTTAATATGGGTGCCGGGTCATGAAGGGGTGCATGGGAACGAACGAGCAGATATGTTGGCGAAATAAGGCTCGAGAGAAACTTTTGAAGGCCCAGAATCTTTCTGTGACATCACTAAAGATGCTATGAAAAACGAGGTTCAGAAATGGCCGATAAAGAATCACCAAAATAAATGGAGAACCACTCAAGGGCAAATCCAGACTAAAAAAATAATCAAGAATATTGATAAAAAACTTTCGGACAGCTTGATAAACCTCAATAAATGAGAGATCAAAACGGTCACTGAAATGCCATACACATACTATGCCATTGCAGTGTGCTAGGTGATGTAAGGCAGGACTTCACTGGTCAAATGAGGTTTGAACTAGAAGAGATCCTAAAACTACCAATAAGAAAACTGTTGTCCTTCGTTGAGGCCACAGGACTTATTAAAGTTTAAGGAGAAGAACAGGGTTTGGTACAAAGGTCTTATGACCAAGTGCCAGAGACTAACGAGTCTCGCCTGAGTTAAGAAGAAGAAGAAGAAGATTGGAAAAAGAAACAAACGTGACTATTTGTTGATAGCTATAATAACTTAGACAAATTAAAAATAAATTATATAGCAAACAAATGTCTTCGATTATGTATAGGAGCACTGAGAAGTATACCAACATCCAATTTAAGTGTAGAGTGCAATGAACCGCCTCTAAATATAAGACGACAAAAAATCTTACTGAAAAGTTTATAATTAAAATGGTTGCCAAAGAGAGTTCAATAGGGGATCAATGCCACACTTTTCTTATACGACCTCACCTGTGAATATTGAAAAAAGAAACAAACGTTACTATTTGTTGATAGCTATAACAACTTAAGACAAATTAAAAATAAATTATATATATCACGAATGTCACCAAATTTTGAACTATACCTAAAAATATTCCTACTATTCAACCACATTATCTCAGAAATTATTCGATATATCCAGTAAACCTAAGAAATTTAATTTTGTTTAATGGGGGATAGAAATACTCTTCCCGCAGTATCATCAAATTTATACAGATGCCTGAAAACTTGAATGTAAAGTAGCTGCTGATATATGGGATCCTAGAACGAAGTATAAAGAAGGAACAAGACTTGACGAAAATACTACAACATTTACAGCAGAATTAATTGCAATATGGAGGGCAATTCAATATATTGCTAGAATTGCAGACAACAAAGACAATAAATTTGTAACAATTGCAGATAGTAAAAGTGTTCTCCTTAACCTTCAGATGACCAAGCGGGGGAAATTGTGACCCCGGCGTATGTTTTTCTTTAATAAATTCAAAAGTATTTTCAATTTTTAACTCATTATTTTTTCATTTGACTTTAATGTCATTCTAGATATCCTGTCATATTTTGAAATAAAAAAATTTCCTATATTTTACGAATAAAAAATACATTCTGAAGTTGATGTTTAGTAAAATACCGTCTATTATGTGTAATTCCAAGTAGTTTTACGGTAATTACGTCGACTTTGCAAAGTAACAAGACACTTACTCAAGATACACACTACACATGACACTAATACTCATGTTGAATGAATGAATGACATAAAGTCCATGCAATAAAAAAAATAAATAAAAAAAAACTTAATTTTTTTGTTAAATGTTATTTTTGACATTTTTGACCTGGGTCATTTTCCCCCCCTTGGTCATCCGTGTAACAAAAAAAGGTTGGTCATCGGAAGGTTAACTTGGGAAATTGGCAAGATGGTATGAACTATATTTTTATAGACATTACAAAATTTTTATTGACCTCAAATCCAAAGATACGCAAGTCGCATTTTGTTGGGTAAAGGCACACTGTAATATTCAAAATAATGAAATTGTAGATGGATTAAACAAGAGTGCCACCGAACAAGAACCTAATTGCTATTATAAACTAACATTAAATGATTCATTCGCGGATACTAAAAATACCACAGTCAAGAATTGGAAAGAATGGTACAACAAATCTATTAAAGGACAATTTTATAAAAATATTCAACCAGATATTCCAACTAAATGTTGGTTTAATAATTATCAAGGAAAAAAGATACTTATTTCTTATGTGTAGACTTAGATTTGGAAATTCATTAGTTCCTGAATATAAAAATAAAATAGGATTAGCGGAAACAAATTCTTGTGAATGTGGAGAATTAGGATCAGCAGAACATATGATATTAAATTGTAAAATTAAAAAACAGAAAATTAATAATTTTATTGTAGTGCGGCAGATTCGTGCAATATATTATAAGAATTGCATATTTAATGATACAAGCGTATAATTTGGTCCACATATACTGCACAAATAAAGGTTCAAATTTAGATATGAGGCCATCTCAGATTTTGGGCAGACTGCAATTGCGCGCAGCGGTCAGGGTTCTCAACAGGGTGTCTAAGCCAATGGTGCAATTGCGCGCACGTCTTTAAAAAGGTATGCTGTGATTGCGCGCAAAGTAGTAAATTATAGTAAACGGAAGTTTTATTTACTTCTTATTGGTTTTGAACGGAAATTTTGCTAATTTTAAGATAATAACAAGTGAATACTACATTGAAATAGTTGTGATAAAAAAAAATAAATAGTGTTTCTTTTATAATTAATATTCATTGTATTAAATAATGTACATATTATGTAGACATTTAATTTGAACATGCCTTATAACATATAGTTTTAACAAATTCTATTCTGGATATTTCTTTATTTTTAAATTTCTCTATCAAATTTGTTACATATTTTAATGTTCTTTCATATTTAATATTTTTAATTTTTTTTTTGTAATTGCACATAATTAATTAAAAAATTAATATATTATATATATTATATATTATACAGCACAATTTTCAAAGGAGGAAGACCTAACCCTTCGGTCCAAACCTAACTTTCGGGTATTAGAGCTGCTGATATATACCGCTGCGCGCAATCACAATATACCGTTTTGTTTACCTGCCTTAATCCTTCCGTTGCGCGCAATCACAGCAACCCTCTTAAAGGTAAATTTCAGTACCCCAGGAGGTATTTGACCGCTGCGCGCAATCACAACCCACCCCAGATTTTGCCTTTTACAAATATGGCGGTCATTCAAAATGGTCGACTATACAGATATGACTAATAGCACGATATATTTTGAATGAAAAGTCCAATTTCAACCTTTGGTACGTAGGTTCGTTTTGTGATTGATCGATGCCATAAACTGGAAGAATCGTTTTACCAGAAGTTTTGTTTTTCCTGGTTTTTTATGTAAAACTATTTTATATTATGTAAATAATTTATTTTCAATTTTTTCACCCTGTATATATTAATTTTTCAAAATGGTAATACCACTATTGAAAAGAGCGTAAGAATATGTTTCAGGAATTATTTTGAACTTTGTAGTTATGTTAATTATAATTACCATTTAATAAATGCATAACGTATCTTCACATGTACCTATATGTGGCAGATTCGTGCAAATATTATAAGAATTATTGTACATTTACTGGTAGAGTCATATAATTTGGACAACATATACTACACATAGAAAAGTTCAAATTTAGATATGAGGCCATCTCAGATTTTGCCTTTTACAAAAATGACGAGCATTCAAAATGGCGGCTATACATATGTGACTAACAGCACAATAGCTTTTGAACGAAAAGTCCGATTTTAGCCAAATTTGGTATCAAGTTTCTTTTTTTGATGAATAAGATCGAGGTCTTGAACCGGAAGAATCGGTTTACCAGAAGTTGTGTTTTTACTGTTTTTAATGTAAAAATATGTTGTTGCTTTTTTCAATTCTTTCACCCTGTATATATTAATTTTTCAAAAAGGTAATTCCGCCATTGAAAACAGTGTAAAAATATTTTTTAGGAAAGATTTTGAACTTTTTAGTTATGTTAATTACCATTTAATAAATGCATAACGTATCTTCACATGTACCTATGTGCGGTAGATTTATTTTGAAAGCCTGCCATTTTTGTAAAAGACGAAATCTGAGATGCCTCATATCTAAATTTGAATCTTTGTATGTGTAGTGTGTGTGGTCCAAATTATATGCTTTTACCATTAAATGTACAATAATTCTTATAATATTTGCACGAATGCGCCGCACATAGGTTCATAGGTACATGTTAAGGTACGTTATGCATTTATTAATTGGTAATTAATATAACTAAAGAGTTCAAATTATTTTCTAGAAAATATTTTTACATTTTTTTAAACGTCGGTATTAACTTTTTGAAAAATTAATATATACAGGGTGAAAGAATTGGTAAAAAAACAACATGTTTTTACATAAAAATCAGGAAAAACACAACTTCTGGTAAATCGATTCTTCCGGTTCAAGACCTTGGTCTAACACATCAAAATAAGAATCTATATAACAAATTTGGTTGAAATCGGACTTTTCGTTCAAAAGTTATCGTGCAATAAGTCACATATGTATAGTCGCCATTTTGCATGCCCGCCATTTTTGTAAAAGGTAAAATCTGAGATGGTCTTATATCTAAATTTGAACCTTGATGTGTGTAGTATATGTGGTCCAAATTATATGCTTCTACCATTAAATGCACAATAATTATTATAATGTTTGCACGAATTTGCCACACATAGGTACTTGTGATGATACGTTATGCATTTATTAAATGATAATTAACATAACTAAAAAGTTCAAAATATTTTCAACAAAATATTTTTACGCTCTTTTCAATTGCGGTATTACCTTTCTGAAAAATTAATATATACAGAGGGAAAAAATTGAAAAAAAAACATATTTTTACATAAACAACCAGTAAAAACACAAGTTCTGGTAAACCGATTCTTCCGGTTCACCATATCCCTCTTGTAAATCAAAAAGAAAACCTATATACCAAATTTGGTTGAAATCGGACTTTTCGTTCAAAGTTATGGTACTATTAAACACATAAGTATAGCCGCCATTTTGAACGCCCGCCATTTTTGTAAAAGACAAAATCTGATATGGTCTCATATCTAAATTTGAACCTTTATATATGTGTAGTATATGTGGTGCAAATTATATGCTTGTATCATTAAATGTGCAATTGTTTCACATATCGGCCGCACTATTGATCAAATTGTTAACTGTAGTAGCATACAAAACCTTTCAATTTACAATCACTTTTTGTCAGTCAAAATATAAATACATATGAGATCCTAATTAAACACATTCTTAATATTAAACTAAAATTGTGAAACCTATATTTAAGATTTCTTTGTTTAACCCAATTATGTACCTATTTTCCGTGGTCTGGTCATGTTTGTGTCTTTTGCTCTGAAAGACCCCTGAGCAATTGTGTTCCTCGTTAATTCCTTTAATCGTTAAAAAATATAATATATAAAAGTTAATAAAAATAAATAATTAAATAAATAAAAATAAATAATAAAATAAAATAATAAAAAAAATGAAAAAAAGAAAAAAAGTTAATAATAAACAACAAGAAATAATAATTATATACATGTTTATATAGCACATAGTAATCAAAAATAACTAAAAATGTAAATAAATATTGAAGTGTAAATCATTGTTATCACTGTAGATAATATGATATAAACCATAGTCAATATTTGTAAACATGTCTCTAGAGCAAAATAAGTTCGGCTAATGGAATAAGTCCACAGTCAAGAAAACAAAGGACACACACATAAGTGAGATATGTTGCAAAAAAATTTATGACTAGACTAATGTATTTTAAGAAAAAATAAATGAGAAGTATATTTTTAACCCCTCATCCATCAGAATTTAAAAGCATCGTTTTTCTTCTACAATACCTTTTATTATAGTGTTATTTATATGCTCAAAAGTTGGACGGGTTTAAAATGAATGGTTTTTGAGAAAAATAAGATCAGATTATAGAGCGCGATTTTAAATGTTCTTAAAAACTTCATGTTTCTCCATGTAACTGGAAAATGATAAGAGATACGAAAAAAAGATACTGCACAAAACTGTAGGGTTTTTTAGATAAAAATTTTGTTTTTATTTTCCATTACTGTACCTCCTATCATTTTCAAGTTAAATGGAGAAAATGGGAGATATCTAAGAAAATTTAAAAATGCGCTCTATAATTTGATCATATATTTTTTTCAAAAACCATTCATTTTAAACTCGTCCAACATTTTCAACATAGAAATAACACTATAATAAAAGGTATTGTAGAATGATAACGATGCTTTTAAATTCTGATGGATGGGGGTTAAATATAATTCTCATTTTTTCTTAAAATACATTAGTCATCACTTATGAAATATTTCACACCCACGAGGGCAGCACCAACACAAACAAAAATCAAAGTCGAAGGACTACATACGGAATCCACGCAATACTTATACAGGAAAAGAATATCAGAGAAGATTGCTGAGAATGGAATATTAGAAGACCATAACATCGATAAAAGCTGGCAAAAACTTAAAGGTAATATTATAATCATTCTAATCAATTCTATAAGACTGCAACAGAATCACTTGGAGAGAGCAAAGTAACGAATACTCACATATTAAAGAAGAAAATCCCGTGGTTTAGAGAGGAAGTTAAGATAAAATGTGAAGAAAGCCTTTTTACAATACAGAACGAAACAAACACAACAGGCATACAACCAGGCGCGGATATAGAAATTCTTAATAGGGGGGCCCAGACTTACCTCAAATCAAATATTATATTTGCTAGATTTAGCCATACGACTCACACTTACTCTAAGGATAAAATACACTAATATAATCCCAGATACCTACGGTATTAAAAGGATTGATAGACACATTCATGACTATTAATCTCACTAGTCGTTCTTTATAGTATGGTATAAATAGACCCAAACCCAGACATCCAAATTGAAAGTTATCCTCCAACACCAAACTGTTCTATATGGTCCACATAATGTTCAGAAAAAAGTCACACAATTTTGAGCGTCGGGTTTGGGGGGGAGATGGTAAATTCGTAGTTTTTTACGTTTTTCGTCAATATTTCTAAAACTATGCAGTTTAGCATGAACAACCCTCTATACAAAAATATTCTACATAAAATTTGAAATAAAAAAGGCCCTATGCATAATCCTTCTAAAATGAACGGTTCCAAAGTTACGGAGATAGTATATTATAATTGGTCCAAGAAAAGGCCTAACCCAGACATCCAAAATAAAAGTTTTCCTCCATTACAAAATTGTTCTGTAGGGTCCACATATTGTTCAGTCAAAAGTTACACCAATTTGAGCGTCCGGTTTGTGGGGGAGATGGGGGAGAAGTCGGTAAATTAGTAGTTGTTTTACGTTTTTCGTAAATTTTTCTAAAACTCTGCTTTAGCGTAAATTATGCTCTATACTCAAATTTTTTACATAAAATTTAAAACAAAAAAGGTCCAATACATAATTGTTATAAAATCAACGGTTCCAGAGTTACGGAGGGTGAAAAGTGGAGGTTTTCGATACTTTTTATATATTATTACTTTATAATATTATTACTGATGAAAGAAATGTTTTTGTAAATAAAATTTGCTATTTCAGTGGCCGATGGTATGTTAGTGATAAGCCCTTGAAGAAACGTCAACCTCACCACCCAAAATCATCATCAATAATTGTCCAAATAATATAAAAATTATCGAAACCTCCACTTTTCACCCTCCGTAACTCTTGAACCGTTGATTTTATAACAATTATGTATAGGACCTTTTTTGTTTTAAATTGTATGTAGAACATTTTGGTATAGAACATTGTTTACGCTAAAGCATAGTTTTAGAAGTATTGACGAAAAACTAAAAAAAAACTACTAATTTACCGACTTCTCTCCCATCCCCCCCCAAACCGGACGCTCAAAATGATATAACTTTTTACTGAACAATATATGGACCATATAGAACAATTTGGTGTTGGAGGAAAACTTTTACTTTGGATGTCTCGATTAGGCGTTTTTTTGGACCAATTACATTATACTACCTCCGTAACTTTGGAACCGTTCATTTTAGAAGGATAATACATAGGACCTTTTTTATTTCAAATTTAATCTAGAACATTTTTGTATAAAAGGTGGTTCATGCTAAACCGCATAGTTTTAGAAATATTGACGAAAAACGGAAAAAACTACGAATTTACCGATTTCTTTCCCTGTCGCCTCCAAACCCGACGCTCAAAATGGTGTGACTTTTTTCTGAACATTATGTGGACCATATAGAACAATTTGGTGTTGGAGGAAAACTTTTACTTTGGATTTCTGGGTTATGCCATTATTTGGATCAATTTTATCATACTATTACCATAAAGTTTAACCTTTCTACCATCAATGGGTAGGTACGCATGGATTATCTAATAAAATACAAATTTTTATATCTTTATTGTATCGCAAATTTGAATCGTGACTTTTCATGACATAAGGTTTATACCCAGTGTAATGTATTTGCATTTTAAAATATCATTTTTGTTATTTTTTGAATTGAGAAAAATATTTCCGTTGTTTATGGTTCCACCGGTACCCAAACAAATTCACCTGCAGATTATTTTTCAGGGAAGGGTGTTTTATTAGATTTTATGGACTCTTTCAATTTTTTGGAAGCGGTTGTCGTGTAATTTAGTGTTGTACTGATGGCTTAAAGTTTAGAATTAACAGAAAAAAATAATAAATGATAAAAAAATACTTAAAGACTAAATAAAATAGGGGGGTTCATGGACCCGTTCACTCCCCCCCCTGTATCCGCACCTGCATACAACCACTACAAACGAATCAGAAACGAAACGAATACTTTAATGAGGCAAATAAAAAGGGGACACTGGCAGAGTTTCTAAAAACAGATGAAACACGACTTATACGGAACACAAAAAGAAGTATGGAGAATGATCAGAGGGCAGAGAAAGGAATTGAACGAATTAATAAAAGCGAAACACATTCAGATGGAGACATGGGCAGACTACTTCCGATCTCTATTTGCTAAACGCGACGATAATGAACCACCAACACCTGAAGTTACAACAAACGAAGAAATAAACATCGAGGGGGGAGAGGTAAAAGAAGCATTAAGAAAATTAAAAAACAGAAAATCTCCAGGAGAGGACAAAATATTGAACGAACACCTAAAGTACGGAGGACAAGATCTAACTAAACAACTATTAAAACTAATACAAAAAATAATAGAACCAACCAGAATACCACAAGAATGGAGATCAAGCATCCTAATACCACTCTTCAAAAAAAAAGGAGACAAATCGGACCCGGAGAATTACAGAGGAATTAACTGAAAACACAACATTAAAATTAACAACCAAAGTGAGAACAAACAAGTTGAATGAAATTATAACATTAGCAGAAGATTATACGTAAGATAATACTAAGCTATGGTCGCTTAAGTACTAAACCGCAGTAGCCATTGTTGTTCGTTAGGGGATGAAACAAAAAATTTATTTTTGGTGTAGATCTGCAGCAATTAGTTAGCAAACAATACCCACTTGGTTTTAGGTCTCTAAGCTGGTTATTTTCACTTTTTGTGAAATTCAGTGGATACAAATAACGGTAGGGGTTAGAAGGGGTAATTTAGTAAATGAAAAAACCAAAGAAAAAAAAACCGACTAAGATCCTCTATAAAAGGTATTTTTTTTAAATCCCTAAAAAGGGCTACATCACAGAACTAGTTTTCGATTGGATGACCAATCATCATCAGTACTTACCTAAAATTAATATAAGCTGATAAGATAATGCAAAGTTTTTAAAATTTTGACTACGCTTTTAAGAAAAGTTGTAGGTTATACCCACGTGATCTGAAAGATAGTTATCCTCTGCCTCGGATCGATGACAGGTTGGACACATTGGCTGGAAGTAAATTGTTTTCTACGTTGGACTTGAAGTCTGGATATTGGCAGGTAGAAATGGATCCAGTGGACAAGGAGAAGACGGCCTTCACGACAGGATCTGGATTATGGGAATTCAACGTTATGCCGTTTGGACTCTGTAATGCTCCCACGACATTTGAGAGGCTTATGGAAAATGTGTTGAGAGGGTTATCTTGGAAAACGTGCCTGGTGTATTTAGACGACATAATCGTCTTGGGGACAAATCTAACATGCTTACCACCAAAATACAATATTATAAATATATATGGGTAAAAACCCTTTAAAAGTGATCCGTCAAGGAAACATAGATGAAATATGTGAACTTAAACATGGATGTTCAAAATATTCCATTTAATATGCTCTAGGTACCATCTGAGCTCTAAATCGACTTGTTCAGTTGTTGTTTTAGAGCTCAGATGCTATCTAGAGCATATTGCTGGAATATTTTGAACATCCATGTTTAGGTTCACATATTTCATCTATGTTTCCTTGACGGATCACTGTTAAAGGAATTTTACCCATATATTTTGATAATATTTATAATATTGATAATATAACCTACAACTTGTCTTAAAACCGTAGTCAAAATTTTAAAAACTTTGCATTATCTTATCAGGTTATATTCATTTTAGGTAATCACTGATGATGATGGGTCATCCAATCTAAAACTAGTGTGATGTAGCCCTTTTTAGAAATTTTTAAATATATACCTTTTATGAAGGATCTTAGTCGTTATTTGTATTATATGGTATACAGCCAACCACAGGAAAAGTTTTTCCTTGTGGATTTTTAAATTTTGGAAATGCTTGTACAGAAATGCTTGTACATCTTTCAGAAATTAATTAAAAATAAATAAAATATGCCGCCGGAGATGACCCTCTATCTACTTTCTTTCCTGAAATATGAGTGTTGGCTAATGTAGCTTTAGTAATAAACTGCAGTAGCCATTGTTGCCCGTTAGGGAATAAAGCAAAAAATTCAATTTTCTACGAGCATGCAAAAATGTCTACGTTCGCGCACGCGTTTTAGTTTAGAAAGTTTTACTTTTTCGCACGCGTTTTACTTTTCCGCACGCGTTTTTGCATTTCCGCATGCGTGTAGATATTTTAATATGGCCTTAAAATAATTATAATACATGCAATAAACTAATATTTAGATATTACTTACTATTTTATTTCAAATGTATCTTATTGTGTTCCTGTTTTAATGAAATTAACGCGATTATTTCATTCATAGGCGATTCTGACCAATAGAAAGCTACAGAAATCTAAATTAAATTGATAATTTTTGATAATTTCCCGTCGTCATGTATATTACGTCAGATGCCCTTCGTTGCTACGAAAAAATACATTCAGTGACATTAATGACCATTAATGTTTTAAAAATAAATTATAAAAGTGATGACTCTCAACCGTCAAATATTTATAACAACTGTGTGTTTAATTGTACTAATTTGTACTTACATAAATAAATTACAATAAAATTTTTGTTTTGAACAGTTTTATTCATGAAATAATCGCAACAAATTGCACTCGATCTCTAAAATTAATATAGAATTTTTGACCTCGTGACATTTTGACATAATTTAATTAAATTAAATTAAAACTGTCAAAGTGTCACTCGGGAAAAATTCAATAATTTTAGAGCTCTTGTGCAATTACTACTGATTATTCATTCATAGGAGGTTCTGACCAATATAAAGCTACAGAAATCTAAATTAGACTGATAATTTTTGATAATTTCCCGCCGTCAATTATATTACGTCAGATGCCCTTCGCTGCTATGGAAAACTACATTCAGTGACATTAATGACAATTAATGTTTTAAAAATTATAAAAGTGATGACTTTCATCCGTAAAATATTTATAACAACTGTGTGTTTAATTGTACTAATTTATACTTACGTAAATAAATTACAATAAAATTTTGGTTCTGAACATGAAATAATCGCAACAAATTGCACTCGATCTCTAAAATTAATATAGAATTTTAGAGATCTTGTGCAATTACTACTGACAATTCGATGAAATAAAACTATTTTGACATAATATTCGAAAGTCAAATCGGTAGACAATAACAGTCGTTTTGAATCACCGTCAAGGAAACCAAGATCGTCGTCATGCTAACTAATTATATTGAAAGTTTGGTTTTGACAACCTTGTCAAAGAGTAATTAATATGCGTATGTATTTTCACTAGTAATATCACTAGAGGTCAAATTATTTCCGGAAATTTTTTTGAGATCATGAATATTTTGAAAATTTCCCGAGTCGCAGACGAGGGAAATTTTCTAAAAATATTCATGATCAAAAAAAAATTTCCGGATATTAATTTGACTTCGCGTGGTATTCGGTAAGAAAATTCCACCAAATTTGCATTTGAAAATCCAAAGCTGCATGAACAGATTAATAGCGCGCCATAGCTTTGTCAGCAATTATTTAGGCTTTCAAATTCGTAATTTCTACTCATTGTAGTTGCATGGGAATACCATTTCAAGATAGAAAATAGTATATTCTTCAATTTTACATAAGTTTTGAGTAACTACAAGTGATAGAAAATGAATCAAAACTAAATTATGTAAACAAATAAAAACCAGTCTGTCAAAAATGTTCTGTTATTGTAAACGTCAAAAAATTTCCACTATAATTCGCTGTTGGGTACCCCACGAGCAAAAAATTTCCGATAAAATACCTCCGTTGCCATGGTGATCTGTCAAAATAACGTATTTTGATTGGTTCAAAATTACAGGTGTGGAATTTTCATATTAATTAATGATTAAAATTTGGTCATTTTTTAAAACTCGTAGAAAACATATTGTTCCTAACTCTTGCAGAAAGTCTCTTTTCCGCACTCGACTGCTTGCCGAACTCCCGCTTCGCGTCGTTCGGCAAACTGCAGTCGCGTGCGGAAAAGTATGACTTTCTGCACTTGTTAGGAAATAGTATATTGTGCAACAAGTGCAGAAAGGTACTAATTTCTCACGAGTTTGAAAAGTTGCGGTACGAGCGCAAGCGAGTGCCGCAATTCAAACGAGTGAGAAATTACCTTTCTGCACGTGTTTCACACTATACTTTTTCTACAAGCACAGTTTTTCCTAAAAATAAAAATCACAATTTCCAAACGACGATTAATTATAATAGGTACCTATGTGATAAATTTTAAACTGTATTTAATTAATACCTACTAATCAATTTAAATTCCTTATACCTAAATAAATTGCACAGAAATCAGTTAAAAAATTAATGCACTGCCTTAATTTGTTTAAATTTAAACAATTATTACACATTATTGACATTATATTTATGCAGTCACGGATTTACACAAAACCTACTTCATTCGACGTCTCTTGCACAGGTTGCTAAATCCTTATTGGTTATTTGATAATTATAAAATGTTTAATAAGAATAAAATTGTAAAATAAAACAGTTGTAAAATCCATAATTTAGTTTCTATGCTATAGTTAAATATAATAATTGTCTTATAGGTTATATATTTGTCTAAAGTTTAACCACGGATGTACACAGAATATAACGTTACTCAGAATGCGGTAGTCCACGGATGTAAACAGAATATAACGTTACTCAGAATGAGGTAGTCAACTGTGCAGAAAAGAACTTTGCGGCACAGAAACGTCACTTTGCGGCACAGAAACGTCACTTTTCTGCACACTAATGTCAAATATCTTATACTGTGAGAAAATATCAAGTTTGCTAACATAAAACCGTGCAGAAAAGTGCACTTTGAATAGTGGTTGTAGAAAAATAACTATTTTGGCGTAGACCTGCAGCAATTAATTAGTAAAAAATACCCACTTGGTTTTAAGTCTTTAAACAGGTTATTTTCACTCTTTGTGAAATCCGTGGAATGAAGATAATGGTAGGGTTGGAGGGGGTGAGTTTGTACATTCTTGTATACTTTATCTTTCAGCAATTAATTAGCAATAAAATATGCCACCGGAAGCGGCCTTCTATCTACTTTCGCTCCGGAAATATGAATGTTGTGTATTGTAGCTTAATATTAAGCTGGAATAACCACCTGTTTCTCTGAAGGGGTTGATGCAATAATTTGTTTAATTTGCGTACGTAATAAATAAGCAATAAAATAGCAAAAACCTATGGGGTAAGTCTCATAGCTCCCTTATGAAATGGTTATTCTAGCTTATTAGACATATTAACGTTAGTTCATGACCGTAGCATTGGTACTTGTAAAGGAATTTATAATTAATCTTAAAATAAGATATAATAATTATTTACTAATCTAATTATATAAAAAAATGTTACAGCATAACTTTTGAAACTACGTGTATAAAGAACTTACTTATTTATAGCCTTGACAAATTCCACTTCTTTTGAGATTTGAACATTCATATTGACTCCAAGCGCTGTTTCTAAAATAGAAATGAAACATAATGTATAAGCAGACTAGAAAGCAATAAGTGTTTTATATTCTTACCACATACCATATCCATGGTGCAACCAGCTAGCAAGGTATAAAGCTCTATATTTTTATTTCCCACCTCCTTCTGAAGCACATCCGCAAATATTTCTGATTTTTGCAAAAAGATATCCTGAAAGGTGTTAAGTACCTTCTGGTTAAAAGCTTGATTTATGGTTCTGCGATGAATCTTCCATACCTTATCTAAAAATATTCGTTTTCGAAGAATTATGTATATTGCTAGAGATAGTCCATTCACTCGCGGTAAAATATTGCAAAACCTTCAAATTTTAAAAAGCCGCTTGAATTGTCATGCCATTCGAAAAACAGAGAGCTAATACAAATGATTGTATACTTCAAAGAAACAAGTGATATTGTACCAATTTGTGCTTTTGTTTTGGGAGTGAGTTTCACTCTTTCTCGGGAGTGAAAAATATACGTTTAAAATAAGTCCGGAAATGGATAAACTGACTAATTCTAAACAACTTTTGTTTTATATAGTTTTTTAACTAAGTCAATACTTTTCGAGTTTGTCAATACTTTTTTAACAAAAAAAACATGTTTTAGACAGTTCTTCGCAAATAAATGAAAAAGTAAATACTTTGTCGAGAAATATATTGTAATATATTTAAATGTTGATTTTTTTTTCATGTACAGCAGGGTGCATCAAAAAGGGGAAAAATATTTTTTTGCGATGGAAAAGTAATACCTCACAAAAGTTGTACAATCAACTGTTAAGTATTTTGGTTCGAAATCGTAACATGTGTTCTGCCGCTCCAAGACAATTAAAAGCTTTGAAAAAACATTACCAGACGAAAAAAATGTTTATTTTGAAACGAAGAACTAATACCTCACAAAAGTTGCCTAACACACTATTTAGTATTTCAGTAAAATTGCGTTGAAATGATAAAATATTTTCTGCCCCCCTTGCCTAAACCCAAGGCAACTAAAAATTATAAAAAATACGTTAAGGTGCGAATTTATTTTGCAAGGGAAATGTAATAGCTCATAAAAGTTGAATAAATAAATTCGGTTTAAATTGGAAAATATTTTCTGGTCTCACAAGGCAATTAAAAATTTTACTAAGAAAAGATTGCTTCAACATTCTCTTTATAACAAAATAGCCTAACTTATCCCTCTCCCTGACGTCACCAAAATTTTTTTATACTATAATGACTATAAAGCAAATTAAAAAGTTAATATAATTTTAAAATAGTGCATTAGGTATATAAATATTACAAAAATTTTGGTAAAAACATTCTATTAGAAGATGTCTTCCGATTTAGCATTAAAGTGGCAGTATAGTTTTTCTGGATTCAATTCGCTCACAAACTCTAGAAAATCTTGTGTTACAAGCTTGACACATCGTTCTACACATTGTTTGTGGAAGTGATAGTATTTCTTAATCTCAATTTTACAAGGGTCTAAGTTAGGATTTTTAATAAAATCTCGCAGATTGTCACTCGAAAATCTAGAGAATATAGGTGGTTCTGTAAAGTGATATTCTTGCTAGTTAATTAACTCAAAGTAGTCGTTTGAATTAAAATTTTTATAGGAGAAAGTTTAAAGACCATTACGTTTTTTAAGTTGGTCACTGGCAAACTTCTTTTGATGTCAAAGGGGTAGATCGTTTGAATGTCGCAGACATACAAACCACTTAAGCGGTTTTTAAGATGTTCTTCTAACAGTCGTATTGCATCACCCTTAACCCTTAAACGCCCAACCTTTTTTAGGTTCCATGTACACCCAAGGGTGGGTAAAAAATATCCACCTCGAAAATAGCTAATATATTTATTGAGAGTTGCTGGAAATGGATTAAACTTAAGGATCTTATGCTTAATAAACATTGCATCTTGTAAAATATTAATATAAACAATTTACAAACCTTACAACAAAATTAAAATGTACATCAAAATTAACATACCAGTAAAAGCCAGTAATTCAAATTTGTCGATTTTCTCCATATTCTTCCTTTCTGCCTCCTCATTGGCGAATAATTATGTCGATTATGTAATTATACGTCGATAATTATATGGATTATGTTCCTACCAACGAGAAATTATATAGAAACCTTTAGTAACAAGTTTTACCAAGGGTGTACTTTTTATGCCCACCCATATTTAACTCAAGCTATTATTTTTATTTTCAAAAATATCGGTAGATACAATTTAACATCCGATAAAAGGCTGTCTTTTTAAAAATAAATAATTTTTGGAAAATTTTTAAACACGCAATAAGTATGTTACAAGGGAATACGCATTAGGTGCACAATTTTTACCCACCCTTGGGCGTTTAAGGGTTAACGCCAGTATTTGCGACTGTTTCATCACATGCAATAGCTGGATTTGATACCTTCTGATGTACCAGACAGCGGAGACACATATCCGAAATATTTGCACCCTGGCTCATGCACAAGTGTTATGTGTTCTTCCACGATCGATTGACGATAAAACTTTGTACAGTTTTTTATTTGAGCTAAAATTTTTTCTTTGAGTCAGTACCTTTCTTCTTTTACCGTTGTTCTCGCTGAATATATTTGTTTCTGTTTTCCCTATCAATCGAGCTTATTGCCATTTTTCTGGGACCTCTTTGATTTAATAGAAATTCTCGATCATCCAGAGGCACTTTTTAGTGCCTCTGTCACATTTGCATGCTGCAAGATCGAAACGTGTAGTTTTACTTTTGTCCTTAAAGCATTGAATTTTATTTTTGTAAAATTTACTATTTTGCCTGTTCTTAAATGGTTTCATAAGTTTCATATATTTGTCATGATGGGCTTTTAAAAGCTGAATATTTCTTGTATGTTAAATTATTGGAATTGAAGCATTTTTCTATATTTCCTCCAACTTAATTGCAACCTCTTCGGCAATACCGAAAAATTCTGGCTCTTTCATGGTGAGTTTTTTATCCTCTTCCAACCACAAAATTTCAACACTATTTCGGTAAAACATTTTCAGGTATAATTGGTGATTGCCTAAAAATGGGGCGGTCCACAGCACGTCTAAATTTTATTCCCCACGGTTCTGGTTTATCTATTTTAAAGATATTTAATTTACAAACAACAATAATAATAAAGTAACGCACCGCACCAAACATAAGCGAAAGTTACACGCACGGACTCACAAAGCGGGAAATTTCAAAGGGGTTGCAGAGACTGAAAAAACAAATAAAACTTTAAATATCTGATTTATGGATTCGACCGTTACTTGATGGAAGTTCATTTTATCTAACAATAAACACTGAAAACGTTCGTTTTCTATACTTCCACAAAATTTGTCATAACTATGTGACTACAAATGTTTCGGCAGGGTGCCTTTCTCAAGTGATTTAGTTTATTATGTGTTTGTCTTTTTAAAGTTTTTAACTGAAGAGGTTGAAGGGTAGGGAGCTATTTGTCTCGAGTTGATCATTTAAAATTATATCGGTATATTTCAATTTATTGATTTCCATAGATTCTATAAAAATAGCTTAAGGCCTTTGTTTTGAATATGCAGAATTTGAAACTCTTCATTAAAAGAGTGATTGTGATCTAGAAGGTGAAGTGCGTATGTAGAAGTGTCTGTTTTTCTATTGTTGAAACCCCTTTTGTGTTCTGCTATCCGGTTGTCAAAGGTTGTGCCAGTTTGACCGATGTAAGGTTTCGGACAGTCACCACAAGTTAGTTTGTAAACACCACTCTGTAGTTGCTTTCTCTTTCGGCACTTATTGTTCTATTGTTCTTAATATATTTGCTTAAGTTGTTGTTAGTTCTAAAAGCTGGTGTTGTTCCTTTCTTTTTATGTATCTGCCTTTACTGCTTGTTATCTTGCCAGTATATGTGATACAGCAGAAATTACTGGGTTCTTTCTGTAGTGGTGGATAGACTAAGTTCAGGGCTTTATTATGGAGTTTTTGGTTTAAAATTTTGTCAATTGTTTGTTCGTTATAGCCGTTGTTTACTGCTATTTGCTTAATTAGGTTCAGTTCTATCTCGAAGTAATTTTTTGACATGGGAATTTCTGTCAGTCTATGTATCATACTATGTATCCTACACAACACAAATTAACAGCCTACAATAGCATGATACATAGATCATAGATCAATAGTCAAAAAATAACTTCGAGATAGAACTGAACATCATTAAGCAAATAGCAGTAAACAACGGCTATAACGAACAAACAATTAACAAAATTTTAATCCAAAAACTCCCTAAGAAAGCCCTAAAATTAATCTATCCACGGCCACAGAAAAAAACCAGTACTTTCTGGTCTATCACATATACTGGCAAGATAACAACAAAAATAGCCAGATACATAAAAAAGAAAGGAACAACACCAGCTTTCAGAACTAACAGCAGTTAAGCAAATATATTAAGAACAATAAGAGCCGAAAGAGAAAGCAACTACAGAGTGGTGTTTACAAACTAACTTGTGGTGACTGTCCGAAAACTTACATCTGTCAAACTGGCAGAACCTTTGACAAACGAATAGCGGAACACAAAATGGCTTTCAACAATAGAAAAACAGACACTTCTACATGCGCACTTCACCTTCTAGATCATAATAATTCTTTTAATGAAGAGTTGCAAATTCTGCATATTCAAAATAAAGGCCTTAAGCTATCTTTATTAGAATCCATGGAAATTAATAAATTGAAAAATACAGATATAATTCTGAATGACCAACTCGAGACAAACAGCTCCCCACTTCTCAACCTCTTCAGTTAAAGACTTTAAAAAGACAAACACATTGTAAACTAAGTCATTTGAGAAAGGCACTCTGCCGAAACAGCTGTAGTCACATAGTTATAATACATTTTGTGGAAGTATAGCAAACAAACGTTTTTAGTGTTTTATTGTTAGACTTTAAATATCGTTTAAATTTATAATTGACAACATTTTAAGTTTTCTTGATCTTAGATCGAGTTAGCACATATTTTTTTATTCCAAATAAAATAAATTGAACTTTACATAAAAATCAGATATTTTTATTAAAATTCAAGGTCGTTGGGGAAGCAGAAAGTTCGCTTAGAAAACAAAATTAAAAATACTAATATGCTAAAAAATAACACTAGCAACTTTTTCACGCTATTAAATATAACATTTCCAAATTTTATTTTTTCGATGCACTCTAATATACAATGCTAGTCAAAAGTCCCCCCCTCGTATCTTTTGAACGGTTATACTTACAATAGTAAAATTTGGAGGGAGGAAATAAACGGACCTAAACTTCTTAACCAGTCACGACAGGTGACATAATAGTGACAGATGATTTTACAGCGCCACTGTGACAGATAATTTTAAATAGGACCTTATGGCAAGTGATACCTCGTTTGAAAGGTATTGAAAATTCCTCTTCAGTCATACTAATTTTGTTTGAGTTTAAACTCATTTTGATAAATAAATGAAATAATATAAAATTGTAGTTTGGCATTTAATTAATAAAAATTCAAACCTCCGCCTTTTGTTATTTGTCGAAACGGTAGACGTTGACGTAAAAACTACTAGAGAACTGAAAAACGTCAACTTTTTTGACAAAAAAACCATAGGCGGACATTTGAATTTTTATTAATTAAATGCGAAACTACAATGTTACTTACTTACTTAAGCCGTCCTCTTGTACCTTACGGTGTCGAGGTAAGTGGAGAAATGAGACGTCTCCATGCCTTTCGGTCGGTAGCTAGTCTTTCTGCTTCTCTCCACCCAATATTTCTTTTTCCGCAAGACTTTCCAATATTTGCATTCCACGTTCTTGCTGGCCTGCCTCTTCTTCGTTTGTTGTCAGATGCCGCTTTCCATACCCTCTTTACAGTTCTACCTTCACTCATTCTCGCCATATGTCCGAACCACGATAACTGTTTCGTTTCAAGTCTGTCTAAGGTCCTTCCAACACCGCACCTTTCACGTATGTCTTCATTTCTTATACGATCACGTCTGGTCACCCCGGATACCGCACGTAAATATCTCATTTCGCATGCTTGGATTTTACTACGGATGTTGTCGTTCACTGTCCACGTTTCACTACCGTAGAGTAGCACCGGCTCGTACACGGTTTGAAATACTTTCATTTTTGTTTTCAGGCTTACTTCTTTCTTCCTAATAAAACTTTTATTTAGTGCATAGTATAATTTTGTTGCACTCATTACCCTGCTGTTTATTTCTGGTTCTATATTTCCTTGCCCATTCATTGTTGATCCTAGATACTTGAAGTCCTCAACTTGTGTAATGGTCTCATTATTCAACTTAACATTTATATTTCCTTGTGTTTTCGATATTACTAAAGCTTCTGTTTTTTCAATATTTATTCTCATCCCAAATTTCTTAAAGGCCTCATTCCAAACATTCACATTCACCTGCAAGTCCTTTTCTGATTTTGCCACAATAACCAGGTCATCGGCATATATCAACTCTGACACGCAAACTTGTTGAAGTTTATACACCCCAACCCTAGTTCTTTTTACCTTACCCCTGCATTCTTTTGCAATTTCGTCCATTAGAGTGATAAATAACAAAGGACTCAGAACACCACCTTGTCTTACACCTGTCCTTGTGTAGAATTCAAGAGATGAGCAATTGTTCGGTCTTACATTATTACGTGTACATTTATATATACTCTTTATTGCTTGGATTAACTTCGGTTTCACATTTCTACGGTTTAATATTTCCCAGATCTTGTTACGTGGCGCCCGATCAAATGCTTTTTCCAAGTCCACAAAACAGAGATACAACTTACTGTTATGCTCTAGGGCTTTTTCTGATAACTGTCTCACCGTGAATATGAGATCGGTTGTACCTCGCCCTGGCCTAAAGCCGCATTGGCTGTCATCCAGTGTGGCCTCGATCTTTTCTCGCAGCTTTTTCTCTAGTATTATTTCGTAGATTTTACTAGCAACTACCAACAATGATATTCCTCTATAGTTAGAACACTTATGTTTATCGCCTTTTTTGTGTAATGGTAGAATAGTTGCAAGCGTCCAATCTCTAGGTATGCATCCGGTACGCCAACAGCTCCTTATGATCTTCCATAGTAATTGTAATCCTTCTCCTTCCATATATTTAATTAGCTCAGCCTTAATATTATCGTGTCCTGCAGCCTTGCCATTTTTTAATTTTAAAATTGCTCCCCTGTATTCTTCGTATGTTATGTCATCATCATCTTGTTGTTCATTTAAATTGTACTCCTCCCTGTCATTCTCTATTTCGTTGTTGTCTCCCATTAATAACTCCATAAAATGTTCTCGCCATCTTTCGGTAATCTCTTCATTTTTTAATAATATGTTACCATCTTTGTCCTCTAAACCTGTTAATCCGTTTGATTTTTTTTGTCTTAGATTTTTTAAAGTCCTATAAAGCAACTTCGCATTCCCCTTACTATCACTTTCCATTTTATTTCCAAATTCTTCCCATTGTCGATTCTTAGCTTCTTTAATTTTATTTTTAACCAGTATTCTCTGTTCCTTATATTCTTGATAATTACTTTCACTTTTATTGCTTATATACTTTTTCCACAATTTTTTCTTCTTCGAAACTTCCAATTTTATGTCATTATTCCACCAAGCTGTACCTTTCAGATATCTTCCTTTCGTTACCCCACATACTTTACTCCCAGTTGCGTACACCAGTTCCTTAAAAATGTTCCATAATATTTCTATATCCTCCTCATTTTTCCAATTTGTTTTTCGTATTTCTTCATTTAATTTACGACAGTATTCTTTCCTAATATTTTCAGACTGAAGTTTGTATACTTTAATACTTGGTTGTTCGTAGCGATTTTCTTCATTTTTAATATTAAATGCCTGTTCTCTCCTTGTCTTTACTTTAGTTTCAACGAGAAAATGATCCGAGCTGATCTCATAGCCTCTTTTAACACGCACGTTCGCTATTTCATTTTTGTATCTGTTCTGTACTAATACTAGGTCAATAACGGATTTTTCGTTCCGCGAATCCATCACTCGTGTGTATTTATGAATCTCCTTGTGTTGAAAAAATGTGTTACTAACTTGCATATCATTCATGATGCAAAACTCGATGACTCTTTGTCCATTATTATTCCTGACCATTTCTCCATATGGTCCTATAGGGTAGTCATATTCATTGCTTGACCCCACTCGCCCATTAAAATCGCCTACTATTATGACCTTATGATTTATTTGGTCCATTTCGTCCTGCAATTGTTCCCAGAAGCTATCTTTGAGTTCCTTGGCTTCATTTTCCGATGGTCCATACCCAACAATAATTGTTGTCTTCTCGTTTTTACTCATATCTATTCTAAGGAGTCTTTCCGAAATATTTTTCCATCTAGTGATATTTTTATGCTCATTTCTGTGAACCATTAGGGCAACTCCTGCCCTCGCACGTTCTGACTCATTAACACCTCCAAAAATCATGTAGTGCTCATTTCTCATTTTAATACATCCACTACCTTTTCTCTTTGTTTCAGTTAATGCTAAAAAATCCATTTTTGTGTTTTCAAACTCATCAATAAGTTCCTCTTCTTTACCATTTAGACTTTGTATATTCCACAACCCAATTTTCCAATACTTATTTTGTTTTTCATTTTTTGCATTCATAGTTCTTTCATTGTCTGTATTTTTATGGTTTAGTTTTTGCATATTTTTGTCAAGACTCGCATCGATTTTGTTATATTCTCTCATGTCCATAATCTGTGCCATGTTCGTATCCAAATCCATCCTCGAATTTGCATTAACTAGTAGTTTTTTAAACCAGTTGCTGCTACATTATCTCTGACTATTTCTATATTATTCGTACTATGGTTCCATCTCCATTTGGTGTCTTCAATAACGATAAAACCATAACCCATTTTTATTCTTTTGCCATTTGCCTTTTCTTTTGCTGCTATATGTCTAAGATTTTTCTGCATATCAATCTCTTTAAGTGTTAAATCGCATTCAATGTATACGCGGTGTTGTCTATAACTTCTAAGATTACTTTTTGCTTTTAGTACTCTTAGTTTGTCTTCAAAATTACTAAACTCAATAATGCACATATTGTCGTTGATCTTTTGTACCTTATTTAACTCTGCCATTATTCGTAGCTCTTTATTTAAAAAGTTTCCTATTTCATTCTTAAGCTGTTCCATATCAGACGTACTTATTGGCAAACCCTTCATTATTAAATTATTTTTCTTTCTTTCTTTTTGGCAGATTTCTAAAGTTAGCTCTAATTTATCCATTTTTTGTTTCATACTCATCATTTCCTTTTTTAAATTTTCATTTTCTTGAATTATTTGTTTAATCTTTTCTTTGTACTCGCTATTCTCTTTTCTGAGTTCTTTCATTTCTCCTACCAACTCACCTACCATGTTTTTTATATCCTCTAGTTCCTTATCTTTCTTTTTATTATCAGTTATTAACGTTTTCATCAGTTCCGTAATTTCATTCTCTCTACCTCCAGCATTCTTTGTATCGGGAGATCGATATACTTTTCTGCTCTTACTAAAGATTCCGTCAAATTCATTTCCTTTCCTTTTACCATCCTATGATAAATAAGTGTCGCTGCCGCTGTCAGTCATCTTAATTTCAATTACTATTATAATTAATTGTTTGACTGTATTTTACTGGTATTCCTATTTCTATCTGAATGTTGTTTGTTTTTATTTATAAAATAAATATATGTTTTGCAATCAATTTGCTATTTACAGTAAAGGTTTAATTCAAATTGTTTATGCACGAGGAATTTGACACCGATTTCAACTAGGTCAAATTTATAAAACCATTACTAATTAAAAAATCACTTACCGCTCGCAAAATGTTAAATCAAAATCCTTCTGTGTCCTTTGTACACAAACAACATTCACAACACTAAATAATCCTAAATCAATCCTAAATCACTTTTAAATCAATTTACATCACATATCTAAATGGTTTTCGTGGTAAAGCCCGAATCCGAGTTGTTTACCGCCGAGTCACATAAAATACGTGCGACCTCCTCGCTTGCTTCAACTCAACTCCTAAAATGTTATATTTATTTAATTAATTCACCAAAATCAAAATCAACTTAAACCCAAAAAAGTAGTATAACTGAATAGGTATTTTAAATATCTTGCAAACGAGGTATCACTTGCCATAAGGGCCCATTTAAAATTATCGGTCACAGTGGCGCTGTAACGTCATCTGTCAGTATTACGTCATCTGTCACTATTACGTCACCTGTTATGACCAGCTGCCAAGCCCAGGTGCGTTTATTTCATCCCTCCCACTTTCACTATTATAAGTATAACCGTTCAAAGATACGAGAGGACGGACTTTTGACTAGAACTGTATATCATACTAGTGACTTGGTGTCCAAAAAAAACTTTTAATAAAATTATTTGACACAAAAAGAAGAATGTATGTAATTGATTGAATTCCAAATACATCTCATGATGTCAGAAAACAGAAAAAAACGTGTTTGAAGATGGGTACGTATTTTCGGCTGCAATGCTATTCAAATGGGGATTCATTTTTTTCGAATCCTGAGGAAACTAATAAGAGTTTTTGAAAAATTTAAGCGCACAACGAAAGATTACGTTATTAGTGAGGGCCGAAAGTTCCTGAGAACTTCCATAATGTTTATTTTATTAAGTACAGAAGTGAAAAGCTAAGAGAAAATTTAGTGTGATTTTAATTTCAAATACCGCATTCAAAATAAACTTTATATTTATTCTAAGGGACTTTCGGCCCTCGGTAATAATTTAGTCTTTCATTCTGCGTTTAAATTTTTTAAAAGTATATATTAGTTTTTCAGGATTCGGAAAAAATGGACACCATGTCCGGGGTAATATTTTCCAAATATATCTTTGTCTTACAACGCACTTAGTCGAATAGAATATTGTCAGCATATTGTCAGTCAGACATTAACAATCAGTGATAATTTTAAATATTTGACATGGAATCGGGAATATTTTGAGTTGGTAATTAAATAATATTGATATATTATTCAATACTGATATTTAATACTTATTATTTATTACTGATATATTATTTAATACTTAAACAGAGATATATGTATTTAATAAATAATTGATTTAAGACGTGAAAGATCCAAGCAGAGAATACATCAGGATAATATATTCTGTCATCCAAGTATTTTGTTATTAAAGATGTTCAAAAGTTTAAGCGTTCCATAGCAACAATATATTAATAAAAAATCACTTTAACACTTTTCCTCTTTTCTCTATTGAGTATTAGTTTTAGTTGTACATATAAATTATTACAATCACTGAATACTTAATTAGTGAAAAAATTATCACATTTATTAACTGAATTAATAATTTGCAATTATAAAAATAACAGTTATCCAAGAACATTCAAAAGCCATCTCTTTAAGTTAATGATAACATTTTCAAGTAGAATGACATGCTATTAATATTTACATATCCATACCAATGTGAATTTTACTACACGTATTTTGCCGTGTAAAGACAGAAAAAGTAGGGATAGCCGTAAAATATTTGCGAATTATGTACCCATGGCCTTAAATTAAATGTTTAAACTGCCAAGAGGCAGTAGTGGCAGGGTGAACATTTAATTTAAGCGAAAACTAATATTTATTTGTCAAGTAAACTTTTTTTCTTGTTTTCTGACATCTGCAAAATATATTTCCAATGAAATAAATTACATATATTCTTCTATTTGTGTAAACTAATTTAATTAAAAAAAATTTTTTGACAAAAAAAATTTGCAAATTTTTCTCAAATTATGGAAACCCAACATCACTTTTATTTATTACATATATTATAATATGATAACTGTTTTCTTATTAATTTTACGAAAAGAAATTATTCTTTATAGAAAGATCTGTAAGTTCTGAGACCTCTGGTGTAGATGCAACCATCAGATATCAAATTGTATTAATTTTATACGAGGTGGGTCGAAAAATATGAGTTACGCACAAAATAAAATAAAGGTACTATTATTTTTAACAACATTGAACATTGTTTTTATGAAAAGTTCTTTAGAATTAAAAATTAAAACTATGCTTCAATTAGGCTATTGCGTATGTATTTTAGAAAGGAATCACAACGTTAACAGGGTTTTATTGTTTCATAAGATCAATCGACCTCTATATATGAAAAAACCGCGAAGTGCTACCATTTAAAGGGGTGCATTTTTAAGAAAGGGGTGAATTAGTCCCTAGACACAGGTCGAATTAGGGTGAGTTCTATGTACTTTTGGTACAAACACGTCTACAGAAAAATTATTCCTGCTTGGCTTAGCGGGATAAGATGGTCAAAAATGCCCCCGCACCGATCAGCCTCGCTACTTATGTTTTCGATAAAGGATATAAAATTATGCCCTTATGTAAATTTTTAGCTTCCCAGAGGTCCTAAAACGTCTTAAATCTAGAAAAGAAGAATTTTTAGGTTTTATTTTTTTGTGAGCGCAATTTTACTTTAAAAAATCTGAAAAAATTTAAGAGGTTGCATCTTTTGAATATAAAATAACCTAATTTTTTTCAGATTTTTGTAATGAAAAATGAGCCCAGGAAAATTTTTTGAATTTAAAAAAAAATTTTAGGTGATTGATTTTAGAAATAAATTTTAGGTGAAATTGAAAATGATTTGGCCAACTGTTAAATAGTATTTTTTGTGAACTTTTGCCGTTCTTTTAAATGGCAGAGGCAGAATTTTTAATATCTGAGCGGAAAGAACGAAAAAATCGAAAAAACCGTTTTTGGCTGTCTCGAGATGCATCTCGGGACAGCCAATTTTAGGATTTAGGATCCTGACTACAACAACTGAAAAAAGAAACTAAAATTGTGAATTTTCTCATAAAATTTGGTATGTGGGGTTATAATACAACTTTAATAAACAACTTTTCCAAATAACTTTTATCGATATCTGTAACGCGAAGCAAATCGAATCACATATCGAAAATTCACCCTGTTTGTAGTAGGCCGCGTTTAAAATTTAAAGTTCAGTTGACTATTTTAAAAATTGTGAACCATCACCCTGTATGACTGTGCAAAATTTCAAATCTGTATATATTTTTATAGCCGAAACATAGGGGTGTCTTCATGTTAAATGCGACACACTGTATTTGTCAATTTGTTAATTTATTGCAACTAATATAGTCGTATTTTTTATAGATTCAAAATATACAATCAAAGTATTGACTAATTCACTAATTTTATCATAAAAAGTTTAAATTGATTGCATTGAAGTATGGAACTAATTATTAGTGTGTATTAATAATTAATGTGTATTAAGAATGTGTATAATATAATTATGTGTAATAATATAATATAATATAATGTACAGAGTGAGTTTTATGTATGGAAACCCTCAATTATCTCGGAAATGGCTTGCACGATTTTTATGGATTGTGGTAGGTTGGAGTTTTCTAATGTGGCCGATATTATAATACTTACATTGTTGTCAGATCTTCCGTTTTTCTGAAAATCTAATTAACTTTATTATTTCAAATGGAACACCCTGTATATTTATTGCATTTTGAAGTCCTTAAGAAATACTGATTATTTTCCATGTTATATTCCCTATACCTAAAGGCCATAATTTCGGAGTTATTGCTACATTTATTTAAAAAACTTTTTAAACAATAAATTATAAAAATCAATTTTTTCGGCCTGCGTATACATTATTTTACGTTCTTTGGACCATTGGGAACAAAAAAGTTTTCTTGTAATTTTTCTCTAAAGTTAATCGTTTTCGAGTAATAAATAATTTAAAACTGAAAAGAAATCGAATAATTACGATTTTCAAGGTTAAAAAACACAAATCAAAAATATTATTTTCGAAACTAATAAAGACCTATAGAAATTCAAGCTAAAGCCTTATTTTATCAGTTACCAATAAGTAATTTGAGCTTGTTTCATTCTAAAATATTGTTTTTTAGTTGTTACTGCAGCCTCTTTTATGTCCTCTCATATGCGCTTCATTAACATACTCCGCAGTTTCAAAAATATTGTTTTTTATTTTTGTTTTTGAACCTTGAAAATCGTCATTATTCGATTTTTTTCAGTTTTAAATTGTTTATAACTCGAAAACGATTAACTTTAGAGAAAAATTACAAAAGACCTTTTCTTGTTCCCAATGATCCAAAGAACGTAAAATAGTATCTACACGGGCCGAAAAAATTGATTTTTATAATTTCTTAAATTTTTTTTTTAATAAATGTAGCAATAACTTCTAAACTATGGCATTTAGGTATAGAGTATATATCATAAAAAATAGTCAGTATATCGTAAGGACTTCGAAACGCAAAAAATATACAGGGTGTTCTTTTGAAATAAGAAAGTTCATTAGATTTCCAGAAAAACGGAAAATCTGACAACAATGTAATAATTATCACTGTAATATCGGCTGTATTAGAAAACCCCTACCCACCAAAACCTATGAAAAACGTGCAAGTCGTTTCCGAGATACTTGAGGGTTTTTATACATAAAACTCACTCTTTTATTATAATAATTATAATAATATTATATTATAATATAATAATTATATATATATTCTATAACACTATAAAACAGTGTTGAAATTATCGGGAATTGCGGTCTGTGGCTTAGATTGAAACTACATTTAATTCTGTTGAATTCGATATTTCGATGAGTATTTATTAATTTTTCATCTTCATCAGGAACAAACTACAAAATTAACTAACAGTTAGGTACAAACATAATATTACAATGATATAACTTACGAATTGTTGTAGGTATGTTATAGAAAGCAATTTAACTTAAAGCTATGCATGTCGTTTCACGAGAACGTCGAGGGCGGCACTGAGTCAGGTATCTTTTCTCACATGTGTTAAGGGTCAAAAGTTCCAATATCGAGCCATCTGTTTAATATTCTGCTATTTTTCGAATTTTAAAACATTGCAGTAAATTTCGCTTAATCTACTTGTGTCTGATTTGTAATTAATTGAACGTTTATTACTGTTTATGTGGTACATCTCGAGGAACAATCTTTTCTTATAATTGCTTTCTGAATCTAAGATCTTGATATCTGACAAATTAAATTGGTGTCCTGTTGTTATGGAATGGTGTGCTGCTGCACAAGTATTTTTGTGTGTTTTACAATCACTTTTGTGCTGCGTTATTCTTTGTTTCAGCCATTGCGATGTTTGTCCTATATACTGCCCATCACATTCGAGACAAGAAAGTTGATAGATGATATGACTCTGATTTAGAAGCGGTGTCTGGTCTTTAAGCTTCGAAAATAAGCTGCAGTTGGATATGCTATTGTATTTCGCTATCTTGATTTTAGGAATTCCGTTCAGCAGCTTGATTATATTGTTGGTTAAGCCATTTATGAAGGGCAACTTTTTGTAAATCACGGGATCTGATGGTCTGTTGTCACGTTGCCCGTCGTATAAGTCTGAGTTATATATCAGTTGCTTAAGAATTTTACTTGGATAGCCGTTGTTCAAGAATATGTTGTAGAGTGTTTTTAAATTCTTTTGTGTGAACAGGTCATTCCTGATGTGTAAAATTCTGTTTTTCATTGCAACAACAGTGTTGTGTTTTTGGCTTTTCGAGTGCTCAGAGAAATAATTTATATATCTTCCAGAGTCAGTTGGTTTCTGATACCAATCCAAAATTATCTTGTTCTCTGTGGTTCTTATCACCTTAGTGTCTAAAAAGGGCACACTTTGTTCTTTCTCCTCCTCAACGGTAAATTGTAGGTGTTTGTGAAATCCATTGAAGAGGTCCAGTGTAGTTTGAATAGAGTCCTCGGGGATCGCACTTATCACATCATCCACATATTTGTATATGAACGGTAACTTGAACGGTAGTCGTGGAATTACTATATTAAATAGATGATCTAAAACTATGGTGGCTAGAATGGGGCTGATAGGAGAGCCCATGGGAGTGCCAAAGATTTGTGAGTAAAAAGTTCCACCGAAAGAAAAGTAAACATTAGAAAAAATAAAATCGATTAGTTTGAAGAAGTTATTCTTACTTAGTGTGGTGTTGGGTTCTACTAAGTGCCAATTTTGCTCTGAAATTTCAATAATCAAGTTAAGAGGAATATTCGTGAAAAGCGATACCGCATCTAAGGATATAAGTACATAGGTTTGAGGAATTGTAACATTCTTAATTAGTTCTACAAACGTAAATGTATCTTTCACATTATAATTAGTTTGATATTCAAAAGTGGCAGTTACAATGTTTGCCAAGTATTTCGAGATGTTGTATGTAGTGGAGTTGATCTACAAAAAATCTACATTACTTATTGACAACAGGTAACAATTTTAGCATGACTAATAGGATTAACAGTTTTATGTCGAGCACTAACAAGAAAACATTATCATTAGAAATAAAAATTACTTGCAATAACATCTCGAGATATAATCGACTTATATGTAACATCAAATCTGAACTTTCTGAGATTTTTCCAACTGATATGATACGTGAATACGAAAATCGTCTGAAAAGAAAATTTAGATCTGAATTTGAGAAAATAAAACTTACGAACATCAACAAATTTGAACGACTATACAGCAATAACGAAAAACACAACCGTGTATTTAAAGACAACAGCAAATGGTTTAAAAATATCTCTAGCATAGCCATACCGGAAGAAGTCGCAAATTTCTTATCATTGGGACCTAAATTTAGTGTGCCCTGTGTTGGTAAAGATGTCAGACTAGATAGATTTGTTGCAGACTTAGAAAATATAGTGGATGATATTCTAGATGAATCAAAGGATGTCGTACGAGCTAGAGCAACCAATATCATAACTAATTATGTGAACCACACTACAACAAACAAACCAAACCACTTCAACAGGATGTTTGAAAAAACACGCAAGTTTTTAAAATCAAATCCAGATCTATACATTTTGCAATCAGACAAAGGTGGGTGTACGGTTGCCATGGATAAATCAGAATATATGGATAAAACTGAGATAATGCTACAGGATTCTTCCACGTACACCAAATTAAACACTGATCCAACGGTGAAAATACAAACCAAATACAACAATATTATTAAGAACCTGAAATACATAGGTGAGATAGACGCTAATGCTGCAAAACAACTAATGATCTACAACTCGATGTTTCCAAAGTTATACTGTCTACCAAAAATTCACAAAAGCAATGTTCCTCTTCGCCCTATCATCAGCTCAATCAACTCCACTACATACAACATCTCGAAATACTTGGCAAACATTCTAACTGCCACTTTTGAATATCAAACTAATTATAATGTGAAAGATACATTTACGTTTGTAGAACTAATTAAGAATGTTACAATTCCTCAAACCTATGTACTTATATCCTTAGATGCGGTATCGCTTTTCACGAATATTCCTCTTAACTTGATTATTGAAATTTTAGAGCAAAATTGGCACTTAGTAGAACCCAACACCACACTAAGTAAGAATAACTTCTTCAAACTAATCGATTTTATTTTTTCTAATGTTTACTTTTCTTTCGGTGGAACTTTTTACTCACAAATCTTTGGCACTCCCATGGGCTCTCCTATCAGCCCCATTCTAGCCACCATAGTTTTAGATCATCTATTTAATATAGTAATTCCACGACTACCGTTCAAGTTACCGTTCATATACAAATATGTGGATGATGTGATAAGTGCGATCCCCGAGGACTCTATTCAAACTACACTGGACCTCTTCAATGGATTTCACAAACACCTACAATTTACCGTTGAGGAGGAGAAAGAACAAAGTGTGCCCTTTTTAGACACTAAGGTGATAAGAACCACAGAGAACAAGATAATTTTGGATTGGTATCAGAAACCAACTGACTCTGGAAGATACATAAATTATTTCTCTCAGCACTCGAAAAGCCAAAAACACAACACTGTTGTTGCAATGAAAAACAGAATTTTACACATCAGCAATGACCTGTTCACACAAAAGAATTTAAAAACGCTCTACAACATATTCTTGAACAACGGCTATCCAAGTAAAATTCTTAAGCAACTGATATATAACTCAGACTTATACGACGGGCAACGTGACAAGAGACCATCACATCCCGTGATTTACAAAAAGTTGCCCTTCATAAATGGCTTAACCAACAATATAATCAAGCTGCTGAACGGAATTCCTAAAATCAAAATAGCGAAATACAATAGCATATCCAACTACAGCTTATTCTCGAAGCTTAAAGACCAGACACCGCTTCTAAATCAGAGTCATATCATCATCAACTTTCTTGTCTCGAATGTGATGGGCAGTATATAGGACAAACATCGCAATGGCTGAAACAAAGAATAACGCAGCACAAAAGTGATTGTAAAACACACAAAAATACTTGTGCAGTAGCACACCATTCCATAACAACAGGACACCAATTTAATTTGTCAGATATCAAGATCTTAGATTCAGAAAGCAATTATAAGAAAAGATTGTTCCTCGAGATGTACCACATAAACAGTAATAAACGTTCAATTAATTACAAATCAGACACAAGTAGATTAAGCGAAATTTACTGCAATGTTTTAAAATTCGAAAAATAGCAGAATATTAAACAGATGGCTCGATATTGGAACTTTTGACACTTAACACATGTGAGAAAAGATACCTGACTCAGTGCCGCCCTCGACGTTCTCGTGAAACGACATGCATAGCTTTAAGTTAAATTGCTTTATATAACATACCTACAACAATTCGTAAGTTATATCATTGTAATATTATGTTTGTACCTAACTGTTAGTTAATTTTGTAGTTTGTTCCTGATGAAGATGAAAAATTAATAAATACTCATCGAAATATCGAATTCAACAGAATTAAATGTAGTTTCAATCTAAGCCACAGACCGCAATTCCCGATAATTTCAACACTGTTTTATAGTGTTATAGAATATACTTGCACGGTCGATAAATACATCGGATTTCGAATCCAGTTCTGTATATATATTGTTAAGATATGTAAAATTTGAATTAATATGGTTTCGATCTTAATATTTTAGAAAAGTTAAAACATATAATAAAAATATACCAAAATTCATTTCGAAGAAATGAAAGTCAATTATCTTTGGATGGCCGTAGGTAAACAAAATTTAAATAGGGATTAAGTATTTTCTTTGTACAGTTAGTATGATAAGGAAGTGGTTATGTGTTTGGACAATGAGACCGGGTTAGGGAACAATTGTATTTAGAAATTTAAATGAATGTAATCTCCTTAAAAACCGATTGGCATGTAATTAGTTTTAGGAAATTTCTAATGGTAGGAAAAGTTGGTGTTGAATCTGACATTGACAATTTTGAATTTAATTTTTGGAATCGTTGTCAGTGGACTTTCATAATTTTTACATAATTTAATTTTACGGTAGAATAATTTTTTCAACGTTACTGTTTAGTGCTGGCCTTTAAACGAATGTGATTCTAGACGATAGTTGTTAAATGATCGTCAAGTTGAATAGTGGTGATCTCTGAGAGTCTCCTGAAGTAGTAAGGCAGATAAATGAATAGCTGTGAGTTTGTTGAAATAAGTGTCCTGACGGAGGCTCATCACGTAAAGCATTGTAAGTTATATTGTTCTACTTATATTCCAAGAGTCACCGTTGCATGCCGGAACGAGAAATAGATTCAGTTTATTGAGAGGAGAAAAGGCTAGCATTGTTTTTTGAAAGATACGTGCATCTGTAGGGGGTCATTGATGACAATAGGCTTGCAATAGTTTGTTGCGAGATTGCTGACTACATAGGGGGCTGCTAAGAGTAAATTGTAGGCGACCAGAGACAAGAATTTTGACAACTCATCATCCGAGAGACAGTTTTATTTTTTTTTGTAGAATTATTCATAACGCAAATTTCAATAAGTACTTTAGATAGTGGTAGGAGTATTTCAATAATCAGAATAGGAGATATTATTTTTAGAGGATATTTTGAGGGTGAATTTATTTCAATAGATGTTTTTGTACCATATATGTGTTTTATTCCGTTAGTCTTTGACCTTATTTATCATATGTAAAGCAAAGGAGATATTGAAGCACGAGAATATAAAACCCTGAGATTAGAGCATTAAATAGTGTGATTAAATCATAAGTGCATCATTAAAATTAAATTTAATTAATTAATTAATTATCTAATCAATTGCTTTGAGCACACCGATCTTTGAATATCACATTAATATATATATATATATATATATATATATATATATATATATATATATATATATATATATATATATATATATATATATATATATATTATATTTATAATAATATAATACGGATTAATTGGTTCAATATTTCAATGCAATCAATTTGAATCTTTTATGATTAAATTAGTGAATTAGTCAGTATTCTCATTGTATATTTTGAATCTATAAAAAATACGACTATATTAGTTGCAATAAATTATTGAATTGATAAGATACAGTGTGTCGCATTTAAGATGAAGACACCCCTATGTTTCGGCTATCAAAATATATACAGATTTGAAATTTTGCGCAGTCATACAGGTTGATGGTTCACAATTTTTAAAATAGTCAACTGAACTTTAAATTTTAAACGCGGCCTACTGCGAATCCATAAACAGGGCGAATTTTCGATATGCGATTCGATTTGCTTCGCGTTACAGATATCGATAAAAGTTATTTGGAAAAGTTGTTCCAAATATTATTATAAACCCACATAAGAAATTTTATAACAAAATTCACATTATTAGTCTTTTTTTTCAATTGTTGTAATCAGGATCCTAAATCCTAAAATTGGCTGTCCCGAGATGCATCTCGAGACAGCCAAAAACGGGTTTTTCGATTTTTTCGTTCTTTCCGCTCACATATTAAAAATTCTGCCTCTGCCATTTAAAAGAACGGCAAAAAGTACACAAAAAATGCTATTTAAAAGTTGGCCAAATCATATTATCATAACCTAAATTTTTTTGAAAATTTCAAAAAATTTTCCTGGTCTCATTTTTCATTACAAAAATCTGAAAAAAAAATAGGTTATTTTGTATTCAAACGATACAACCTCTTGAATTTTTTCAGATTTTTCAAAGTAAAATTGGCTCACAAAAAAATAAAACCTAAAAATTCTTCTTTTCTCGATTTAAGACGTTTTAGGACATATCCTTTATCGAAAACATTAGTAGCGGGGCTGATCGGTGCGGGGACATTTTTGACCATCTTATCCCGCTATAGGCTTTACTATCAAAATAATAGCTTTTAAAGTCAAAAATATGTTTTTTTTAAATAAATTAAAAAAAAAGAGCAAAAGAAAACACGAAAGAAAGTAATTTTGTTTGTTGCCCCATAACTTTTTCCACGGGCACATAGGTATAGTCGTTGCTGCACAGAAAAAAGCTTTCATCCTTCCTCTTTAAAATTACTTTAAGTAGAAGTCTCTGGGACTTATAGTTTTCGAAATATGTATATTTTATTTATTAAGCGCAACAGGCCTTGTAGGCCTAGGGCAAAAATGTTTACATTTCTGATTACATAAATAATATAGTAAATAACTTAATATAACTTACATAACTTATAAATTTTATTTAAGTACACTTCAGTCTTTTTATACACTCCTTCACAACCTCTCTCCATCTCCTTCTGTCCAATGCTAGTTCTTTCCATCTCTCAATGTTACTTTTCTTCAAATCTTCATATACATTGTCCTTCCATCTTTTCCTTGGCCTGCCTTTCCTCCTCTTTTGTATTGGTCTTCGTGAAAGTACCATTTTTGGCATTCGTTTACTTCCCATTCTCTCTATGTGCCCCAAGTATCGTATTCTCTGTGCTTTGATCGTCGTCGTAATCGTTGGCTCTTGATATAGTTCTTCCAATTCTTTATTGGTTCTTCTTCTTCACTGACCTTCTATTTTCACACCTCCATATATTGCTCTTTGTATTTTTCTCTCCCATCTTTCTAACAGGTCTGTTTCTAACTTTTTGAGCACCCATGTTTCGCTTGCGTATGTTACTGTAGGTCTGATAACAGTCTTATAAATTCTTATTTTTGTTTTCCTTGATACGTATTTGGATTTCAATAATGTGCGTAATGCTCCATATTTTTTATTTCCTTTAGCTATTCTTGCCTTTATCTCCCCTTCTTCATGACCATTTTCATCTATTTTGGCTCCCAGGTAAATAATTTCTTTGGCTCTTTTAAACGAGTATGTTTTTTCTCCATCTATTTGTACTATGATGTTATTCTCTTTTTCTTTTTGGATCTCTCCCATTATCATATACTTTGTCTTTTCTTCATTGATTTAAGTCGAATTTTTTGGCTTCTGTTATTATGTTTTTCATTAACTTTTGTAGTTCTTTTTTGCTTGTTGCTAATAGCGTCAGATCATCTGCAAATGCTATGCACAGGCTCATTTAGCAACATCCCTTTATCATCTCTCATATATGGGTTGTTTTTTTGATATCCTCTTTCCATTTTTTTTGCTTCCTGGTAGAATTATCTTATTTCTTTTTTTTTTGAAATTTTTCTTCTATTTCTTTCAGTTTGTTCTCGTTGTATTTTCTCTTTTTGCTTCTACATTTTCTTTTCATGATTTTTCTCAATTCTCTGTATTCTTCTCTAGTGCTTTCTTCGTCATTTGTGAGATTTTTGAGTCTTACTTTTCTTATTGCTTCTGCTATTTCTTGACATTCTTCATCATACCAATCTTTTGTTTTGTGTTTTCTTTTGGTTTTCGCTAGGATTGCTTTACTTGTGTCCAAGATTGCTTCTTTGATATTTTGCCATTGTTTGTCTGGGCTTGACGTTTCTTGTTCCCTGATTAGTCTGTTGGTTATTCCCTGTTCATACTTCTTTTGTGTGTTGTTATCTTTTAGTAGTCCTATGTTAAATTGTTTTCCAATTTTTTCTGTTGTTTTATTGTTTCGCTTTATGTTATGCTCGATTTTATATTCTGCTCTCACCAGGTAGTGGTCAGAGTTACAGTCCGCTCCTCTCATGCTCCTTACATTTATTACATTGTTTGCATGCTTCTTCTCTATTAAAATATGGTCTATCTGATTTACTGTCTTCTTATCAGGGGAAATCCACGTTCCTTTATATATATCTTTTCGGCGTAATTGTGTGCTTCGTATCACCATTTGCCTTTCTGTTGCAAAGCCTATTATTCTTTGGCCATTATCGTTCGACACCTCATGCTTACTATATTTCCCTATTATGTGTTCGTATATATTCTCTCTTCCTACTTTGGCGTTGCAGTCTCCCATTATTATTTTGATGTCAAACCCTGGTAATTTATCATATTCTCTTTCCAATTGCTCGTAGAATTCATCTTTTTCTTCTTCTGTGGCATCTTCAATCGGTGCGTGTACATTTATTATACTTATGTTTCGTTTGTCCCCTTTTAATCTTATTGTGCATAGTCTACCTGATATTGGTTGGAATGCCATTACTCTTTCCTTCCATTTTCTCTGTATTATAAAACCTGTTCCTAACCTTCTGGTTTCTCCCCCGCTTTTAAAAAATACCACGTCTTCTATTTCTACTATTTCTGTTTCCAATTGTTTTGTCTCTTGTAAAGCTATTATTTCTACATTATATCTTTTAATTTCTCTAATTAATTCTTTGAGTTTTCCTGTTTCGTATGTGCCTCTTACATTCCATGTACCCAAGTTGACTTTAGTTTTCTTTTTGTTATCTTTACTTATTGCCTTGTCCATTGCCTGCGTCGTTTCCTTCTTATTTATCCCTGTTGCAAACTGTATCTTGTCATTTTTCGGCTTTTCTTTTTTATTGCTGTCTTGATTTGTTTTATTTCCATAGTTCGTAATCCTATTCTTTGCATTTTTCGTCGTCATTTGTTTCCTTTCATTGCTATTGCTTAGTTTTTTGCTTTGGTCTCTACCACCAACGTTTGGTTCATTCCATCCCAGCGCCATATTTCATGATCGGCATATATTTTCTTATACCCTACTTTCACTTTTCTCCCTTCCTTTCTTAGTTATTGCGCTTTTTGTCTGACATGTTTCTGTACAATTCTGTCGTTCTTTGATAGGTCATCGTTGATATAAACTAGACCTTCTTCTCGATTTCTCAATTTGGTTTTGTTTTGCATGATTTTTCTTTTATCTTCTTCCTTTTCAAGCTCAACCAGACAAACTTTTTCTCCTAACTTCAGAGCCTTCTCTATTTGTACATCTACTTTTAATTCTGTCTGCATAAAATTTTTCATTGCATGTTTTAGGATATCTGGCCCATTTGTATCTATGTTCAATCCTTGTATAATTATATTTTTCCGCCTTTTTTGATTTTCTAAACTTTCAAGCCGTTCTTCTATTTGATAAACTGCCTGTTTTAGTTTCGTGTTTTCTTCTCTTAATGTTACATTCTCCTGGCGTAGCTCTCTTATTTCATCTCTATATTCTTTCTGCTCTCTACGCATCTCGCTAAGTTCTCTTGATTGTTCCTCGATTTTTAGACTTACTCCTGCCATCATTTCCATAATTTTTTGTATATTCTCCTCCATTTTCTCCTTTCTGTAGGAGGGAGATCTGCTTATTTTTCGACTTTTGTTAAAAGCCCGTTCCAATTCTTCCTCTTTTCTCTTCTTGTCGTTTTCGTCTGTCGTGGTACCGTCACTTTCTGTTCGAAATAATAGCTCTTCGTATTTTTTATCTTCTCTGCTCATTACAACTGGTTCGTTTTACTGCGATAAAGGTCTCGTTCGGACTATCTCCGCGGAAACTTAACCTTTCTCAGTGTAGCGTCTTACTTTTTTCTTTTTTTTTTGATAAAATTATATTGAGCAGTATATACTATTTCGCTCCTCCCTACTTACAGGACTTCCCTGTCGACTTGGCAACACCGCGTTCCAATCAAACAAGAATCCACTTCGAATATCGTAATATCGATGACGTTTTATTTGTTTGTGTGTTACGCTTACCTTTGATTTTTGCCAATTTGGAGCACAATTTCAATATTTAGTTTATTATTTTTCGTTCAGCGCGAAGATTACTCACTTAACTTCACACTTTAGCGTTTGCTGTAATTGATTTACTCTGCATTTCGCGAAAAACGAGTTTAATGCAGGAGCAAAATACAATTAATATTTACACACTCAGCGCAACGTTGCCAATCCTTTCGAAATATGTACTATGATGTTTCAGAGTTTGTCGCTCACAGCATTTTTGGGCCATTTTCCCTGTTATTTAGCAAACATCGTTCTGTAACCTTTTTCTCCGCAACTTTTGGTATATTCAATAGTACATTTTATAACAAAAAAAGTCAATTAGATATAAAATGGTCTGCTGTAGAAGGCTTTTAAAGGTTTTTTAAAATGTTATACTTTTATGATGTTTGATATATTTTACGATTATATTTAATTAATATTTTTACGAAAATATTATTTTCTTTACTTTAAAATATTGTGTTTTAAAAAATTCTAGAACTATTTTTAAACAAGATAAGCTTTTTCAACGTGTGACATATACACATGAAATATGTACCACTAAGTCGGAACCATATTATGGAAAACTTTTTTAATATTAACTTTACCAAAAAAAATTTTCTTATAAAACGCTATGTATGGTCTAAAACCTAAGATGCAATCATCAGATATAAAATCTTATCAATAGTATACGAGGTACCTATTACGTTAAAAAATAAGAATTTCGCCAAGAATAAAGTACTTTTATATTTCAAAATATCGAAAAATATTATTAAGAAAAGTTATTTGGAATTAAAAATTATGTTATATTATGCAATTACCTTCTTCTAATTGAAAGAAATAAAAAGTTTCAAAATTTTTCTCAAAATAGGGATACCCTTTTTATACCTACAGATATCTTTTAAATATAGTCCTAGAATTTTTTACAATACACCATTTTAAAGTAAAGAAAATAAGCTTTCTTTTTTATTGCACAATGTATATACTTAAATGTACAAGAAAAAACGTTATCATGTAAAATTTAAAAAATAATCAAAAATATCAAAAATCATTAAAAATATAAAACTTTGAACAACCATAACTTGCTTAAAAATAGTCGTATGACCTTATACAGTAGACCATTTTAAAGGTCATTAGCGTCTCTTCTTACAAAATGTACCATTATATACCTAGAAATGCGTAAAAAAAAGTTATAGAACAATATTTGCGAAATAATGAGGAAAATGGCACAAAAATGCTGTGAGCGGCGAATTATGAAAAATCATATTTTACTCTGGGCTAATTAGCAAAATTCATGAAAAAGTTATTTACCAGCAATTTTATTGCTGGAATTGAATTATAAGATCCTATATATTAATAATATAGGTATGCAAAGTCCGCAGATAGTGTGCTACTTTTTTTATAAACAAAATGGCGCCCGAAAATAGTGTTTTTTCAATTTTTGCTCTATAACTCCAAAGATTTTAACTTTACACCAAAAACACAAAAATAAAAATTCACCGCAATTAAATTCTGCATAGATATATGTTTTTCCCGATTTGTTCCGACGAAAATTTTCCTCGGAAAATGCGGGTTTTCCCAACAAAATCTCTAATTTTCACATACAGTTTTAGGTAAGTAATTATTAATCAATAATTAAACTTGGTGAGATCAAAGCTTTCTTGGTATAGATTGTAATTCCAGAAGCCGGTGAAAGTTAAACGAATATTTTAGCAACAATTCAATTGTTAATTAACAATTTACGATCCCAATAATAACCAAAATAATCATGATACATTGATCAAACTTATAAAGATTATAAAGATGAGATGCTTATTTAATACTTTATCGACAAAATATAAATTTTTCGTTTTTTTGCATAATCTTTAAATTTTGAAAAAAAAATAGTTATAATACGCTGGTCTAATTAGTAAAGTACAAAGAAAGGTTATTTACCAGCAATTTTATTGCTGGAATCGAATATTATGATCCTATGTATTAATAATATAGCTATGCAAAGTCCGCAGAGAGTGTGCTACTTTTTTTATTAACAAAATGGCGCCCCCAAATCGTGTTGTTTTCAATTATTGGTCTATAACTCCGAAGATTTTAACTTTACACCACAAACACTAAATAAAAATTTACCCTAATTTAATTCTACATAGAGGCATGTTTTTCCCGATTTGCTCCGACTAAAATTTTCCTCGGAAAATGTGGGTTTTCCCAACAAAATCTCGAATTTTCAAACAAATTTTTTGGGCAAGTAATTATATATCAATAATTAAATAACTTGGTGAAATAAAAGCTTTCTTGGTATAGATTATAACTGCAGAAGCCGGTGAAAATTAAACAAATATATTAGCAACAATTCAATTGTTAATTAACAATTTACAGTCGCAATAACAACTAAAATAATTATGAAACATTGATTAAACTTAGAAAGATTATAAAATGTGATGCCTATTTAATATTTTGTCGACAAAATATAAATTTTTCATTTTTTTGCATAATCTTTAAATGTTTAACAAAAATAGTTATAAACAAATTAACATTTCTCAGAAATTGTTTATTATATTATAATTTAAAAAAATGATTAAAATGCATATTTCAAAGGTCTTGAAAACGAATGCTTTAATATTTTTTTCCAACCATTTGCAAAAAGTTATGAAACAGCAAAGTAAACATACAATTACTCCGTTTTTTATAATTTGTTTAAATTTTTCAAAGCTTAAAAATGAATTTATGGTACAAAATAATTACTCTCAAAAAATATCAAACATTAGTTCAATGGTTATATATTAATCAAAGATTAAAAATGTTTTTTTTTTGTAATTTTTAGCGCGAAAATAGGCTTGATACAGAGCCGAAGCTTAATTTTATTTATTAACTACCGTACGTCGCGGGCGGTTGTCGCTTCGAGTGAAAATGTTATTAGCTACGGTACTGTATTAGTCTGCTTTCGCGCGTGTAAATTACAAAAAAAAATATTTATAATCTTAAATTAAAATGTAACTATTAAACTAATAATCGATATTTTTTGTAAGTAATTAGCTTGTACTTTAAATTCACTTTTACGCTTTGAAAGAATTAAAAAAATTATAAACAACATAGTAATCGTATGTTAAATTTGCTATTTCATAACTTTTTTGAAAATGGTTGCAAAAAAGTTTTAAAGCATTCATTTTCAAGATCTTTGAAATACGCGTTTTACTTATTTTTTAAAATTAGAATATAATAAAAACTTTCTGAGAAACGTTAATTTGTTTATAACTATTTTTTTTTAAACATTTAAAGATTATTCAAAAAAATTTAAAATTTATATTTTGTTGACAAAATATTAAATAGGCATCTTATATTTATAAGATTTCAAAGTTTGAACAGTGTATCATAATTATTTTGGTTATTATTGCGACCGTAAATTATTAATTAACAATTGAATTGTTGCTAAAATATTCGTTTAATTTTCACCGGCTTCTGAAACTATAATCTAAACGAAGAAAACTTTTATGTCACCGAGTTATTTAACTATTGGTAGATAATTTCTTATCTAAAACTTTATTTGAAATTTAAAGATTTTGTTGGGAATACCCGCATTTTCCGAGGAAAATTTTCGTCGGAGCAGATCCGGAAAAACATGTCTATATGCAGAATTTAATTTCGGTGAATTTTATTAGGGTGTTTTTGGTGTAGAGTTAAAATGTTCGGAGTTATGGAGCAAAAATTGAAAAAAACACGATTTGGGGGCGCCATTTTGTTAATAAAAAAAGTAGCACACTATCTGCGGACTTTGCATACCTATATTATTAATATATATAATCATAAGCTTCGATTCCAGCAATAAAATTGCTGGTAAATAACTTTTCCTAAAAATACCCTATTCTCCGATAATCAGCCCAGACTATTTCGGAAACTGTAAATCCTACAGATTCTACCAAACGTCGTTTTAAAGGGGAAGGATGAAATCCTTTTTCCTGTGAAGAAATGTCTATACTTATATCCCCGTGGAAAAAAGTTAGGAGGCAAAAAACAAAATTGCTTTCGTTCGTATTTTTTTGCTTGTTTTTTGAGTATATTTTTGCACAAAAATATTTTTTGCAAAATTTGGGAATGAAAAGGATGAAAATTTGGGAATAGGTAGTTGAAATTGTCTGTTATTATATAAGAAAATGTTTACAATTTTACATCCCCTCCATTTTACAAAAATTGGGAGATACGGGGTGAAAAATGTTTTCTCGGGGGTGAAAAAATATACGTTCAAAATAAGTCCGAAATTGTATAAAATGACTAATTCTAAGTAACTTTTGTTCTATAGAGTTTTTTACCAAGTTAATACTTTTCGAGTTATTTACGAGTGAATATTATCGTTTTTAACAAAAAAAGAACATGCTTTTGGACGGTTTTTCGTAGATAACTCAAAAAGTAAGTATTTTAGCGAAAAATATATTCCTAGCAAAAATATAGCCTATAAAAGACTGAAAAAAAACGGGCCCCCCTTAACGAACTCCCCTGTGTTAAGAGCCAATATATGGTAGGGGTACATCTGTCGGGTACCAGGATTCTCCCCATATGATAATCGACGCGCTCGAGTAACTGCAAAAATCTCCGCTTGGGCTCCCCTACCATTAGCTACAACTCTGCTTTTGCTGGGTCTACAGACCTCATGCATACACCGTTTTTTCAATTTTTTATAAGCTATGTTTTTGCTAAAAATATTTTTTTCGATAAAATATTTACCTTTTGAATTATCTCCGAAAAACCGTCCAAAAACATGTTTTTTTTTTGTTAAAAATGAACATATTCACTCGTAAATATCTCTAAAAGTATTGACTTAGCGAAAAAACTCTATAGAACCCCTCCATTTTTGTAAAATGATAAGTTTCATTTGGTATCCTAATTGGGGGTGATGTTTACAATTTTTTTACCAAAAAAAAAAGGACCAACATTATTTTGAGCGTAACTTGCTTACATTTAATACTAAAAACCAAAACAAAAATACAAAAATAAAGCTTTTTTTAAACACTGTAAAAAAGTTGTGATGCGTTTTGCCTGTAAAGTGCTTCATTTTTTGGTTATTCCACTTTGAAATATATGATTTGGAATTTGACGGAAAAACCTACTTTTATTCAGATACAACTTTGCTTTTATTGGGTTCACCATTCATTAGTACACTATTTATTGATATTTTTAAAAAGCTTTATTTTTGCTACGAATGTTTATTTCGATAAAATATTTATTTTTTGAGTTACTTGCTAGAAATCGACTAATAACGTGTTTCTTTTTTGTTGAAAAAATTATATATTCAATTAGAAATAACACGAAAAATCTTGACTTATTGGAAAAACTCTATAGAACGAACGTTGCTTCGAACTAGTCAGTTCATCTGTGTCCATACTTATTTTAAACGTATATTTTTTCACCCCCGAGAAGGAACTATACTCACCTCCAGGGCATAAGCACACATCGGGACAATATCACTTTTTTTTGACATGTTAGCTATGTGTATGGAAAATTTCATGTCAATCCAAGCGGTTCGTTAAAATCCAGAGTAAAATCCGTGAATAAATGGACTAAGACAATAAGTCACAAATATGAACAAATTCCATAAAGAAAAATATTTTCCTGTAGTCAACTGTATGCTCTAAATCAGAAGAAATCAGAAGAAAACCCTTCATAAAAGGTATATTATTATTTATGTTAAAAATGACCCTTTCCTGCTACAAGAGTGCTGTTTGCAGGTTTTCTTTTGTTTTGTGGGTTTAACCTTCGGATGTCCAAGGGGGTAAATTTGGACCCAATGCATGTTTTTATTTAATAAATTCAGAAATATTTTCAATTTTTAACTCATTTTTTTTTTATTTGAATTTAATAGTATAATTATAGATACCCTCATATTTTGTAATAAAAAAAAATTCCCTATATTTCACGAAAAAAAAATTTCTTAATTTGGGGTCAAAAACAAACTCCCTTGGCCTTCCATATTTCAATTTTATATTAAGCAAATACCGTCTACTGATAGCTACTGACCTACAAGAACTGAAAACCATGCTTTCAGAACTACACACAGAATCTTCTAAAATAGAACTGAGAATTAATTTAAACAAAACAAAAGGTATGCACTCCGCAGAAACCATGACAATAATAAACGACAAAGTTATAGAAAAAGTTGAAGAATATATTTATGTAGGACAAAAAATAATACTAAATAGGGAAATTCAAACGGAAGAAATAAAAAGAAGAAGAAAGTTAGCATGGGCAGCATTCGGTAAACTGAACTATATACTCAGAAATCAGCAAATTCAACTACGTCTTAGATCTAAAGTTTTTGATGCATGCATTATTCCGATATTCACATATGGGGCACAAACATGCACAATCACAAAAAAGAATATGAACATACTCAGAGTCACTCGACACGCGATGAAAAGAGCAATGCTTGGCATATCACTTAACAACAGGTAAACAAGCACATGGATAAGACAGAAAACCAAAGTCACCGATGTCATACAAAAATCATCAAAATTGAAATGGGAATACGGTGGACATGTAGCTGGGAGCTATCTAAACAAATGGCACTGAACAATTCTAACCTGGAGACCATACCACCACAAAAGATCCAGAGGCAGACCTCCTATGAGATGAACAGATGATCTGAAACGAACTGCCGGGAAAAATTGGCTACAAGTAGCGTACAACAAAAAACAATGGACAGAAAGGCTTGAAGAGGCTTATGTTCAGATGTGGACGTGAGTGGCTAGACAAAGAAGAAGAATAAGAAGAAATACCGTCTATTATGTGGAATTGTGTGTAAGAAACATATCAATATTGAAAAAAAATTATTTGCTAATCCTGTGGCGACGTAATTAGTGTATATTTGAAAATTTATTTAGTTCTAAGTTCAGAATGATGATTCCTGCTTTTGTTCAGTTGTAATTAAAAATATGTTTTACTAATGTTTATTCATAATTTATTGATACAATAGTAACATTAAAGTTACAAATACATTATTACATTTCTTAAAACAACTTTATTTTTTTGTTAATTGTCATTTTTGACTTGGGGAAATTTTTTACCCCCTTGGTCATCCGTGTAACAAAAAAAGGTTGGTCATCGAAAGGTTAACACGTTGACGGACAGTGCGTCAAATGTATAAGCAAGTGTTGTGACACTATATTATGTATTTTGCAAAGTAGAATAGGGAAAATGCAACGTCTATAGAAAATGGGTCTATTGAATAAAAATAAGTATTTGCTTTTACTTACAGGTATTTAAGTATTTACTTAATACTAATTGAATAAAGTCATTTCTATAATGTGATATTGAATTACGATTAAATAAATACTTAAATACGAGGAAGTAAAAGCAAATAGTTCTTTTTATTCAATAGACCCGTTGTGTTACATTACATCAATGGAAATTAGACGTCTATAGACGTTTTGTCCGTCAACGTGTTAAGCATGTTATATACCTTGTAAGCAACGCCGATAATGCAATTGATATTTCGAAAACGTTTTGTGATGTAGCACGAAAGGATCTGTTTTAGTGTATATATCTTTAATAAAGGATTTTTAAGTAGTTTTTTTACAAATATTAACATACCTCCAAGATTAAGTAGACCATCTCCGATATCGTTCGTGAACTGATAGACATGAGCTTTATTTAAAGCTGCTTGACTCTTAAAAATTTTTTCTATATATTCTGGTTTCGATGGAAGGTAATAAAGTCTAGGTCCGAACCAGGCAACAGCTACTTTTGGGTAAGTAACTTGTATATCGTAAACAACTTGTAATAACGCTGAAAAACAAGATAAGGTCTGCAATGAAACATAAGGTATCAGATACCAAGTATTGTTCTGAAGCTATTTTCTTGTGGCATATTATGCTACTACACTAATTTATACTACATACTAATTTATTATTTTAATTGGGAAATAAGTCATAACTTAAGTTTGAAATTAAATTTATTTGACGATTCGATTGCCACTCCGGAAATCTTTAACAAAATACCAAACATTAATATTAAATTGTTGCTCGGTAAAAAAATTATTCTAATAATTCAATTTTAGCTTACTAGTCCAAGTAATGAAGCTTAAAATAGAACAAAACCTCGCAGTTTTTATAAAATGGATCGATTTGCTTGAAAATTTGAGAGTAAGTAGTGGATAATCCAAGGATCAAAATCTATATGATGCCGAAAGGCGCTTCTAACAAGGGGGTGGCTGCCACCCCATTTCGGGGGTGGAAATTTTTCTTATATTTTGACCAAAAAAGTTGATAAGAATATTTATTCTAAGCAAAAAATGTTTTATACATTTTTTTGATAAAATTAATAGTTTTCGATTTATTCCCTATCTAAAGTGTTAGTTTTATATCGAAAAACTCAATGTTTTTAATAAGTTTTCTGCTAATAACTCCCAAAGTTTTCGTTTTATCAAAACGACTTTACTTAACAAAAATGTAACTTTTGAAAAAATAGACTAAACCGTTTTTTTTTAATTTTCTTTAAGACCAACAGTAATCGAACTATACTTTATTATATGTTAGCTCTTCTTCGTCAAATACTAAATTTTGTAGTTTCAAAGTCAAAATACATTTTTGAGGATAACTTGTTAAATCTAATTTAAAGTATTTAAAAATATCTATCTCCAGAAATTAAAAAAAAAGTCACTAGCTCAAAAATTAAGTTACTTACAATGAAAATAATGTCAGTCCCTATTTTTTTTCAGCGAAAACGTGATCGGAAGCAACCCTCTAATCACCACCCTAATTAAAATTAATCATTGACCTTATTTGGTCTTCTTGATTTATTTATTTTTAATAAGTTCTAGAAGTTTGACCGTCTTAGAATGATTAGTTTAAAAAAATGGAATTAAAAGCGAATAACGAATTTTTGTAGTTTGGGAAAAATGGCTTTTTCTTCAGAATAGAAAGATTATCATCAGATATACGAAAAATTGTTCAAATATGAAATTGTAGCTTATTCAATTTCCAAGAATCTGGTTTGCAAAAATTTTTTCTACGGCAAAAATTTAGTGAGCTATTGATAATTAGAACCTATAATAACATGCAAAAACCACCTTAACCAACCCTTTAAAAGTCACTTCTTTTGCGACTAAGGATTTGAAAAACATTTAATATTAAGAGGTTTATAGGTTTTACGAAACCTAAAAAATTATTTTATACCAAACTTTCTAAGATAAAAAATAAAAGGGTTACCAATTGGAAGCATAATAACGTAAGTTAGCGGTGTTTCTAGTCATTAGTCTTACTCATTATTCTTTATTTATGTATTATTAATAGATTTTAGAAGTTTGACTTGCTTAGAATGATTAGTTTTTGAAAAACTGGAGTTAAAAGCAAATAACGAATTTTTGTAGTTTGGTAAAATTCTCTTCAGAATAGAAATATTTGCATCAGAGATACCAAAAAATGTTTAAATATGAAATTGTAGCTTATTTAGTTTTCAAGAACTTGGTTTAAAGAAATTTTTCCTACAGCAAAAATTGAGTAAATCGTAATAATGAGTATGAAAAACGTTGATTTTTTCGATATAAAACTAACATTTTCGATAGCGATTAAATCGAAAACTATTAATTTTATCAAAAACATGTATAAAACATTTTTTGCTTAGAATGAATGTTTTCATCAACTTTTGCGGTCAAAATATAATAAAAAATTTCTACCCCGAGATGGGGTGGCAACCACCCCCATGGTAAAAGCGCCTTTCGGCATTGGGGTGGCAACCACCCCCATGGTAAAAGCTATATATTTTTCTACAAATGTATTAAAAATGCAATTTATCTAATCTATGTCATATTATGTATAAGTTTTTACTAGTTTTTAGTTTGTGAAAACTGTCATTGTAGACAGCAGTGCGTGAAGGATTTAAGGTGTGCGTGAAGTAACAATGTATTTTAAACGAGATTTACTTTTTCGCACTGTTTTTGACACACTTTCATATTATCAAATATCCTTAACTTTCGCGTTGTCATGGTGATGACATAATGAGCAATAAATTACAACACAAATTTTGACAGTTTTGTGGTTTGAAAGAAATTAGAATTTTTAAATGTCAAAGTCCTAAAAATTGTAGAATAGAAATGAACTCCAGTGATGAAGAGTTACAGTTTTTTTATTTGTTTATCGTAGATAAAATATTGTATGAAACTGTGCGTTAAGTACTTTTTGCGAACTTACGCGATGTATAGCACTCACTCCGTTATTGCTCGTGCTCTAAACATCGAGTGCGTTCGCAAAACGCATAATATACAAACTGTTTCATTATATAACTATTTTAGCACTCTATAAATAGAAGCCTTAAAAATGTTACTATATAGCACTGGGTGCTTTAAAATTTTTAAGGCACTGCAGTTAAAAGTAAATTGTCAAATTTTGAAAACAAACGTCAAAATATTTATAGGTATTTCATTTATTAACATTAATATTAATAGTACCATTTGCGCAATTTGAAAAAGGTTTTTATAATTTAATTTAAACTGTATTATTGCATTTTTAAGACGTTTGTAGAAAAATGCAAGACGTTTATGTAACGGTATAATATTTTCGCTAAGAATTTTTGGAAATTCCTCTCGAGTGTAGGCAACCAGTTCTACCTTTTACAGGTCATAAGTTTCATGGTTTCAGCACTTAACAAAAATATTGTATTTTATAAATTTATATCGTTTGTAGGTTTGTAGAAAAAATATTGTATGATATACGTGTTAAAAGCACATGTTTAAGGCACTCATGTGAATTGCAGAACTCGCTTCGCTCATTCTGCAAACCTTCAGATGCTTGCCTTAAAGTTGCACTTTTAACACTTATATCATACTAGCTATTTATGATATAAGTGTTAAAAGTACACGTTTAAGGCACGCATGTGAAAGTTTGCAGAATGAGCGATAGCGAGTTCTGCAATTCACATGAGTGCCTTAAAAATGTACTTTTTAACACGCATATCATACAATATTTTTTCTACAAACGTAATTATCTACAAAAGGACAATATCTACAAAAACTTTTACTTGAACTTGACTGACATTCCATTTTTATATTTTTTTGACATTACATCAAAATTGCCTATACGGTCAATACGAATTGCAGTGCCATAAAATTTTTAAAGCACTAGTGCCTTAAAGTAGCATTTTTAACGCTCGTATGGAGTGCTAAAAATTGCATTTTTAACACGGTTGTAGAAAAATAACTATTAAAGTAGATGACTTTAAAATGATATCACCAATATTTATCAGTTGCCTTCTATAAGGTAGTGTATGACAGCGTACTATGGATTAAAGAAACTTTTACCATTATAGGCCAGGGTATTAAGACAAAAATACACCCTGTTCAGTGTTCGTGACACTTCAACAGTTAGGGTACTAAAGCGTTTCTTCGACAGGTAATACATGTAAGAACAAATTATTGGGACTATTTCCTGCGTGGGATCTGGCGGCCATTTTTATTTATAAACAATTTAGTGTCAAAAAACGACCTTTTCTCCTTTTTTTTTTCAAATCAATGGTAAACATTAAGACTTACTGGATTTGTTACTACAAACATCTTCGAGAAAATAGAAAAAGCTTTAAAATGGCGTATTACAGAGTTTGATAGACTTATTTATTGTTAATATAATTGCAAAAAAAATGTCTAAATTGCAAAAAAAAATATTTTTGCAATACCTATTGTAAACATAAGTGTAAAGCTTTGCAGTTTTTGTCAAATGAGGGTTCTTTGGCGCTTCATATGTAATAAAAATTTTAAAACGACTCATTTAATTGTTTAAATTTTATTTAAACTGTTTATCCCAGAGAGCTTTTTTGCAATAACATAAGTCAGAAAAAAATGATTTTAGAACCATTCTACAGATGTCAAATAAAAGAAGATGAGCTGAACTTTCAAATTGGTTTAAAAAAAGTGAATAAAAAATGCATTTATTAATAATAAATATTTATGCAAAAGTACTTATCGTAAATTTTTCCTTATGAACTTTTTGAATAACTTTTTTCAAAAAAATCTATTTTTTTACCGTGTTTAAGGTGCGCAATTACCAAGTAATATTATGTACATAATATATGGTAATTGATGAAAAATTGTAATAAATATATATAATTTATTACATAAAAAATAAAAAGTTTATAAGGAAAAATTAACCATACTTTTGCATAATTATTTATTACTAATAAATGCAGTATTTATGCACTTTTTAAAACCAATTTGAAAATTTAGCTCATGCTCTTTCATTTAAAAGCTATAGAATAGTACTCACAATATTTTTTTCTGACTATCTTATTGCAAAAAAAAGCTCTCTGGGAAAAAAAATTTGAATAAAATTAAAACATTTGAATCAATCGCTTTAAAATTTTTGTCACATATTAAGCACCAAAGAACCCTTACTTGAAAAAAATTTCAAAGCTGTACACGTACACTAATTTTTACAATAGTTATTGCGAAATTATTTTTTTTGAGATTTCGACCTTTTTTCGCAAGTATATTAATAATAAATGAGTATATCAAATTTTGTAATACGCCATTTTAAAGATTTTTCCATTCTCTCGTTTGTACTAAGAAAACCATGTCTTACTGTTTTCCATTAATTTGAAAAAAAAGGAAAAAAGGCCATTTTTTGACATTAAATTGTTTATAAAAAAAATGGCTGCCAGATCTTACGCAGGAAATAGTTACAATTTGCTCTTATAAGAAGTATAACCTGTCGAAAAAACGCTTCAGTACCCTGGCTGTTAAAGTGTCATGAAAAAAACCTTATTACCATGAACTATTAAAACATAGTCACAAAAAGAACGAAAATATTGATATAATGAACTCTAATCAAGCCCGTCCTCAATTACGCGTCAGAAACGTGGACAATAACAAAAAGTGATGAAAAATGGTTAGGCAGTTTTGAACTTAGAATTCTCAGACATATTTATAAAGACGTGTATTACAACGGATTATGGCGTAGTATTATTATTATCCCAGATTTAGCCATACGGCTCACACTCCCTCTAAGGGGAAAATTGACTCATCCCAGATACCTACGGTATCAAAAGGATTGAGCTCTGGTGGGACTCTTTCCGTGTTATCGAGCCCTAGGTGACTTGGTATGCAGGTGTATCTCCCAAAAATTTTCGTACACATCTGGCCGTTGCGAGTAGTATTGCTTTCTGCATGGTCTTATAAAGATGTTCATTAAGACCCAGCTTTTTTATGCTTTCGAGGAGGGTCTTCGGAATGACTCCAGTAGTAGACATAATAATTGGTATCGTCTGGGTACTTTGCATTCTCCATTGTCTCCGTATTTGAATTTCCAGATCTCTGTACTTGGCGATCTTTTCAGTAAATTTAGTACGTAGATTATTGTTGTTAGGAATCGCCACATCAATGAGGGTTGTTTGTCTCGTTAATTTATTGACTAATACGAGATCTGGTCTATTATGCGCCACTGTTTGGTCTGTGAGCACAGTGCGGTCCCAGTATAGCTTGTAGTTGCCATCCTCAAGCATACTCTCAGGGACGTATTGATAATATGGGAGATGGTCGGTTTGGAGAAGTCCCAGCTTGATAGCTATCTCCTGATGAAGGATTTTTCCCACTGCGTCATGCCGTTCCTTGTACTCAGTTGCAGCAAATGCCTGGCAGCCCCCTGTAAGATGTTGGATGGTTTCTTGGGCTTGACATCCATATCGGCATCTGTCGTTTTGAACATGAGGGTCTTTGATGACATATTTCAGGTAATTTCTGGTTGGTATAACCTGATCCTGAATGGCCAGTAATGAACCCTCCGTTTCAGGGAACATCTTTCCTGATGTCAACCAGTAGTTCGACGCTATATTGTCGACATAATCTTGGCTGACCTCATTGGGATGTCGCCCGTGCAGAGGTTTACCCATCCAGGCGCGCACTTTGTTGTCCTTAGTAAGGTGGTTTATGCGAAGTTCTGCTTCCCTCAGTTTTATCGGTGTTGTGTCATCTACTGCGCAGATAGCGCGATGTAGAGTAGATGTTTCAGCCTGCATCTGAAAATAAGATCTTAAATTAGCAATTTGTTTGTCTAATTGCTCACCTATATCCATAAGTCCTCTTCCTCCTAAATTCCGTGGTAATGTCGTTCTTTCTACTGCACTTTTTGGATGGTGTTTTTGTGCCTTTGTGAGGTGCGTTCTTACTTTTCGCTGAAGATTTTCTATGTCCGTTTTTGTCCACTTAACAATGCCAAATGAATAGCTAAGCGCGGAACATGCGTAGGTGTTTAGTGCCTTAAACAAATTTCTACTATTAAGGTGTGAGCGAAGCAGCTGTTTTACCCTTCGTATAAACTCAGTTTATTATTATTATTATTATTATTATTATTATTATTATTATTATTACATAACAAGTAAGGGCAGAGGAGCAAGCTCCTATTATGCCCAAAAACAAAGAAAAATAACAATGTAAAATAACTACTGACAGTTACATAAAATAAGAGATATTAGTAAAATATCCATAGAAAATTTAACATCGTGCAATTTTTATGTATGAAATATTGTCGTATCCAGTCTGTTTTTAAACGTATTCACTGTAGTTGCTGATATGGTGTCTCGATCTAAATTATTCCAAATATTAAATATCCTGTTAGGCAAGAAGTTTACTCTGGACCGTGCTATTGCCTGCTCCTTCTTTAATTTGTATTGGTGGCCTCTTAATCTATCATCTCGGTTTATGGTAAACATGGTATTTAGGTTTCCAAAGTTGTATTTCAGAATTCGGAAGCACAAAATTAGATCACCTCGAAGACGTCGACGCTCGAAAGTCGTTAGATGAGCCATGGTGAGTCTATCTTCATAACAAGGTCTTACGCGGCCGAATGCGAGTCTTGTAGCTTTACGCTGCACATTTTCGATTAATACCTTGTCACGAGCGAGATCTGGATTCCAAACCGGTCCTGCAAACTCAAGAGTAGGTCTGACGTATATTGAATAAAGTCTGCACATGGAATTTAAAGAAATACGTGTAAAACACTTACGTATCAGAAATAGTTTCGAGTTTGCACGTTTACACACCGACACAATATGCTCCGACCAATTTAAGTCACTGTTAATTATCACTCCGAGGTCGTTGTGGGAGGTTACCGAGCTTAAGGGATGTCCATTTATAAAGTACGGTAGTGACGGGTTGTTCTTGCCAATGTGTAGTACAACGCATTTCTCAATGTTTAGAGGAAGTAACCATTCCAAGGACCACTTCAATATTGTATCGAGATCATGTTGAAGAACATGTTGGTTAACAATAGGATTAACGTACAACTTGGTATCATCAGTGTAAATGGAAACCTTACTAGATATAATGAGTGGAAGATCGCTTGTATAGACACAGAAGAGAAGTGGTCCAAGTACCGATCCTTGTGGAACTCCGCTCTTGACAGGTTTATCTGATGAATATGCTTCCCCAACACGAACTCGGAAATACCTATCAGATAGGAAATTCTGAATCCAAAGGTTTAACTTTCCGCGGATACCAAAGTGATCCAATTTAGCTAGTAGTTGACGCTTGGGAACACGGTCGAAAGCTTTGGAGAAGTCTAAGTAGACTACGTCAACAGGATGCCGATCGTTTAAAGATGACGACCAATCGTTAACACAATGGAGTAAATTCGTGATTGCTGAACGACCTTTAATAAAACCATGTTGTTGGTGAGGAATCACATTTTCGTGAAGGAGAAACTCAGACATAGCTTCAGAAATAATGGCTTCCATGATCTTGCTGACAATAGGTACTAGGCTGATTGGGCGATAATTATTGCAATCAAGTTTATTGCCTTTCTTAAAAATAGGAGTAACCGAAGCCAATTTCCACGATGAAGGGAGATAACCCTGATTAAAGGAAGTATTAATCATAAGGGATAGAGGGATTGCTACAGAATCTGCGCATTGTTTTAGGAAAAAGGAGGTTAGTCCGTCCAAAACAGGCGATGAATTGTTGCGTAGTTTCCGTAAATGTTGTTTAATTACCTCCGGTGTGAAAGAGATGTCATTAAGAGTTGCATGCAAACGTGGACACATTATTTGAGGAACGGCATCATTAGGTTCATCTGTAAAAACCTGAGTGAAAAACAGCGATAAAGCATCAGAGGATTCTTTATTCGAAGAACATAAAGACCCGTCGGCTTTTTGAAGCAATGGTATGGAGACTTTAGACGATAAAGATGTGCGAATGTACCGGAAAATTTTCTTACTATTATCACTTGCAATGATAGATTCTTCAAAATCTTTCCTTAGGTTTAGCAAAGATTGTTTTACTCTATTGGAAAATCTACGGTGAACAAGAAAATCATCAAGGGAACCTGTGCGTTTATAAGATTGCCAAAGCTTCCGTTTATGTCGAATTAAGCGTGTAGCGGCAAGGTTGATCCAAGGTTTTAATTGATTTCTAAACAGCTGACGTTCAGTTGTATGAACTGAAATAGTTCTAGTTGTAATGTCAAGAAAAGTGTCCCACATTGACGAAGTTATGAAAAAGGTTATTCCAATTAAGTTGATGTAAAGCGGAATTAACTTTAAAGAAATCTGTAACTGTTATAGTCTTTGTATACATTTTGTTAAGACTTTTCGATAAGTTAAACTGAATGTGGGAAAGTTATCACTGCATGATCGGATTTTCCAATTGGAGAAGATATGTCTATCGTTGAAATTAATTGTTCTTCGTTTGTAATTACCAGGTCGACCGTTGATGGTTGATTATTAAGTCTAAATCTAGTAGGTTTGGTGATAAGTTGCGACAGGTTGGAATTTATAATAAAATTTTTAAATAAATTATGAGAGCTAACACCGTCAGTTAACGAAATAGCTGGAGATATCGGGAAAGTTAAAGTCACCTACGATAACAAGATTGTCAAGAAGTGATATTTCCTCAAGTAATTCAATAAAAAGATTATCAGTTCCTGGTTGGGTATCAGGGGGACGATACAAGCAAATTAGATTCATGGTAAATGAATTTCTGGTGATAGTCAGGTGAAGAATATCTAATCCGGCAGTCTGAATATCTTTAGCACAAATAGAAAAGTTATTAGTAATTAACTCCGAAGGATAAATACAGACCCCACCTCCTACGCGATTTTGTCGGTCTTTACGATAAATAGTGTAACTAGGTATGGCAATTAAAGAGTCAGGAATATATCAACCAACTTTCAGCTATACAGATAATATGAGGTGTTATTAATTGAATATTACATACAAATTCAGTAAATTTAGCATTAAGTGAAGCAATGTTTGTATAAAGAAGTAGCCAATCGTTGAACATAGAGGAGTTTGGGTCAATGGCGAAATGTAGTAATTTTAGGAATGCCTTGGATGTACTTAATTGTCAAGTCCCGTTCACCATTGTTTTTTCTAGTTTCCAGTTCGCTTCGAAGGTCTTTCAGACGTTGTTGTTGAATTTGAGTTTTGTCGTCAATTATGGAGAAGGATTCAGTGTCTTTATCTTCTAGAAGCTTGGATTTGTTGCGTAGAATTTGTTTAGCAAAATAGTCGGAAGACATAACCACTTTTAACATACGAGGGAAACGTTGATTTGGTTTGCCAACCCTGTAAAAACTCAGCGGAGTTTCTTGACACCCAACAGAACTCAATACCGATGTAATAACATTATTGTCATGATCTTTTTTAGCCTGAGATGTAGAACCCACTTCGGGGACGCCTCTGATTAACACATTTTTGGCTCTTGTAATACGATCAACAGCTTCGTTAGCTATATTATCCGCAAATTCTACTGATTTAAGAGAGTCAATCTGCTTCAATTTTTCATTTAATTCGGCCAGTTTATTATCAAATGCATCCATTTTACTGTTAATATCTAATTTGAGATCAGATAAAAGATCCTTAATTTGAGAAATGTTAGCAACGTTTGTGTTACAAGAGTTGCACAGAATACAAATACCACGGACTTTCTGTCTGGTTACCCGATCGTCGAGTGAAACCTCTGGGCAGCCCATGTGAATTTGTCGTTTACATCCATCGCACTGAAGTTTTCGATCGTTGGCAGGTATCGGTTTTAAACAATTCCCACAATTAGGTGACGTAGGCATTGTAAAGTTTTTACTGTGAATATGCTGATAAGGTTTACGAATATGATAAAATGTACTCACAAAAACTGTTCCAAAAGGCACTTTAGATTGCAAATTTTACACTGACTAATTAGCACTTTTTGTAGAGTTTATTGCACTTAATAGGATAGTTTATGTCTAATGAATTAATAATTAGTATGTTATACAAAATCAAACGATTTGTTCGGAGCTACGAAATACGTGGCGATTGACTTGCCAGTAGCCAAAATAATGAAGTAATAATAATGAGTAGTATGGTATAACTAGACCCAAACCCAGACATCCAAAGTGAAAGTTATCTTCCAACACCAAATTGTTCTATATGGTCCACATAATGTTCAGAAAAAAGTCACACCATTTTGAGCGTCTGGTTTGGGGGGGGGGGGGACAGGGCCGTAAATACGATGTTGGGGGCCCCGGGGCAAACGTGATCTGTGAAAATGTTTGATGTTTAACCTCTTGAAAACGCATTTTAATGCATTCCATGACTGAAGTTTCTTGTACCTACATACTGCTATTTTAGTTGGCCAACACATTAAAATTTTGAAAACATCTTATTTTAAGCAAAATTTAATAATTTTGCAAGTACCATCAATATAACATCTTTTTATGTTTTCATAAAAAAATATAATGTAATGTTAATTACATTGTTCGGCTACAATGTAGGTTTGTAATCCCTCCAAAATTTAAAACAAAACATTTTTTTTTAAATAATCATATTTTTACATATTTGAAACCATTTATGGTATTGAAATTTTATTATTCAGCGGTAAGGCAAAGGCTATAGCGGGATAAGATGGTAAAATCTGCACTCGGCTGGATTCTTAGTTGGGATTGGGCAATCGAAAGTACATAATTCAAAAACCCCCTAACCAAATTTTTAGCTCCCTATGTGACCCCAGGTGTCCCCTATCGAAGAAAATGTGTTTTTTCGAAAAACATTTTTTTTGAGCGATCTTTTGCTTTAAAAAATGTGAAAAAAATTGTGAGTGTACATTATTATACCCAAAATCACACTGATTTTTTTCAGATTTTTTGGATCAAAATTGACGCCAGAAAAATTTTTTGAATTTTTCAAAAAATTTTTAGGTTATGTAGGTAATTTTTGGCTAGCGCCGACAAAATTTTTTTTAGTGTATTTTTTTCCGTTCTTTTGAATGGCAGGGATAGTTTTGCCATTTTCTCGCCGGAAATTGCTCAAAATTCGAAAAAACCCATTTTTTTGGTTCCCCCCCTCATATTTTTAGTGTTTACTGAGTCATCTTTTCTTTAAAAAATCTGAAAAAAATTATGAACATACATTGATGCCCAAAAATATACTGTTTTTTTTTTCAGATTTTTTGGATCAAAATTGAAAAATTTTGAATTTTTCAAAAAATTTTTAGGTTATGTAGGTAATTTTTGGCGAGCTCCGACATAATTTTTTTTAGTGTATTTTTTTCCGTTCTTTTGAATGGCTGGGATAGTTTTGCCATTTTCTCGCCGGAAATTGCTCAAAATTCGAAAAAACCCATTTTTTGGTTACCCCCCTCATATTTTTAGTGTTTACTGAGCGATTTTTTCTTAAAAAAAACTGAAAAAACTTATGAACATACATTGATGCCCAAAAATATACTGGTTTTTTTTTCAGATTTTTTGGATCAAAATTGAAAAATTTTGAATTTTTCAAAAAATTTTTAGGTTATGTAGGTAATTTTTGGCTAGCTCCGAAATAATTTTTTTTTAGTGTATATTTTTCCGTTCTTTTCAATGGCTGGGATAGTTTTGCCATTTTCTCGCCGGAAATTGCTCAAAGTTCGAAAAAACCCATTTTTTTGGTTCCCCCCCTCATATTTTTAGTGTTTACTGAGCGATCTGTTCTTTAAAAAATCTGAAAAAAATTATGAACATACATTGATGCCCAAAAACATACTGTTTTTTTTTCAGATTTTTTGGATCAAAATTGAGGTTAGAAAAAATTATTGAATTTCTCAAAAAAATTTTAGGTTATGTAGGTAATTTTTGGCTAGCTCCGACAAAATTTTTTTAGTGTATTTTTTCCGTTCTTTTGAATTACTAGGATAGTTTTGCCATTTTCTCGCCGGAAATTGCTCAAAATTCGAAAAAACCCATTTTTTGGTCTCCACCCCTCATATTTTTAGTGTTTACTGAGCGATTTTTTCTTTAAAAAATCTGAAAAAACTTATGAACATACATTGATGCCCAAAAACATACTGTTTTTTTTCAGATTTTTTGGATCAAAATTGAGGTTAGAAAAAATTATTGAATTTCTCAAAAATTTTTAAGGTTATGTAGGTAATTTTTGTCTAGCTCCGACATAATTTTTTTATGTATATTTTTCCGTTCTTTTGAATGGCTGGGATAGTTTTGCCATTTTCTCGCCGGAAATTGCTCAAAATTCGAAAAAACCCATTTTTTGGGTTTCCCCTCCTCATATTTTTAGTGTTTACCGAGCGATGTGTTCTTTAAAAAATCTGAAAAAAATTATGAACATACATTGACGCCCAAAAACATACTGGTTTTTTTTCAGAATTTTTGGATCAAAATTGAGGCCAGAAAAAATTATTGAATTTTTCAAAAAATTTTTAGGAAATTGCTCAAAATTCGAAAAAACCCATTTTTTGGTCTCCACCCCTCATATTTTTAGTGTTTACTGAGCGATTTTTTCTTTCAAAAATCTGAAAAAACTTATGAACATACATTGATGCCCAAAAACATACTGGTTTTTTTTTCAGATTTTTTGGAGCAAAATTGAGGCCAGAAAAAATTATTGAATTTTTCAAAAAATTTTTAGGGTATGTAGGTAATTTTTGGCTAGCTCCGATATAATTTTTTTTAGTGTATTTTTTCCCTTCTTTTGAATAGCTTGGATAGTTTTGCCATTTTCTAGCCGGAAATTGCTCATAATTCGAAAAAACCCGTTTTTTGGTTTTCCCCCCTCATATTTTTAGTGTTTACTGAGCGATATTTTCTTAAAATAATCTGAAAAAAATTATGAACATACATTGTTATGCCCAAAAACATACTGATTTTTTTTTAGATTTTTTGGATTAAAATTTTACCCAGGGAAATTTTTTGAATTTTTCAAAAAAATCGGTTATGTAAGCCATTTTTGACAGACTTCGAAATAATTTGTGTATTTTTTTTTTCGTTCTTTTGAATAACTGGGTTAGATTTGCCATTTTCTCTCCGGGACTTCCTCACAATTCGAAAAGAGCCATTTCCTTGTGTCCCCCTATGTGTGCACATAAACTCAATTGCATGTCAATAAATAACGATTTTTGATGTCAATAAATAACGATTTTTCGTTATTTTGAATAGCGTGATCAGGTTTTTTGAGAAGAGAAGGTAGCCATTTTGAGAAGAGAATATGCATAAAATACGACAAACTCCCTTTGTTGATATTTTTGCTATGTATTTAGTAGACAACCTTAACCCCTTAACTATAGGTACATGGCTACCTTAATTACATTATGTATAGATCAATTCATAGATATTTCTTCGTCTTAGTTGTGTTTTCCGATTTCTCAATTGAAACTACCATATTAATATTACCTTTTGCGTATTTATTAATTAAGTTAGGTAATTGAAAGTTAATTTTTTGATATGCTAGAGTACCTATTTTAAAAAATATATCAATATTAAAAATATCTAAATATATATATAGACATTATTAATGTTATTAATAAGTAATTATAAGTAATTAATAAGTAATTAATAAGTAATAAGTAATTATTAAAAACGTTTTCACATCATGAAATATGCCATACAGCTATACGCAAACGTTTATTTTCAACTTATTTTGTTTTATTAATTTTACTTTTCAAATGTGTAAAGTAAATAAAATTATTCGTTAAAAGTTACATTTTAAATAAGCAAACACGTTTGCACCGTAATCAAGTTATTTCCATAAATGTAGCTTACTAAATAAGTATGTGAATATCTACATACATATTAATATTTTCAATCCATAATATACATAGATAGAATAATAATACAATAATACTATATACAGTATATTTTTGGGCATCAATGTATGTTCATAATTTTTTTCAGATTTTTTAAAGAAAAGATCGCTCAGTAAACACTAAAAATATGAGGGGGGGGGGAACCAAAAAATGGGTTTTTTCGAATTTTGAGCAATTTCCGGCGAGAAAATGGCAAAACTATAGCAGCCATTCAAAAGAACGGAAAAAAATACACTAAAAAAAATATGTCGGAGCTAGCCAAAAATTACCTACATAACCTAAAAATTTTTTGAAAAATTCAAAATTTTTCAATTTTGATCCAAAAAATCTGAAAAAAAAAACAGTATATTTTTGGGCATCAATGTATGTTCATAATTTTTTTCAGATTTTTTTAAGAAAAGATCGCTCAGTAAACACTAAAAATATGAGGGGGGAACCAAAAAAATGGGTTTTTTCGAATTTTGAGCAATTTCCGGCGAGAAAATGGCAAAACTATCCCAGCCATTCAAAAGAACGAAAAAATATACACTAAAAAAAATTATTTCGGAGCTAGCCAAAAATTACCTACATAACCTAAAAATTTTTTGAAAAATTCAAAATTTTTCAATTTTGATCCAAAAAATCTGAAAAAAAACCAGTATATTTTTGGGCATCAATGTATGTTCATAAGTTTTTTCAGTTTTTTTAAAGAAAAAATCGCTCAGTAAACACTAAAAATATGAGGGGGGAACCAAAAAATGGGTTTTTTCGAATTTTGAGCAATTTCCGGCGAGAAAATGGCAAAACTATCCCAGCCATTCAAAAGAACGGAAAAAAATACACTAAAAAAAATTATGTCGGAGCTCGCCAAAAATTACCTACATAACCTAAAAAATTTTTGAAAAATTCAAAATTTTTCAATTTTGATCCTAAAAATCTGAAAAAAAAACAGTATATTTTTGGGCATCAATGTATGTTCATAATTTTTTTCAGATTTTTTAAAGAAAAGATGGCTCAGTAAACACTAAAAACATGAGGGGGGGAACCAAAAAAATGGGTTTTTTCGAATTTTGAGCAATTTCCGGCGAGAAAATGGCAAAACTATCCCTGCCATTCAAAAGAACGGAAAAATATACACTAAAAAAAATTTTGTCGGCGCTAGCCAAAAATTACCTACATAACCTAAAATTTTTTTGAAAAATTCAAAAAATTTTTCTGGCGTCAATTTTGATCCAAAAAATCTGAAAAAAATCAGTGTGATTTTGGGTATAATAATGTACACTGACAATTTTTTTCACATTTTTTAAAGCAAAAGATCGCTCAAAAAAAATGTTTTTCCAAAAAACACATTTTTTTCGATAGGGGACACCTGGGGTCACATAGGGAGCTAAAAATTTGGTTAGAGGGTTTTTGAATTATGTACTTTCGATTGCCCAATCCCATCTAAGAATCCAGCCGAGTGCAGATTTTACCATCTTATCCCGCTATAGCCTTTAAAAAGGACATTTTAAATTTTATATTTTAAACATATTTATAGATAATTATCGTCTATCCGTATACTAAGAACAAAATTAAGATGGAAACTAGTAGTAGGGGAGCAAAGTATGCTAAATAAGCAGTCACTCGAGCGTTATGGGGACCTATTGGGTTGTGAAGAGTAGGTCCTAAAACCAAAAAAAAAACATTAAGTAAAGTTTCCCATTTTAGTGGGCGCTTGCCATTTTTTAATTCAATTTTCCGATTGTAACGCCATCTATCAATAATTCGAAAAAATGATTCGAATAAAAGTTACTTATTGTTACGTAAGGAATCCAAATCTGCAATAAAAAATGGGGGCTCCTATTTAAGATTTTAAAGTAACCCCCACCCCACCACCGTGGTGCGTGGGTGTTTATTGCCATTCAAAAGATTTTTCAAAAATATTGAATAAGTGTATTTTACAGTTTTTCCATCTGATATTTATTTCGCGAAATATCGCGAGATTCGTATTTAAAATGTTAAATTTACACCCACCCCTCACCGTGGGAATTCGTGTTTGGTATCATTCGATAGATTTTTAAAAAATATGGAGCACGTATTTCTTAGTTTTTCGATCTGTCATTCATTTCGCGAAATATTCGCTTTTTTCTTGTGAAACTTTGGGACTCACCCATTTCCTTACGCCCGGCTCAAATCGTCAGATTTTTGAAATATACACTCTTTTGCATATACTTAACTTACCTTTTCTTAATCTGACAATTTCGAGTTTTTTTAAGAATAGATTTTTTTTCGGGTCCCCCTTAAGGAACTCCCCTGTGTTAAGAGCCAATATACGGTAGAGGTACATCTGCAGGGTACCAGGTTTCCACATATGCTAATCTGACGCGCTCGAGTAACTGCAAAAATCCCCGCTTGGGCTCCCCTACCATAGAAGCATAGAAGCAAACAAGAATTAGCAAGGTTTGAACAATTGTTTCAAATTATGAAATCGCAACAAGAAGATAATAAATTATGAACAGAAAGACAAGAAAAGGCTTTATAGAGACAAACAAGTCAAATACAAGCAATGAAAGAAGAAAATAAACGGTTTTGTTACGCCGAAAAAACTAATTTAAATAAATTTAAATTTTTAAGTTAAGGTCTCGGGGGCCCTAGCTTGCCTCAGGCCTCAGGGGCCCGTGTTCTGTTCCAATTGCATTTTAGTCGAAGATACTAATTTTCCCAGTGAAAAATTAAAATTTTATGTTGAGGTCTAGGTTACACCTGTAAGGTCTTTTTAAAATTGTGTCATTTGAAAATATTTCGTAGGGATCGGCTTTTAAAATACATATTTCTATTTTCCTCGTTAAAACCTATGCACGGCCAACCAAACCGTGACCAGTGGCCACTGCGGGGCCCCCCTTGGCCGGGGGCCCCGGGGCATTGACCTGGTTGCCCCAATGGTAGTTACGGCCCTGGGGGGGGAGAGGGGAGAGAAATCGGTAAGTTTGTAGTTTTTTAAGTTTTTCGTGAATATTTCTAAAACTATGCGCTTTCGCATGGACAACCTTCTATACAAAAATATTCTTCGTTAAATTTCAAATAAAAAAGGTCCTATGCATAATCCTTCTAAAATGAACGGTTCCAAAGTTACGGAGATAGTATTTTATAATTGCTCCAAAAAAAGGCCTAATCCAGATATCCAAAGTAAAAGTTTTCCTCCAACACAAAATTGTTCTATATGGTCCACATATTGTTCAGTAAAAAGTTACACCAATTTGGGCGTCCGGTTTGGGGGGGAGATGGGGGAGAATTCGGTAAATTAGTAGTTGTTTTACGTTTTTCGCCAATATTTCTAAAACTATGCTTTAGCGTAAATTATGTCCTATACACAAATTTTTTATATAAAATTTAAATAAAAAAAGGTCCAATACATAATTGTTATAAAATCAATGGTTCAAGAATTACGGATGGTGAAAATTGGAGATTTTCGATATTTTTTATATTTTTTGGGCAATTTATAATATTATTACTAATGAAAGAAATTTTTTTGTAAATAAAATTTGCTATTTCAGTGACCGATGGTAGGTTAGTGATAAGCCCTTGAAGAAACATTAACCTCACCACCCAAAATCATCATCAATTGTCCAAATAATATAAAAAGTATCGAAAACCTCCACTTTTCACCCTCCGTAACTCTGGAACCGTCGATTTTATAACAATTATGTATAGAACCTTTTTTGTTTTAAATTTTATGTAGAACATTTTTGTACAGAAAATTGTTTACGCTAAAGCATAGTTTTAGGACTATTGACGAAAAACTAAAAAAAACTACTAATTTACCGATTTCCCCCATCTCCCCCCCCCCCCAAACCGGACGCTCAAAATGATGTAACTTTTTACTTAACAATATGTGGACCATATAGCACAATCTGGTGTTGGAGGAAAACTTTTACTTTGGATGTCTGGGTTAGGCGTTTTTTGGACCAATTACACTATACTACCTCCGCAACTGTGGAACCGTTCATTTTAGAAGGATTATGCATAGGGCCTTTTTTATTTGAAATTTAACGTAGAATATTTTTGTATAGAAGGTTGTCCATGCGAAACCGCATAGTTTTAGAAATATTGACAAAAACCTAAAAAACTACAAATTTACCGATATCTCCCCCCTCTATCCCCCAAACCCGACGCTCAAAATGGTGTGACTTTTTTCTGAACATTATGTGGACCATATAGAACAATTTGGTGTTGGAGGATAACTTTCACTTTGGATGTCTGGGTTATGCCATTATTTGGATCAATTTTATCATACTATAGACGCTATAATTTTAAACTTTAACTACATTTATAGTGAGCCTAGTATTGGCTGGTCTATCGAAATAAACAGGCTACGGTAGCTGGGCCACTTAGAGAGAATGACTGACATGGTGACATGAAGCCGTCGAAACACATTCATAATCAAAGACCGGATGGAGTGACGGAAAGATTCATGCCCAGAGCAGCATGTAAAAATGAGATGGAAAACGACTTACGAGTGTCCCGAAGTGATTTATCTAGCCTTGTTTTGATTCCTTCGAAGATTCTGTCCTTTATGGACAAAGCAAGGTCGTCAGCATACAGAAAGTGTTCAACAGTTTTAAAGATTCGTTGGTCGTTACTATATTTTAACACAGCATTTGTGATAGAACCTTATCCTGCGCTAGATCAGACTTTTATTTAGCTAGTAGTTTTTACGCACACGCCCCACAACAGCGACATAGAATCTTTGATTTTCAATCAATGATTTTACAACGTTTGTGGATTTTTCATTTCGTGTTAAAATGTAAAATTTTATTTCTAAATATGTATGTACAGGGTGGTCGGAAAGTCCCTTTACACTAATCAATTGTTTTTGTTATACAACAGAGGGAAAAAATAATAACACAATTTTGGTTGCAAGTTATTCATTACTTATTTATTTATCCAAAACAATGGTGTGCAAACTTCCATTTTCGTAACACAACTTGATACGACGCCATGTTCGTATGCTCGTCCGTTTAAGCATATCCGGAGTCACTGACGTAAAAGCTTGGCGAACTTCGTTTCTTAAGTCCTCATTTGAAACATATCTGCATTTTCTAATCTCCTCTTTAATGAGACCTCGCAGTGCATTTTCCGGCGTTGTCAAATCTGGACTTTTTGAAGGCCAAGGGGTTGGAAAACCTCACTGAATCGGTCCATCGGTCGGGGAAGATTTCATTCAGGCGATTGCGAACAGCGAGAGCAAAATGGGGTGAGGCGCCAAAAATAAACAAGACCTTCACTTGTAGATCCTTCCGCATATGATCTTGCATTGTTGACCATGCAATACCAAACACTGCAGAGCGTTTCCGTGTCGACTTCATTTGCGAACGTTCAATGGAATCCTCAATACCGGTACAAGTTTCAGCTCGAGTTCTTGGTCTTCCACTTCTTGGTGCGTCGAGAACGGTTCCCAGTGAAAATTCCTTCTTCTCCTACGACATCAAAATTGGTCTGGATGGTGATGGTTTTTCAAATCTAACAAAATCATTTATAATGTCGGCCATTGTTTTATTGTTATGAGGACGTTCGTGTATCCACACTCCAACGACCAAACGCTCTTCAATTTTATACTCACTTGTGTCCGCCATTACGTTTCCATCAAAACTATTGTTGTTTGGCCGCGTGACCAGACAGGTGCCCTTGACAATGCGCGTACATTGGATTGCCAACAAACATTGGAGTGGAGATAAAAAATTATTATTTTTAGTGTAAAGGGACTTTTCGGCCACCCTATATAAGCAGGGGTACTACAGCTTTTGCCGCTTCCCGCATTTCGATCTCCATCTTTTTATCTCTCAATGTATCTTCATCAATGGCTCTGTCTTTCATGGTTTTCCTTGTATAGGAGACTTGGCAGGTCTTCCTCGTTTCCTTCTATTACTTGGATTATGTTCCACAGCTCTTTTTGGCCATCTGTTGTCGTCCACCCGCTTCACGTGTCCATACCATATTAACCGTCTAGTTTCTATTATTTCCGAAGTTTTATGTACTCTACCTGTTCTTTTCTAACTACATTATTATGTATACGTTCTGCTCTTGTTATACTACAAGCTCTTCTCAAGTAGTCCATGTTAACCGTGTCAATTTCCTTTTACTGTCATTTGCCAACAGTCTACTGCATATGTTAGAATGGGCTCTACAATTACTTTGAAGATTGTCATTTTAATTTTTAAATTAACTCTGTTGGGCCAAAATATCAAATTAGGAATTTAAACACTCTTCCTGCTTTGTTGCTCTCTATAATCGATGTCTCGTTCGGATGTTCCTTTACTGCAGATAATACTTCCTAAATATTTGTATTCGTAGCACCTTCTCATTTGTCCAATTTCCAAATCTGGGTCTTCATCTTCACTGCCTATTCGCATATATTCTGTTTTTGACATATTCATACTCATCCCCCATTTTTCGTATTCATCTCTGAACTTTCCTGTTTCTATGAGCTATGGTTTTAAAGTGTATCAGTAGGGTGCTAATCTGGCTGTAGACCCCATCCTCCTTTGTCCTGACCTTGGGACCGGCAACAATTCATTTTCTTGTATAAATAATTTTTAAAATATCGTTAAGTTCATCATTTTACTTTGATTCAATATGTTTCTATTTTGTTTTTGATTATGCTGAATCCGAATATGGCATTGCAATTTGAAAATTCTTATACAGAAGCTCTTATAAAGTATGTCTGTGTAGCTAGGAACCACATACAAAACTATTTTATTATCAATTTTACGAAAAATAGTTATTTTTTATAAAATGCTCTGGATAGTCAAAAATCTTAAACTCAACCATCAGATATCAAATTTTATCAATTTTATACGAGTTATGTCAAAAATATGAATTTCGTTAAAGAGTAATGTACCTTTATATTCCAGAATATCAAAAAATGCTATTATGAAAAGTTGTTTAAAATTAAAAACTATGTTTAAATATTCAATTACATCATTCTAATCGAAAAAATTTTTTCTCAAATTACGGATACTCATCATCATTTTATTACAATTATTATGATAAATATTTTATTATCACTTTTACGAAAAAATGTTATTTTTCATAAAATGCACTCCCTGGTCTAAAATCAACAAAATCTAAAAAAGATACAACCATCTGATATCAAACTTTTTTAATTTTATACGGGGTATGTAAAAAATATGAATTATTCTTAAGAGTTAAATGCCTTTATTATTCACAATATTTTAATTAGAAGAATGTAATTGAACACTAAAACAAATTTTTTAATTCCAAACAACTTTTCTTAATAACAATTTTCGATATTGTGAAATGTAACGGTACTTTACTCTCGAGTGAAATTCATATTTTTTACATACCTCGTATAAAATTAATTAAATTTTATATTTGATGACTGCATCTTAGATTATATACGATGCAGAGTATTTTATAAAGAATAACTTTTTTTCGTAAAATTGATAATAAAAAAGTTATCAATAGGATCCAAGTTACGCAAACATACTGTATAAGAGCTAAAAAAAATTTTTTGCTGAACATTTATTATTGTTGAAGCTTATTATTAAATGTATTTTATTTAAGTTTTACAGAAAAAAGTGTTGATCACTTTGTATAAACAGCTTTAAAAAACCACTTATAAAACTGTAATGGATCTGTTCAAACTTGAGTAATACCGTCTTAAAATGGTGGTAATTCTATAAAACTACGAAGATTTCAAAAATTACATTTTTTGAGACGTCGTATCATTGGAATTAAATTTTTGAGATATTTTTTGAATGAAACATCATTTAGCAAGATACTTGAAAGGTAAGTTGTGCAAAATTAAGGGTTTTATAAGAAAAAATGTATTAGTTACCCATTTTTAAATCATTTTTAAACAAAATTCATGTAAGGCTCATTTTCCGCCCCCACCGTACTTATGCCCATACATTTTATTTCTTTTTATTATAACCATAAGATAGCTTAATTATCCTTCTGTCAAGATCAATTAGTATAATTTAATTTTATTTATTAATTAAAGAATTACATTAAAATAACTCAACCGTGCACTTCGCCGTACGCTAGTTTAGAGTGCGCCAATGTTTGTGAGGAGAGGGACTTTAGCGTTATAAATAATAAATTATAGAAGATACAGATTTAATTTTAGAAAATTCTTTATATAAAGTTTTTTTTGTAGAATTTTCTGAATATTTGAATCGTTAAGTCAGTTTTTTTCTAAAATTTATATTTTAGGAGTTATTTAAAAATACATCTAATATCGTAGTTCATTTGTTTAATAAAAAATGAAGCACCCACTTCTCGAGTAGAACTTTTTGATATGTTGTTTATTAAATATTTCTTAATGAAATCACATAAAGTTCTATCTTGTTTGATTTTTTCCGAAGTGAAAATCTATATGCACTCCCCTATTTATTTACTGTAAATACCATTAAGAAAGTATTTCCTATTTTTACGGTGCTTTGAGGAATTTTATAAATGGTCAGTAGTGCTTTTAGATATGTTTAAACGGACAGTATCATAAGCTTTCTTCAGATCTACAACTACAGATCCAGATGCGTAGGGAGGTTTCTAGCTAATTATTCGTTTTTCAATTACTTGTTGAAGAGTATATGGGTTAACCACGCTCGATCTTTCTGATCTGAAGCCGTTTTTTTCTTCAATTTCTTTATATTCTCTTCTTTTCTTCTCTTCTTTTTTTCAATATACGACCCAATCCTCCCAGCGAGCTAGTTACACTAATCCCTCTATTCCGCAATCTTTTCTGTCTTCATTCTTATAAATGGGGCTAATGTGGGCCAAATTCCAATCGTCTGGAATCCTTTGACTTCCAATTAAGCTTTTATTGAAAATAATCACTAAGATTTCCAAGAGAGCATCCGGTCCCTGTTTCACCAACTAGATAAAAATGTCTTCAGATCAGGATGTATTTAAATTTTTCATTTCTGTCACTTTTTGTGTTCTGTGTTATTCCATTTTTCATTTGTTTCAATTTCTTTTTCAGTTCTTCTTTATTTATCTTATACATTTCAGAGTTTACTCTCATTGAGATGTTGTCGGATCCTTCCATAAATGCGTGCCTACTTTCTGTTAGTAGTGTTTCGTAATACAAACAAATGAAATAAAGAATGCATTTGTTTTTTTTTTCGTACCAGTGGTCGTCCAAACCAGTAACTTTAGATCTTTTGATCACCGAGTATGTTTCAAAGATCTACATCTTTTGTTTCGTAATATTTTCCAACTTTGTTATTTTTAAGCAGGTGTAGAGTTCCCTAATCTTTTCTTTTTTTTATGAATTTCTCTTCGCATTTCTCTTTCCACATTTTGTTTTTTGATCTTAGCGACTTCCTTCTTTGTTTCTCTATTAAGTGTGCTATATATCAGACTAATTTATCCAGACTATATCTCTTCAATGATAGAGATTTTCGAATAGGACAAAAAGTGGTCTATTCCATTTGTAATACACTTTAATATGGCGTAGAAAAAATCATCCCCTAAATATTCATCCTTTAGTTACAACTCCTAACTTTAATTCATTTAATAGCACCCTGTATATATATATTTTTTGTAGTTTTGGATGTGGTATTCTATCGCCTATTTAAAAGATTTTTTAAAAATTAAAATCGGTTTGTAAATAAGCAAGAAAATATTAGTTTATTTTTTATTTTTTTATGTGTCCCAGACTAATTTATCCAGGCTATATTAAATTTCTTAAACGAATAGATTTTTGAATCGGACAAAAACTGATATATTCCACTTGTAATACACTGTAATAGTGCGTAGAAAAAATCATTCCCTAAATATTCATCACTTAGTTACAACCCCTAACTTTAGTTTTTAATAGCTATACTATAAGTAACAGAAATTAGAAATTAACTGATATTTTCTTAACTATTTACAAACCGATTTTATTTATAAAAAATCTGTTGAATAGACGATAGAAGATCACATTCGATACTACAAGAAAATGTACAGGGTGCTATTAAAAAAATTAAATTTAGGGGTTGTAACTAAGGGATGAATATTTAGGGGATGAGTTTTTCTACGCCATATTAAAGCGTATTACAAATGGAATATATCTGTTTTTGTCCCATTCGAAAATCTCTATTAGTTTAAGAGATATAGCCTGGATAAATTAGTCTGGGACACCCTGTATTTTAGTATCTTCTGATTATTTCGTGGCCAGCCATGTTTGATATGATTTTTTCTTGTATTTAATTAATTTTTCTACGTTCTCGTTCCACCACTTAGGTTTTTTTTTCTTTTGTCTGCTTCTTGGTACCCCATTGTACCGTTTAGTCCAGGGAAATAAACTAGAAATGGACCATATTCGGCAGACTCAAAGATCCAGGTAGCTGACTATTTTTTAGTTATTGTAGACCTGTAGGAAGAAAACCTATATATTTCCTGCCTAGAGTTCGCTTCCGTTTTTTAAATATTAACAATGTAGTGCAAAAATCGCGTTTTTTTTTTCTATTTTTTGCACCCTATTGAAAAGGTAAATAATTGACATAGAATTACAAAATTTAATTTTTTAGAACACTGAAAAACTTTTAAAATGCCGAAAGCTAAAAAGTTAATTTGTTGCTACGCAAACTGCTAAATAAATTAAAATCGTTATTTGTTAATAACTTTTACTAAAACTACCTTAGAACTCTAGTGTTTCACCCAAAGTTGGGTATTGGGGTATTTAACAAACCTTCAAAATTTCAGACCGATCCATTAATTAGTTTAAGAGTTATTCTATTTGTTTTTCCCCCAGACCTTCATTTTGCAATAACATAAGACAGAAAATAATGAAGATAGGGCAATAATTCTTTGTCTGCCAAATGAAAGTAGAAAAGTGATACTATCAAAACGTAGGTACTAAAAAAAGATAAAGAATATCTAATATTATAGTCAAAAATCCTAATGCCAAATTTTTGAAATTTTGTAGTTTATAAACATTTTGAATAACTTTAAAAATACAGTCCGAAGAAAAAATCATTTTACATAATATTCAAAATTCTGGATTTTACACAAATTTTTAGAAATGTAGGTCAATTGGTGACTAGTCGTGGTAAGTGAAGGGGGACCTTCTTCTTCAGGTGCCATCTCCGCTACGGAGGTTGGCAATCATCATAGCTATTTTAATTTTTGAGGCAGTATCTCTAAATAGTTGTTTTGAGCTGCATCCAAACCATTCTCTCAAGTTCTTCGACCATGAAATTCGTCTTCTTCCGATGCTTCTTCTGCCATCTATCTTTCCCTGCATTATGAGTCGTAGGATGCCATACTTCTCGCCCCGCATCACATGTCGGAGATACTGTAGCTTCTTTTCTTTAATTGTAAGTTAAACTTCCTTCTCTTTACCTATTCTTCTCAGTACTTCATTGTTTGTAACTCTATCTACCCAGGAAACCCTCATAATTCTTCTATAGGTCCACATTTCAAAGGCGTTAAGTCGTCTCATTGTCTCTACATTTAACGTCCATGATTCCACTCCATAGTATAGAACACTGTAGACGTAACATTTTGTTAGGCGTGCTTTAAGAGCTAATGTTAAATCTTTGCTACATAGGACCTTTTTCATTTTTATAAAATTAGAACGTGCTTTTTCGATTCTGACTTTTATTTCTGCAGTGTAGTCATTATTTTCTTTTATAAGTGTTCCTAGGTAAGTGTACTTTTTTACTCTTTTGATCTGCTGGCCCTCTACTACCAAAATTTCGTTAGTATTATGCTTGTTTTTACTAATTTTCATAAACTTCTTCTTTTTGATATTGAGAGAGAGTCCGTACTCCCTACTACACCTTACTATTTTACTCATGCGTCTTTGCAGGTCTTGTAAACTATCGGCTATTATTACTGTGTCATCTGCATATCTGATGTTGTTAAGTAAGGCTCCATTTACTCTTATGCCGACTGTTTCATCTTCCAGAGTTTCTCGCATTACCTCTTCAGAATAAGCGTTAAATAATAGAGGTGATAGTATGCAGCCTTGCCTGACTCCTCTATTTATTTCCATTTCTTCAGATGTTTCTTTTTCAATTCTTACTATTGCTCGTTAATTGTAATAGAGGTGTGTTATTAGTCTTAAATCTCTTTCATCTAGGTTTTTATTTTTTAGGATTTCCATGAGTCGATCATGTTTTACTTTATCAAACGCTTTATTGTACTCTATAAAACAGACGTAAAGAGGATGGTTAACATCCAAACATCTCTGTGTCAGCACGTTGAAGGAGAATAATGCCTCTCTGGTACCCATACCATTGCGGAACCCATATTGAGTGTCACTAATATCCAGCTCCAGTTTAGAGTGTATTCTGGCGTGGATAATTTTCAATAGAATTTTCAAGGTATGTGATATTAAGCTTATGGTTCGGTAGTCACTGCATTCTTTTGCATTCACCTTCTTTGGCAAACACAAAAAGGCTGATGTCAACATTTTCCTAGGGATGATTCCTGTAGTATAGTTAGCGTTGAACAGTTCTACTATTATGTCCAGGTTTTTCTCGTTGACCAACTTTATCAGCTCGCTAGACAATTCATCTGAACCAGCAGATTTATTGGTTTTCATAGAGTTTATTGCCTGACTAACCTCTGATTTCGTTATCTCTGGGCCTACATCTCCCGTTTGGCTATCTATGGATTACTAGCTTCTCTCTGGGCATGAAATAGTTCCTCGATATACTCTTTCCATCGTCGTAGTTTTCGATTTGTCTCCATTATAATATTTCCATTTTTGTCGAGCAATATATTTGAGGTTCTTCTATTTCCTATTCCGGCTAGTTCTTTGACTTTTTTATGTAGGTTGAAGTTGTCATATGTGTTTTGCAGTTCTTCTATTTCTTTATATTTTTCAGAGAAGTAGGTTTCTTTAGCCGCCCTAATTTTTCTTCTTATTTGGTTTTGAAGCTGTTTATAGCGGGTCTTATTAATGGTTTTGTTTTTTCTTCTTTCATTCATCAACTCTACAATTTCCTCCGTCATCCATTCTTCTTTCTTACATTTGGTTGCAGTACGTACTTTCTTACTTGGTTCTAATATAGGGGTTTTGAAGAATTGCCACTGCTGTTCTACGTTGCAATTATTTCCTGGGTTTCTGTCTAGATTTGTGTTGATTTCCTGTTTCAGATTTTCTTTTGTTTCTTCTGACTTTAGTTTCTGTATGTTAAGTTTGTTGCAGTTGCGGCTTTTTTGCGTCTTTTTTAGTTGAAGTTGAAACCTAGCAATAAGAAGACAGTGATCAGAAGATACGTCTGCTCCTGGATATGCCTTTACTGCCTGAATTGAGTTTCGATATCTGTGCTTTATTACGATGTAGTCAATTTGATTTCTGACAATTTTGTGCTCTTTGTCAGCTGGTGATTTCCATGTATACAGGCGTCGCTTAGGTAATTTAAAGAATATATTTGCGGCTATAACATTATGCTCCTGGCAAAATTCTATTAGGCGATCCCCTCTGTCGTTTCGTTTCCCAAGCCCATACGGTCCTACATTAGGGTAGCATTTTCCTTCGCCAATTTTTGCGTTGAACTCACCTATGATCACTGTTATGTCTCTAGATGCTGTGAGATGTAATGTTTTCTGGAGTTCGCTATAAAAGTTTTCTATTTCTTCTTCATTTTTGTCAGCAGTTGGCGCATAAATCTGGATTAGGTTCATTTTTCCATGGGTTGTCAATAACTGCAACATTATTATTCTTTCGGACATCGGAACGAAGCCTGTTACTGATATCGTTATTTTTTGGCTGAGGATCATAGCAACTCCATATCTGTGTTGGGTGTCGCTGCTTCCAGAGTAATAGATTCGTCCATTGTCTGTATTGAGTTCGCCAGAGCTGACGCATCTTGTATCGCTTATTCCTAATATATCGATATCTAGTCGCATCATCTCTTGCTGTATATTCTTTAGTTTCCCAGGTTCATACATACTCCTTACATGCCATGTAGCGATTTTGTAGGTGGATTTGTATATATTTAGTGAACAGGGGGACCTGGGAGCCGACAAATGCACGAGTTAAAAAACTAAAAAAGGCAACTTAAAACTACTATCATTTTCAATATCTCGGGATCTACTGAATATGTTTGGATCTATCTTTTTTTAATTTGTATGTAATTTTTCTGTACATTACAAATATTTAATTTGTCGAGACAGTTTTTAATTAGTAAACAGTCTAATTTATTTAAAACATTTTTAAAAAAATATTTTTTCCCAAAAATCCATGTTTTTAATCATAATATCATTATTAATCATAGAAAAAGTTTAGGTATACTTTTATAAAGAAACTATCTTCAATAGATAATTATCTAATAAAAATATCGACTGGTCTAGTTAGACTCAAAAATAAGAGTGAGGTTAAAATAATTACCATCAAGCTGAAAATTGGCAGGATTGTTCAAAATACCATCATAAGCAAAATCTAAAAAGTCCTCATAAATCCGACCCGAGCTAAAAAAATTACGCTGGGCAAAGTTCACCAAATATGGTTTTTAGCGATTTTAAGCGAAACGGTAAGTTTAATCATAAAATTAGTTCTAACAAAAAATGTAGATTAGATAATTATTAATAAAAAATACCTTAATACTTTTTTTCGTAAGTGCCACTGTTTTTGAGATACGATTCAAAGAGTTGAAAGAGTTCTAATCGTCATAATATGTATTAGTGCACCACGTATATACACTCACCGGCACAAAAACGGGCACCTCAAAAAATATGTCATTTTTAACCCTAGAATACGGGTCATTCGTCAAATTTACGACGCTTATAATACATTGGGCATTTTCGCCCACTCTCGTATATTTTAACGATTTCCCCAATTGAGTACCTACCTTCCAGATTAGTATTGAGCTTGATAGTATAGAGTATAGCAGATGTTTGTTATATTTTCCAATTCTAATACCGTTTTTCGTCGCTTGGTTCGTAAATTTTACGAAAGTCCCTGTTTCTATCATATAATAAATCAGCTGGTTCTTATTGTTTGTATTTTGATTTTGAGTGTTTTAGTAACAAAAAATTAAGGTAAATTGTTTTTCATTCTTATTACATGATATACTACTTGAGCTTTTCTTATTAGGATGTCAAATACAAAGTCTTAGTCCGCAAAACAACTGCGAAGGAGGAAGCGGCACATATGAACGCGCAGAATGATAAATATGTCCAGCATATACTCTTATGTTATTTATACTTTTAATAGGTTAAAAAAAGCGAAAAATTATCTCCAGATATCAATATATGATTGAGTTAAGCCTTTGTCTTCCGAAACCATGGATGCTAAACAGATACAACACCGCAAATTTACGTCGAAATATTCGCCAAGCCATAGCTGAAATCCTAGAAGAAGATCAAATATGACCCAGGAAAAGAAGACGAAGACTTGTTTCTACTGTCAAAGCAAAAAAAGGCGCTTGACCACCAACTACTGCAAGGAGTGCAAGAAGCCAATTTGCGGAGAACACCGAGGAGATATTTGTACCCTATGTTCCTAAAAATACACAAATATATTTGTTTCATAATTTTATGTTTTATTTGTTTTTATAGTAAGTATCTTAAATGTTTTCTATATAATGAACAAAAAATTCAAAGTAAAAAATATACAAATAAAAATGTATACCATTTTTATTTAGTTGCAATGCTAAGGCAAAACAATTCTATTTTTCACTTAGAATACAGAGCGCAGTACAGCACAATCGACGATTTTCGACTCTTATTGGAGTCTCATCGGAGAGACGTAGGCCTGCTGCTCCATACTCTAACTAAGTGACCAACACCGAGAGTTTATCCCCCACACCGCAACTGACGTGAATGGATTAGGTGACTAGCGTCATCTGGCAATTGAAAGGCAAAGTTTTTTAATCCTAATAGCGACATTAATAATATTGAAAAATATTAAAAATATTACTAAAAGATTTTTAAATTGAAAACTTATTGGTCAATTTCCCTGGTGACACCTCCAAGGCTTCTACAATATGCAAGGAATTCTACACTATACTGTGTAGAATTCCTTCCCTTTTTTTCTTCACTGCAGCATCCATCTGGCTTGCATATTGTAGAAGCCTTGGAGGTGTCACCAGGGAAATGGACCAATAAGTTTTCGATTTAAAAATCTTTTAGTAATATTTTTGCAGTAGTTGGGTTTTAATTTCAGTATTTCATAAAAGCTGGAACATTCCACAGGGTGTTCCAAAGTTTGAGAAAAAAACACAGTTTGATTCGTACACCCTGTATACAATGACAATGTACCTGTCTAGCAACAGTATTCTTACAGCGATATTATTAAAGAATAAGGCAATAACATATTAGAAAAATTGCTTAAATCGGATATCAGGTTTAGGAAATACGAGTCATTAAAAATGACCCATTTTTTAGGTGCCAGTTTTTTGTGCCGGTTAGTGTACATCGCTGAAGCTGTAATACAAGTAAACATAATATTCTATCGGTCAACTTAACTTATATTACACATAATATTATAAGATATTATAAATATTACAGCTTGCGGTCTACCGACGGATGCAATGTATATACTTTATTACAGTACCAACAAAAAAATTTTTACAAGGTGAATGTAACGCGAAAATAACAAAAATAGTTAATTAATATGAAAAATATTAACTTATAATAATTCTTCTTACTTATGCGTCGTATTCAGTTTGTAAGGGTGGGTTTTGTCGGAATAAACAATGGCTATCGGTACGTCGGATAATCTAATCACCCTACTTATTCTTTTCTCAGAAGGGTTTGAACATAATAATGAAAGCCACTTTCTAGGCAAAATGTTTATTGCTAAGTACTAATAAACATTTCAATATACAGTAAACTTTATGCAAATTTAGTTTGTTTACTATTATGCAAATTACACCGTTATCTTCCTGGGTGGCGAAATCCTTCAGGTAGATGACACCCTCGAGGTATTAATTAGTCTCGAGTACTACTACGGAGTGAAAATACGTGTTAAACCTAATTTTACTTGAATCTGCTGAAGTTTTTAAAAAAACTAATTTAACTCCACAAGAAGTTATTTCCAACGGAATTAGCTTTCTTCTCTCTATGTATGGAGCGCCTAAAAAACTACGTGCTTAGATAAGTTTCGATATGCATGTTTCTTTAAAAATACTAGAAACAAAAAACAAGTGCGATGATCTTGTCTTCCTCCAACTTCAGCGGCTGCTCATCAATATATTTTTCGGGTATATTACCTAGTTCAAGTGTGGCTTGGTTATCAGCTAGATCCAAAAGACTGGGGATGGAAATTAGTCGACAGTTCATTAGAACCAATTCAAACTTTACTCCCACCTGCGCCGGAAAAACTCCTGAACACAATTTTTCGCAACTGTAAAAAGGGATGTAGCGCTAAATGTGGTTGCAAAAAAGTTGGACTGTTTTGTTCGGTAGGATGCACTAATTATTGTCAAAACCGGTCGTGCTACAATGTTAAATCACCAACAATTTGAGGATTCATTTGATTCTATCGAGGAGTGATGCGATGTGTCATTATTGGGGCAATTTACTTGCACCCAGGATAAACAAGAAGAAGAATAACTAGAAGGTAAAGAAGAAGAACAAGCAGAAGAGGAAGCAGAAGTATTAGAAAATTATGAAGCAGTTGGATAAATTTTCCTTTTTTTAATTTATACCGCTTTTTATAACTTTTATCATTTTTAACCCTTGCCAATATCAATTCTTCAGTAGCTTCAAATTAAACAGAATCATAACAGATCTGTGGAATAGGCCTGCCGGGGAAACCACGTTAAAAAAACGCGCTAAGTACACTACCTCAAATGTGGTGTGGAAACGTTTGCGCAGATGACGATTACAACTTTTTGATTCGTTGTATCTCAAAAACGGTGACTCTTAGGGAAAAAATTAATAAAAAATTATTTATAGATAATTATCCAATCTACATTTTTTGTTAGAACTAATTTTATGATAAAAATTACCGTTTCGCTGAAAATAGCTAAAAACTATATTTGGTGACCTTTGACCCCGCGTAAATTTTTTAGCTCCGGTCAGATTTATGAGGACTTTTTAGATTTCATTTATGATGGTATTTTGAACAATCCTGCCAATTTTCAGCTTGATGGTAATTTTTGTAGCCTCGGATGTGTAAGTTTACCGGAGTAATAATTTATTTATTAAAGTGTACTTTAACTTTTTTTATGATCATTAATGATACTACGATTAAAAAAATAGATTTTTGTAAAAAAAAATGTTTTTCAAAGAATTGTTTAAACAAATTAGACTATTTATTAATTAATCAATTTATAAACAAATTGCATATTTGTAACGTAGGTAGAAATTGCATACAAATTAAAAAGAAAGACCAAAATCAATTAAGTTGATCCGGAGATACAGAAAATTGTATTAGCTTGAAATTGCTTTTTCGAAATTTTAACTCAGTGGATTTGTAGGTTCCCCCTAGTAACCGTTTGAACTAAATTTTTTAAAAATCATAAAGGGTGCTGTGAAGGTACAATGTTCGTGCAAATTTTTTAATAAAAAATACAAATCCCATTCTATAAAATAGCATCAATTAGAATCCTTAGTAGTTATAAACAAATTAACTGTGAATTAAAAAAAACATGCTAACTTTGTCCCAAATAAACCCACGCTATATTTCTTTATTTTAAAATTTGTGATTAAAAAGATAAAAATAAAATTCGTGATATAAAAAGATTGTTTCTACAGATAATATGTTTTAAAGCTATTATAAATGTTTATAAACTACAAAATTTAAAAAATTTGGCATTAGGATTTTTGGCTATATTACTTAACTAATCTTTTTTTTAATACATTTTGATACCACCACTCTTCTACTTTCATATGGCATGCTCATTATTGCCCAATGTTCATTATTTTCTGTTCTATGTTATTGCAAAATGAAAGTATGAAAGGGATAAACAAATAGAATAACTTTTAAACTAATTATTAATGGATCGGTCTGAAATTTTGAGCGCTTGGTAAGTACCAAAATACCCAACTTTGGGTGAAATTCTAGGTTAAATGTAGTAAAAGTTATTAACTAAAATCAATTTTCATTTATTTTGCAACTTGCGAAGCAACAAGTTGACTTTTTAACATTCAAAAATCGGTATCTTGAAGTTTTTTAATGTTCTAAAAAATCAAATTTTATGTCACCTATTTGGCTATTTAGTGGAGTGCAAAAAATCGAAAATATCGCGTTTTTGCACTAAGTTGTTAATAATTAAAAAACGGACGCGAACTCTAGGCAGGAAACAGGTAAGTTTTCTTTCTATAGGTGATGTGAGTTTTTATTGAATCTCACCCCACCGTGGCAAAAAGGGTTTAATTGTTACCTTTTGCCTAATTGGACAAACGTAAATATTTTTGGACCATACGCATGTCCCGTCCTTCGATTATACAAAACAGTGAACTATTAGGAGAACTGGTTCTAATATTTAATTTGGTCTGGTTTTAAAGTTAATAATTAACACGATAGGAAGGGTTGTGCACACGAGAAATAAAAGTGATAAGCGACAAAAACATTTATTAAAACCAACGAGTTTGATAAATAAGCGTCTTAACGATAAATTGTCTTAGTAGCGAGAGAGAGAGGGAAGAGTCTTTATTATACACATTAAGTACCGTCTTAAAATTTAGCGTGCGAGGGAGTTATTGCGAGCGAGAGAACAACAGAGAAAAGAACTAGGTAATCGCTTTGGAAGCTGAGAAGGGACTACCGAAATTCTATTCAAATCATTGCATTATTATCTTTGATAGTTTACACTATTCGGCCTGAAAAGGGCCACACACATGTTACACTTCTTTGGCAAAGTGACCTGCTTACCCCGAAGACGATACAAATGCAACCATATGTCTATTTTATAAAACACACAACGCTAACACTTAAGTTTTCAGAGAATTAAATCTTTTAAACACAATACAGGTTGTCCCAACAGATTTACAACAGAGATTTACAAAAATGCGAATTACTTTAACTGTTGTTTCACAACATACTCCCCCGCGTTGAAGCACTGACTTTAACATAAATATAGCCTAACATAAATCGACTTACAACGTTCCTAAGCGAAAACACTTAACTTAACTTAATTTAAACAGTCATTTGGTAGAGGACACAATTATTAATAGAGCGCTTGAAGACTCCATCTTTAGTTTTGACCGATGTAACTCTTACTCGGCCATCCTTTCCGGGAAAGACATCAATCACTCTTGCTAGAGCCCAGTAAAGAGGAGGAGTGTTGTCTTCAATCAACAAGACGAGATCGTTGGGCTCTAGGTTCTTATGAGGAAGAAACCATTTAGGGCGATTTTGGAGTCTGTTCATGTAGTCGATTGACTATTTTTTCCAAAACATCTGCTGGAGTTTAGAGAGATGCTGCCATAAACTTAGTCTATGTTCGGGAATGTGGATCAGATCCCTTTTAGGAAATGACGTAAGAGATTGTCCAATCAAGAAATGTCCAGGGGTCAGATATGTTAGATCAGAGGGATCATTTGAGAGGGAGCAAAGCGGTCGAGAGTTGAGCACAGCTTCAATTTGAGTGAGAACAGTGGTAAATTCTTAGCTTAATATCACCCATGAGTCTACGGATATTATGCTTGGCTGGCGCTCTTTATAGAGCTTTCCCAGATGCCACCATGATGAGGGGCTCGAGGAACTATGGTTTTCCAGCGAATATGGGATGATGCCAAAAATTCATTAATAGAACGAGAGTTTTCTTTTTCTTTTAAGAGGAAACAGTAGCGATCAACAGGTAGCGAAAACGCGTTCCAAGATTACGGCTGTAATTTTGAATATTTTTTGGAGATATTTGGTACACGTATTCGTAATATAATAAAGAATGGCGGTACAGAGCCCAATTTCAAAAATATGTGGAAATTACTCTGTAATTAAATACAATATTAAAAAACGAGCCTGTACCGCCATTAAGAAAAACAAAATAATACACTTTCTTCAAATAAACTCTTTTATCCGATGCCTAGATTTTGTGTTATTTTGGAACTACTAATGAAATACAAAATTTTTGTAGTTCCAAAATGACACAAAACCTAGGCATCGGATAAAAAAGTTTATTTGAAGAAAGTGTATTTTTTTGTTCTTCTTAATGGCGGTACAGGCTCGTTTTTTTAATATTTTGTTTAATTGCAGAGTAATTTCCACATATTAATATATTTTTCAAATTGGCATCTGTACCGCCATTCTTTATTATATTACAAATACGTGTGCCAAATACCTGGAAAAAATATTCAAAATTACAGCCGCAATCTTGGAACGCATTTTTGCTACCTGTTGATCGCTACTGTATCACCTTAAAAACTTGTAAAGTTCAAATAACTTATTACGAGCTCCCAAAAAGTTCGTAGCGTTGTCACTGAATATAGTCTGAAGGAGGCCTCTACGGCTAATAAAACGTTTTAGAGCGAGAAGAAACGTCTCAGTAGAAAGGCCGGACACAACTTCAATGTAAACAGCTAGAGTCGATAAACAAACGAAAAGAGCAATATAAGATTTTATCAAAGGAGCTTTGCGGAGTTTGGACGCCTTAATCTGAAAGGGCCCGCCAAAATCTAATCCGACATGAGCGAATACTCGAGAGGATTGCAAACGTTCCTTTGGTAAATCTGCCATAATCTGAATAGCGGGTTTGGCATTAAACCTAAAACAAACCATACATTGGTTTATGACCTTTTTAACTTCACGTAGTCCATTTAAAGGCCAATATTTAAGTCGAATTTGAGATAAAGTATTTTGAGGACCAGAGTGACAAAGTCTGATATGTTCTCTTTGAAGAATAAGACGTACTACACGATTTTTTGAGGGAAGGAGAAGAGGATATTTTTGATCAAATGTAACGTCTGAGTTACAAGGCGACCTCCTACACGCAGCATTTCATTTTCATCCAAATAGGGGTTTAAGCGTAAAAGAGACTTATTAGATAGAGTTTTACCTTTCTTAATTTCAGAGATCTCAAGCGAGAAAGAAGAGTACTGAAGCATTTTAACAATCTTCAGTTCAGCGTTTTGAAGTTCGCTTACTTCAAGAGAATTTGATAACTTGTGAGAAGGCGATTTGGCATTATTGGAAAACCTGAATATAAAGGCTAAAGTTCTTACAAACTTTGACAAATTAGAGAACCTATCAGAAAAAGAGGTGAAAGAATCTATTTGATCATTTCGAACGTGAAGAGTTACTTTCCTTTCTTCAGGTAATTTAAAGGTATAGACTTTTGGATTGTATTTCAATAAATCCAACCGAGATTGATTTAAAAATTGAGGACCATAAAACCACAAAGATTTATAAATTTCAGCGGGTAGCATTCCTCGGGAGAGTATGTTGACAGGATTCTCTTTGGATCGTACGTGCCTCCAATGAGCGTTAGGAGAATTATCTAAAATTTGTGCAACCCTATTTGCAAAAATTGAGTCTAACGAGAGGGATGCAAACGAAGCCAAGCGAGAACAATTTCTGAATCCGACCACATATTTATAGGTCTAAGCGAGAGAGTTTTTCTTCAATAATATTAGCAATCCTTGCTGTGAGCTTACTACATAATAGCGCACCCATGAGTATCTTGGGAGAGTCAAGGATTTTAGCGGAGCGACTCGACTCTTAGATGCTAAAAGTGAACGAGATACTTATTCAGATCTTTAAATCACACGTAGGTAGATGCAAGCTCCATAAGCCTTTAAACTTGCATCCGAGAATGAGTGAGTCTCAACACTGGTGATTTCTTGACTTAACCTCCTAAGTCCATAGGTCCAGCCAGCTGGACAGTGTTTACTAATTTATTACATGGTGACTATTCGGGTTGGGCATCGCTGCGTCCTATATTGCAGCATATTGGACTTCTAATTTATCAGTCAAATTTACTCGTTTGAAAAATTTGACAACAGCGTCTACCTCGGTAGATTTTTGTTACATGTGGTGAAATTTTTTAAGTTATGATGGTGGCTCCACAAAAATACAGTAAGTTGTAGTGTTTTTCTGTACTTTACAGTATTGATTGTTTCTAATATATGTTACTTGATGATTGGATGTATTTGTGGTAAATATATATTTGAAAATAATTACAACTGGACACGTCAGGGGTCCTCTAAACTTTTTTCCAGACATTGGGGCTTAGTTAGCAAAATATGTTACCATACTCACGTTTTTTTATTTTAGTTACAAATATGTAGTAAAAGGATATTGATGGAACGTGAATTGGGGGCTATTTTGACAGATAACGACTTTTTAAGTCAGTAAACGTAGCGATAATGATCAAAGGAAATGGATTTACAGGAATTTAAGATGTATGTTGGAAGGTCACTAGCTCTAGGTGATAAGCCTGCAAGTGGGAGACAAGCTAGTGCATCTATTTCAAGAGAACCAGAGACATCTGAAGATGAAGTGCCCATAACTCCTGTAAAAAGTCTACAGTTTTTGAGTTATCGCCTATAGATGTAAGAAAAACCAGTAATGACCATTTGCCTATATGCTCTGTCAGCAATAGAATTTCTTATCGCGTTGCCTAAACCTCTTGGATACACTAAGAAGACGAAATTCTTTTGTACAAAATGCAAAATATATATGTGTATTTCTCCTGAACCAGAATGTTTTTTCAGTTTCATACTTAAATTATATGAAAGCTAAGTCCTGATGTACATTATGCTATGCTGGACCTGTCATATTATGTGTGTCAAATAATTTTTTTATAGTTTTTACAGATTTTCGTTTATTGTTTTCACAAATGAGGAGAGAAAATAGAAAATATTATTAAAATAATAAAAACTTTTTTCTTGGAGCTGAAGAGGTTAAAAAGAGACACCGATGTATATTTAAATCCTTAAAATGAGAGAGACTGCGAACAAAATTTAGCCACTCATGCAACGTACCTGCGTCTATGATATCGTTCCAATTAATTTTGGAAATCCAAATTTTTTTGCATAATTAATTTAGCGACAACTGTAACTGGGTTAACAAGGCATTGAGGATCAAATATTTGGGCAATCATTGACAGTACTTCTCTCTTGGTGTATGAGTCCTTTAGGGTAAAATTTGGGAGAGAGATTGAGAAGGTGTTAAGAACAGGATTCCAACATAAACCTAAAACCTTATTGGAGCCATTATCTGGAGCTATTACATAAGAAGTGTTCGAAGAGAGAGAAGAGATATTTTTTAAAAACAAGTCTGTGTTAGAACACCATTTATAAAGAGAGATTCAAGCGGTTCCAAGCAAACTAGTTATTTCCTTATGAGCTTTAAGGAGAGTCTGTACATCATTAGCGCCATAGAGGATTTCATCAATGTAACAGCTATTTTGAAGAGCATCACTGGCCAGAGGATACTCAGTCTGATGAGTTTTTGCCAGTTCCATTAAACATTGAGTACTCTGAAAGCTGGCGCTTTTAGTTCCATACGTGACGGTTAGCAATTCAAGACACTCAATGTCTTTTTTAGGGGAGTCGAGCCAGAGAATATTTAAAAGAGAGGTTTGAGCAGGATTTATTTTAACCTGTCTATACATTTTTTGTATATCCGTTGTAAAAACGAAGGAATACAATCTAAACAGTAGCAAAATGTCAAAAAGTTCCGGTTGAAGAGTAGGAACTTTGAGTAAAATGTCATTGAGCGAATAACCACTAGAGCTTTTCATCGAACCATCAAAAACAACCCTAAGCTTTCTTGTTACGGATTCTTCCTTAAACACACAATGATGCGGTAGAAAATATTTATTTTCTAACTTTTCGTTGGTTAGAGAGAGAGGCACTATTTTCGCATGTTCGAGAAGAAGATATTCATTAATGAAAGACTTATACTGAGCATATGTAATTTCGTTTTTTAAGAGCCTATTTTCTAAATTCATCAATCTTTTAAAAGCCATTTTAAAGGATTCACCTAACATTTTATAAGCGTTTCCAGAGATAAATGGAAGATTTACTTGAAAGCGACCTGAAGGTAACACAAGCTTCAATTTCGAAAAATTGTTGAATCAACTTAACCAACTTATTTTCTTCGGGTTCGGACGGCACAAAGAGAGAAACATTTGACTGAGACATAGCCAAATGTGAATTGCGGTGAAAAACATGAGGATTAATTGTACCAAAAATAACATAGCCTAAGTGAGTATTCTGAAGAACGGGAAGATTTTTTCTTAGCCGTATAAATCCATCCGTCAATAATTCACTATAGATATCACCAGCCAGAAGCAAATCAATTTTACCCGGAACAGAATACGAGGGATCTGCGAGAGTGAGATCGTGTGGGACTTTTATTTTACTTCTATCTATAGTAGCTTTAGGAAGCCTACAAGTTATACTATCGAGTACAGCGAAGGAAGTTTTAAAACTTCTGTCCTTTACATTATAGGGGAAAAATTCTAAATTTAACATTTAGTTTGAGAGTGAGGTGTTTTCGGATATGGTTGATATCTGTAACTGTTTATAATAAGGGAAGAGTTTTAAGTTCTCAACCAAATCACGAGAGAAAAACGAATGTTGGCTCCCATTATCTAGGAGCGCTCTGGCATGCATGGGTCTGCCGTCTTTCGAATAAACGGTTACTAAAGCGGTAGCCAACAATACATAAGTTTTAACTGATAAAGAGGAGAGAGACGTGGCTGCCTGAGAATCTGGAGAATTTTGAACATCTAAAGGAGGTCTAAATGAGCTAGTAGAAGCTTCATTTTGGCTGCGATTATTAAAAGAATGCTGAGTAGATATGGGAACGGCAATACGACAAGCAACTTGAGAATTTTGAGGGGTTTGAGCATTGCGTTCACGAGAGAGAGATGTTCCTGGAGAAAGAAACATTTTCAGAGGTACCATGGAGGGATGAGTGATGACGACCCCCCACACTAAGTACATGATCAAGTAGAGCCAAAATCTTGAGAGAAATGTTTACTACCCAAACAATTAAAACACAGTTTCTTACCTTTTAAAATAAATTTTTCCGGTAAAGAGAGGCATTAAAAATCATTACCTACACTGATAAACCTTATGAGCATTACTTCTACAAAAAATACAATTAATTATTATCAGAGAAAGAGTGTGATGGTTGGTCAACTGATGAGAAGAAAGATGCTTTTGATTGAGACCTCTTACTAACCTTTTTATCATGATCTGGAACATTTAATTTTTCCTGAATATCACACTTTCTCTCGAGAAATTTAAAAAACTGTGAAAGGGTAGGTAAGGTCTTTGTCCCAATATCATATTCAAAGCCCTATGTGTAGCAAAATCTAATTTTTGTAAAAATATTTCGATTAATAATAAATCCCAATGCTCAATTGGTACAGACATATTTTTCAAAGCGAGCAGCGTCTGCTGAGCTAGAGTTAAAAATTTGCGTAATGCTTTTGAATTACTTTTCACTAGAGATGGAGCCTTTAACAATTTTTGAATGTGTAAGCTAATCACTCGCGATTTGTTTTCTTAGCGATCTTTGACAGTTTTTATAGCTATATCGAAATTTTCTTCGACAACTTCGATGTTGTCGATCAACTGGAGGGGTTCATTTCGCAGGAACGATTTGAGGTAAATAAATCGTTGCACATTATTGAGTTCTTCCTTGTTCACTATTAGCGTCTCAAAGAGCTGGTAGAACGAGTTGTACTCAGAGAAGGACCCGGAGAACGTTTGCATGTTGATCTCCGGAAGCCTAACCTTAGCAGTGGTCACAGTTGACTGAGTGCTATTTGATCTGAGAGGAGGGGGAACGCTGTAGGCTCGCGAGAATAGAGAAATATTTTTGCTCAGTTGTCACCCTGTCTTCTGTTTCAGTACCGGCTTCATCAATCTCGTCTATCTGATCCATTATTTCTTCAAATTTTAAAAAACAGGTTTTTACTTCTGTTTGCAGAAATTGAAATTGTAGCGCATCCTTTTCCGTACTAGCCTTTTGTGAGAGCCAGTTTTCGATCCTTGTAATTTTAGCCTTCAAATGCGTCCTTTTTTTCTTGAGGTTTTCCATTTCTATCCCGAGTTTAATTGAGCACACACGGCGAGAGAGTCAATCGATAAGCGGCAAAGCCTAAATTACACTGGAGAGTTTTTTTGGCAATTAACAAGCGTGGCGAGAGAATAAGAGTCTAAGTTTTTCACAGAGAGATACAGCGTCTACGTTAAATATCTACAAAAGTGTTTGTTGACCGTAAAATGTCTTTGAGCAGAGTTTACCTTGGATCAGCAATAAAAGATTTTTTAAAAATGGAAAAATCTCACCAAATTATTCCAATTGATAGAGCGGCAGGCGGCAGGTACTAACCACACACAATAACTTCACTTCCTTTTACTTAGAGTTTATCGCGACGCGAACTAACAAGTCTTGTAAAGGTATTACACCGTGGCAAAAGGGTTTAATTGTTACCATTTGCCTAATTGGATAAACGTAAATATTTTTGGACCATACGCATGTCCCGTCCTTCGATTATACAAAACAGTGAACTATTAGGAGAACTGGTTCTAATATTTAATTTGGTCTGGTTTTAAAGTTAATAATTAACACGATAGGAAGGGTTGTGCACACGAGAAATAAAAGTGATAAGCGACAAAAACATTTATTAAAAACAACGAGTTTGACAAATAAGCGTCTTAACGATAAATTGTCTTAGTAGCGAAAGAGAGAGAAAAGAGTCTTTATTATACACATTAAGTACCGTCTTAAAATTTAGCGTGCGAGGGAGTTATTGCGAGCGAGAGAACAGAGAAAAGAACTAATCGCTTTGGACGCTGAGAAGGGACTACCGAAATTCTATTCAAATCACTGCATTATTATCTTTGATAGTTTACACTATTCGGCCTGAAAAGGGCCACACACATGTTACACTTCTTTGGCAAAGTGACCTGCTTACCCCGAAGACGATACAAATGCAACCATATGTCTATTTTATAAAACACACTAACACTTAAGTTTTCAGAGAACTAAATCTTTTAAACATAATACAGGTTGTCCCAACAGATTTACAAGAGAGATTTACAAAAATGCGAATTACTTTAATTGTTGTTTTGACAACAATAGGTCTACAATGACTAAAAAAGTAGTCAGCTACCTGGATAGTTGAGTGTCCTGGGAAAATCCTTATTTCTCTGGACTATTTGGGCGTCTGTTCTCTTCGAATTAAGTGAGTTAGTTTTGAAGCTAGTCTGAGCAATAATTCTAAATAACATAGATAAAACTAAATTATTCGCATAATTTTGTTTCTAATAAAAGAAAAACGAACAAAACCAAGAGGTTTTTAACTAATCGATTCCAAACTTATGTTGTTGGTGCTTCATATTATGTACCTAAGTCCTAAGTATAAGTTTATTAATATAAGTTTATACTCACCACTTATATCTCGTGATACAAATTTATAACCTATACCAATATATGGAAGACCAATGGGACCTGGTGTTTTCCAGGAGTACCAGTATAAACGCCTATTTTGCCATAAAAATTGTAAATATGACATTAAAATAACAAGTCCACATAGTAGAAGTAAGTGCGTAGTGATGTTTTGTAAGCTTTTCTCTACCAATTCTGCCGAATGTGTTTGTACTTTTTCCAAACTCTCATTTAATACAGTTTGGGAACCTAGCAACATAATTAAAACAATAATAGTTTTTTACAGAATAAATAGTGTTGAAGCATCTTTTAATAAAAAAAATAAAAATAATATCATGAAATGATATACGCTTATACTTATATTATACTTATACTTATATTCCGAATAAACCTCATACTATATTGCTACACTAAACTCGGCTTTATATTGTCGAGGTTAGTATGCAATCTAAAAGAAGGTAAAGAAAATATAGAATAGGAAAGGAGAAAGGAAGAAGAATATAATAAAACACCGACTAAGTAAGCTCTAGAAACATGTGACACAAAGGTGGGATTCGAGAGCCAGAAAAAGGAATAAAGTTAAAACAGATTTCTTTCTGATATAATTTGGGCGTGAAAGAAAGAGAGGTGGAAGAATAAACAGAAAGTTGAATAAATAAAACCAAATAGAGATCCTGATGAAACCAAAATATAGGCACCAGTTAATGTACTAATTAGAAAATTAAGGAATTTGTGGTTTAACCAAATTATTTATATTATGTACATTATACAGGGTGAGTCACCACTAACGCGACGGAAGATTACAGCGAAATGGTAAAAGATTTTAAAAACATTTTAATTAGTGTTTTGTAAGTTAATAAAATCTACATTTTAAAATTATTTTGAAATATACAGGGTGTCCCAATAAATGGCGGCGTATCAAAGTTATATATTTTCTTATGGAGCACTCTGTATCTTATTGCATTTTTAATTGTCCGCAAAAAATAAGGTATAGTTTCATAAGGCTTCCCTATACCTATGTACAGAGTGTTCTGAGTTATGTTGACTTTTCTTAAAATGTAAAGATTTAAAAGAACGCTTATTCTGAAGTTATTTAAGAAATTATAAAAAAAAAAATTTACATCTAAATAGTTGGATACTGGTTGAATGTATTCCATGATTGACTATTACACACTTATTTACAGGGTGTTCAACATTTACAGTTTCATTATTGGATTATTCAATGTGTCATATGATGCTTATTTTAAATGAAACACCATGTATATTAATTATTAATTATATTTCGTATTTTAAACGAAGTCGCCTCTTTCGAATGGTGTATGGATGTCCTATACCTAGGTCTTACAGTTTTTGCTTAATTTACAATTATTTAAATTCTTAATCTGTAAATCGATTTTAAAACAAAAGATGTATCTCATTGTATGACATCGTCATTTTATGACAGTACGGTCTGGTAAGTATCAAAAATATAAACGTCCATGTATGATATTCAAATTTAATTGTTCCTGAAAATGAATAACCACGTTATCTACGAAAGAGTAGACATGGCGCTTTGCATTGGGGAGTGTTTGCAAAAGTGTATCTTACTTTCAAAAGTTTACGCTCAAAAGTAGGTATCCTGATAGAAGACACCCAACAAAGGTCGTTTTTGAGAAATTTCAGAAAGATAAATAAAATAAACCAGTTATTTGTGATCACGTCAAGGAACTTTATGTCCTGCTTTCTGTTACGGAAAACCCAAATATTAGTAAAGAAAAAAATTCGGGTAAATCAGTCAAACGACTGTTAGAATACTTAACAGAAACCACTTTTATCCGTATAGAACTCAACTACACCAATATTAGACCGAACAGGGTTATGATAAATATTTAACTTATCGTTTATGGACTTTAGACTTTGAAGCAGATCCTGATTTTTTTAAATGTATTGTATACAGACCATTCTACCTACTTTTCATAATAAGGGTCTAGTAAATATACATAATTTTCATTTCATTATGATACAGTAAACACACATTTATTTCGTAAAGTTTAAAAATCGAGAGTGCATAAATATTATTTTTAAAATCAATTTACCGTTTAAGAAAATTTAAATTACGCAAAAACTATGACTCCTAGTTATGGAACATCCCTATACCATTCGAAAGATAATGTGTTTAGTGTTTAGTATAATAATTTATTAACATACATGGTGTTTTATTTAAAATAAGCATCATAATATGACACATTAAATAATCCAATAATGAAACTGTAAATTTTGAGCACCCTGTAAATAAATTTGTAATAATCAATCATGGAATACATTAATTATAAAATAATTACCAGACCGTACTTTCATGAAATGACAATATCATACAATGCCATTAATTAACAACATCTTTTTTTTTTAAATCGGTTTACAGATTAAGAATTTTAATAATTGTAAATTACGCAAAAACTATGACACCTAGGTGTAGAACATCCATAAACCATTCGAAAGAGGTAGATTTGTTTAGTATAATTGTTTATTAATATACATGGTGTTCCATTTAAAATAAGAATCATATGACACATTGAATAATCCAATAATAAAACTGTAAATTTTGAACACCCTGTAAATAAATGTGCAACAATTAATCATGAAATAAATTCAACCAATATCCAAATATTTAGATGCAAAAGTTTTTTTTTATAATTTCTTAAATAACTTGGAAATAAGCCTTTTTTTAAAACTTTACATTTTAAGGAAAGTCACCATAACTCAGAACACTCTGTACATAGGTATAGGGAAGCCTTATAAAACTATACCTTATTTTTTGCGGACAATTAAAAAATGCAATAAAATATAGGGTGTTCCATAAGAAAGAATATAACTTTGATACGCCGCCATTTATTGGGATACCCTGTATATTTCAAGATAATTTTAAAATGTACATTTTATCTACTTACAAACCACTAATTAAATTTTTTTTCAAATCTTTTACTATTTCGCTGTAACCTTCCGTCGCGTTAGTGGTGACTCGCCCTGTATATACACCGTTATTCGGCGTCAACGCCCTTCGGTAGGTATCTATGAAGAAGTATCACCAAGCCGCAGGCCCTTATTCCTTGCCGTACCGCTCCTCCAGAGGCCGATCAGACACCAGTTTATTCCAGACCAAGTCGTAGATTCTATAGAAGTTTATACTATGACGTTGGCCTTTTTATTTTTCAATTGCCGGGTTTCTCTCGGTCTTCCTCTACATGTATTTCCCCTGCACCTTCTTTTTCCATATCTTTTCAACTGGTACTTCTTTCTCTAGTCGTTGTAAACGCCCCCACCAATTTAATTGTCTTTTTTGAAAATACTCCATCATGGTCTCTCTTGTCCGTTCTTCTCTTAGTTAGTAGTTATTCCTGTAGTTATTCCTTACCCTATCCCTTCTAGTCACTCCTTGAACTCTGCGTAAATACCTTATTTCTGCTGCCTGTATCTTACTTTTGTGTTATCTATTTAGTACCCAGAATTCACATTCGTATGTAAGTACTGGTCTGTAGATAGCCTTAAATACTTTTATTTTCGTAGGTTTCGACAATTCTTTCTTGTTAATAATCGGTTTTCCTATTTCGTGGTACAGTCTATTCAGTTTAACAATTCTTTTATTGATCTCAGCTCCCTGTCTACCTGTTTCTTCAGAGGTTATTCCCAAGTACTCAAATTATTGTACCTGTATAATTTTTGTATCATCTATCAGAACATGTACATCCTCTCTTTCTTTGGCTATTACCATTACCTTCGATTTTTCTTGGTTCATAGTCATACCATACTTTTTTAAAACTCTGTTCGATGTTTTTACACTTTTTTGTAACTTGTTTTCAGTCGCTGCTAAAATTACTACATCGTCGGCAAATGTACAACCTGCTATCTCAGTGCTTTTCAGATTTCGATACCCTAGAGCCCTAGATGTGGTCTGACTTTTGCTTTAGTTTATTTTATTATTTCGCCTATAAACGTAATAAACAGTAACCCGTTACCGAGGCGCGACCAATTTTTGTTAATATTTAATTTATGTTATTTTCTCCTAAACTAACTACCCTGTGAAGTCAAACTGAAAAGAGATATATTATAGGAAGGCAAAACAAATCTTAAAAAATTATTTATTATAATAATTATAACAAGTATAATACAATTGAAAAGGAAACTCTACAACGTGATGCATATAGATATCTAGCTAAATAATTGAAGATAAAGACCCTATACTTAATTTACAATCAAGATACAGTAGAAATAAACAAACCAAGACACGTTAAATGCTACTAGGAGCACGCCCGAATAATAATTTACAATGTATATTACATTGTAAATCCCAAATAATGATTTCCAAAGTTTATACATTGTAAATTATGATTCGGTAGTGTTCCTAGTATTCTTTGACTTGTCTTGGTTTGTTTATTTCTACTGCATCTTGATTGTAAATTTAGTATAGTCAGATTTGTCAGATTTATTTGATGGTATAAAGGTAGAGTAACAAATTATTTTTGTTTCGTACTGTTATGTACGGTTCAACTCAAAGTTGAAAAAACTCAAAAATAAAATATAATATAAATGTATATGTTACCGTTAAAACCCGATTTCAGTTAAAACCCGAATTTACTAGGAATAACTAGTTTTAACTATTCGTTTTAGACAATTCTAGTTTTAACTAGTCAACACTAGATTTGACTGCTACATTCAGTTAAAACTAGAAATCCCGAACGGCCTACATTTAGAGTAGTTTATATTATTTCAAAGTAGCTTTTTTGGAATTACTGGCGAATACCAGATAAAATTGTTGCAAGAGACAAGTATGTATTACGGCTCGTTCGGGGTAGTGTTAATGACGAAGGTGGCCGATCGGTAGCAAAGTAGTGTGTGAAACTGTTGATTGTTTTGCATCGTTTTTATTGGTTATATTACACCACTGTGTATTATTCACCATTAGTGATAATATCGAAGATCAGATTGAGAGCAGAGATATAAGAAAGTGAAAAGAACGTGTTTTCGAAATGATTTTACAAATGGAAGAGACAGAGAAGAAAGAAAGTCACTACAATGTTGTGACCAAAAGCATATATAATAAATTAATGGTCGAAGTACAAGATGCCGAACTGTCTGCCAACAAAACACCATTACAAAATCGAAGACGAAAATGATTTAGAATTGTTGAAGTTGGCGAGATAAAAAAGTTAGCTTCTAAAATTGATCCAATTAAATATTATATACCTGTCGAAAATATTTTTGGCATAATTGAAGCAGCCCATGTTGTGATTTTTCATGGAAATCAGGATAGGTTGAAGACTGAAACCGCCAGGAAATAGACAAATATAACTTTTTATTGATATGATCAATACTTCTATATCAATGTGTGAAACCTGACAACGGAAGAAGAGTAAAAATATAAAAAACGAAGAGAGCTCTTGTGTCCAAACCTATATTGTATTCAGAAATGAATAGTCGCTGTCAGATAGATTTGATCGATATGAAATCACAAGAGAATCGCATATAAACTACTATAAATGAAATCCGTTCGCGATTTCTAGTTTTAACTGAATTTAGCAATCAAATCTAGTTTTGACTAGTTAAAACTAGAATTGTCTAAAGCGCTTAGTTAAAACTAGTTTTTCCTAGTAAATTCGGGTTTTAACTGAAATCGGGTTTTAACGGTAATGGCATATAATCGAAATATTGTATTTTACCGCACTTTGATTAGCGGCTATAAAAGAAATCCTGGATAAAATCTCCACTTAAAGATTTTAATTGGCTGATGAACCACATCAGCGATCATCACACCGCGGTAGAAACGGACTTCAATGGAACGTATCCCATAAATTCACGTATAATACGAGAAAATCATTAGATTTCCGGAAAACCATAAACCATTTATGGTGAGAAGGAGGTAGAAATTAGAAGCATCCAAACGAAAAGCAAACCCATTTACTTTTAAGGAGAACGGAAAGTTACAATGTAGGGAAAGTAACAGAAAAACAAAAACGGAGAACCCTTGTACAATGGATCTTCTAAACAAACAACTGTTCTCCACAATACCAAAACGAAGACAGTTAGTCTTTGACCGCGGAACCATTAGACCGTGTTTTGATTTGCATCGGTCAGCTGCTCATTGTTCAAAAATTTTGTTTTCTTATTGTTTTATTGTTTCGTTTTGGAGTCTTGTGAAACTAGTGTAAGTGTTTCTATTTTTGTTTATTTTCATTCGACCCAGTTTATTACATATCTAACCTTGAAGCCATGTTCTACAACTGTGACAATTGCCTTGCAAAGTTTGCGAATTCAGATAAATACAATCAATTGCGTTGGGATGGAGACTGCAGCAGAAATTTTTGTATGAGATGCACTTGGCTAAATAGATCGACCACAAAAGCCCTATTGGAACAAAAATATTCCCATCTAAGATCTATTTGTACGGTATGTGACTCGCCTAGCTTAAGATATTTAAATGAAAAAATGACCCACTTTTCAAAAACGCTGGACGGAAGGGCCGCCCGAGAACTTTATCGTAACGATCTATTATCGTTATGGTACTAGATACTGGCATTCTATAAAAATAACAAATTTACTCGTTATTTTGATATTTTACAAACACCTACTGTACTTAAAAGTATTTTCTGGTTCTACGCATCATTAATTCCTGCATTTGAGAAAATGTTCGATACCATATTTCGGGGACACACTATAGATGTGTATGTAGATTATTGCATAAATCAATAGAATATTATAGTCATACTTTCATTTCAAATTAGTTCATTTTTCTGAGAAAACAATAGTTTAAAATATTTGCATTTCATTCTATTTCGATTACGCCAGTCAATGCGCGAGATTAAGAACAAGATATTATCTCCAAATTCTGTCCTACTGCATGGATTTTATTGAAATTTTGGGAGTAGCCCAATCTCCAAATTCAAGGTCTATCCTATATACTATGGCGCTTTTATCATGGGGGAAGTTTCCACCACGTCTCAGGGGTGAAATATTTTTATTTTCGAATTACATGGAGAAAAAGGAAGATTTTTAAGAAAATTTAAAAATTCATTCTATAATTTGATCATATTTTTTACAAAAACCATTCATTTTAAACCCGTTCAACTTTTTGAAAGTAGAAATAACACTATATATATTAAAAGGTATTGTAGAAGGAAAACAATGCATTTAAATTATGGTGGATGGGGAGTTAAATGTATGCATGGTGCATGCTCAAATTGGTGTATTCAACTTGAAATAACAGAGGAACGGTAGGTTTTAGGTGTGTAATGCTACCAACACCTTTTGTAGTGTTTGAAAAGGCCTTTAAAACGAGCACCGTTAAATGTCGGTTACTTACAAACTAAGCGAGATATGGTGCAAAAAAATATATGACTAATGTACTTTAAGGAAAAATGAAAAGTATATTTCATTTTTCCTTAAAGTACATTAGTCATATATTTTTTTGCACCATATCTCGCTTAGTTTGTAAGTAATCGACATTTAACGGTGCTCGTTTTAAAGGCCTTTTCAAACACTACAAAAGGTGTTGGTAGCATTACACACCTAAAACCTACGGTTCCTCTGTTATTTCAAGTTGAATACACCAATTTGAGCATGCACCAAAAAACAAACTATTTTCACCTACCATATCTCTTTTTGTATTATAAATAGAACATTTACGAAGGAACGAATCTCTTTATTATTTATAATCTAAAAAATGTTTTATATAATGTTTTTAGTTCGATGCATAGTTTTTAAGGTATTCACAAAAAATCCGTCCGAAAAGGTGTCATTTTTCAATGAATATTGCCAATTTTCAACTACGCATAACTCAAAAAGTATTGAGTTCCCAAAAAAAATTATAGACCAGTTATTGCTTAGAAATAGGTTCTTTAGCCACTTCCGTGCTTATTTTGACCAACAAATTTTCCACCTCCTTGAAGAAGTGGGAACCGCCCCAAGATAAAAGCGCCATAGTATATAGGGTAGATTTTGTTTCTTGAGCTATTCCCTACTTACTGTGAAAATATCAAGTACATCAATGTAGTAGGATGGAATTCGGAGCCAAATACCCTCATTGACTGCCCTACAATAATGCTCTGCTATGAACGCGTGAGAGAGGACACATATAAGATTATAGCAAAATTTCTATTTACCGTCCCTTTTCGAGTTTTTGAGCTACAGCAATGAATTTTATGTCATTGGAAAGGTAATTTTGCATTCTTTTAAAATATGTTAAAATATATAGGGCGTATCTAAAAAAATTAAGATTTTTTATTCATTTCCGGTTCAACCGGAAGCCATATTTTTGGTAAAATTTATTGTGATAATAGATAATAAAGTGTCTGCAATATGTCTGCAAAATTTCAAATTTTAGTTTCTATTTAGAAGGAAGTTACGGGCACTCGAATATTTTTTTAATAAAAAATTCATAACTCCCCTACTTTGGGGAGTTAAGATATATGACTAATGTGATTCAATTTACTGATAGGATATCAAAAATATATCAAAAAATCAAAAACTTCCTTGGAGCCATTTTTGAGAAAATCTAGTTCAAATTTATGTCAAAATTTGACCCTTTAAATATAGGCAACCCGTAACTTTTTATGAAAAACGATAACATCCTTCTTATAGCCCCATCTTTAGGCTATATAACGACTTTTTTAAATTAAACTTATCTTAAACAAGTTTTTAGATAGATAGGGAAATGTGTCGGGTGGGCGGTCGGCCATGTTGGCCGCCATTTTGAATTTAAAAATGTTAAATTCCGTATTTTTATTTACCTATCGATGAGCTTACTTTGAGTTGAATTTCATTCATTTCGGTCAAAATTTGCAAAAATGGTCCCTAAATAACCCCCCTATTTCGGCCCCCCTTTGAGAGGTTTTTTTAAAAGCTTAGTTTCTCGACAAAATTCTCTTAAACTTACACATACCGAATTTCATCAAAATCGGTCCAGTAGTTTTTGCTGGGCGGTGGCGACATACGTACGTACGTACATACGTACGTACGTACGTACGTACATACTTCCGACATGTTTTTTTTATTTGCTTTTTAGACTCAAGGGGACTCAAAACGTCGAAAAAAAGTGAAATCTGAAAAATTTTTTTTTGCACGATCCTATAACTTTATCTATTATACTTATACTACGTATATAGTACGATAAAGTAAAAATCAAATACCACTAGAGAAATTTGAAGCCTTAACTAAAGTTACTAAGAGACTTACTGATAATTTGCCTGTTTTCATTGGGACTAACGATTTGTTGACAAAAAATGACGACAGACTGGATTATCTTACAAAAACAATAAACGAGATCCATATACTAAATAACCTGTTGAATGCTGAAAAGGTTTTAAAATCTGTTAGGCAGATGGAACAAGACATTTTCAATATATCATCAGTTTTTTCGGCGGTTCAGATGAGACAATTGTTTCAAATCCAAGAATCAAATTCAACTGATATTAAGTTGGGATTAGAAAGGCTCTCTTCAAACATCAATGAAATATCAAATGAGCAATCTTACCAAAAGTATACCTTCCATACCAACGAAAAAAGAGGTATTAAAGAAAAATACATGTTATGCCACCTTAAGTACCCAAACTGAAGAGCCTCAACATTTCGAAGCAAGTCCGGAGCAAAAGTCAAAAATTACAGAAGATAAATATCACTTTGCAGTTATTAGTAACTTGAGCCCATTATACACCCCTATACAAGTGGTTCACTACATTAAAGAGAAGCTAGGTATCAAGGAATATATAAAATTTTATGCCCTCCTCAAAGATGCCGACACAGCAACTGGTCCTTCATTCAAAATAGGTATAAAATCTAGAACATCTATTAACCTTTTATCTAATAAGGACATTTGGCCACCTGTTGTAAACATTAAATGGTCTATTGAATTTTCATATTCCGAACCAACGCTTTCATCTGAGTCACATAAGTATCCGAAGGCCCTACTGGTGGGACGAAGAGTGTTCAAAAATAGTAGAAGCTCGTTCCCAAGCTCTTAAGGTTTTTAAAAGACAAGGAAATTTTCCCAATTACCGGGTCTATCAAAATATTTCTGCAAAAGCTAAACGCACTTTCAAATTAATACCAAGAAATAGCTGGGTGAATTTTATTAATGAACTTAATAGATCTACTCCACTTTCTAAAATTTGGAATTATATAAAATCAATTAGAAACAAATATCACCAACAAAAGAGACCTATATCACTTATGTCGTTTCTTACTAAAACATTTGAACGAATAATTAAAGTTCGACTAGAATATTTTATTGAAATAAATTCTCTTCTACCCATTGCACAGTACGGATTTCGTAGAGGTCATAGTACTATTGATGCATTGACTCATTTGGTTACTGATGCACAAATATGTTTTTCTCAAAATAAATACATATTATGTTTACTTGTCGACTTAAAAGGTGCGTATGATGTGGTTGATTTGAGTATCTTAAAATCAAAATTGTGTCAAATGGGTATCAGCAAATGGGTAGCAACTAATATAATAAACTTATTTTTAAACAGGAAAATTTATATATACATTCGTGATCACAAAAATGTACTCCACGGGCCAATAACGGTATGTAACGGTTTACCGCAGGGATTTATATTGAGTCCACTTTTATTTAACGTATACACAGCTGAACTGCATTGTTTGATGGATGACACTATAGAAATTATCCAATACGCAAACGATATTTGTTTTTATATTATCCATGATTGATATGAACAATGTATTAGAGACTTAAAGCATATATTCTACTGCATGCACGATTGGGTTAATAATATGGGTTTTAGTTTTTCACAGGACAAGACAGCGGTAATGTGTCTTACCAGACACAGACTAAAAACCTCTGATTTTTGTACCATAAGTGATATTACTATTCCCATAGTGACAGAATATAAATACCTAGGTGTCCATATTGATAACAAACTTTTATAGACGAGTCACTAAAAACACATGAAGCAGAAATGTGAAAAAGGTCTTAACCTTCTGCGCGTAGTTTCTAAATATAAATTTGGTGCAATGTTAATATATCCCTTACATTTTATAAGTCCTACATTACATTCGATCAATAATGGATTATAATCAACTATTTTTAATGGGAAATAAGCCACAATTTTACCAAAATAGTAATTTATTATATAAGTGTTAAAAGTACACGTTTAAGCACGCATGTGAAAGTTTGCAGAATGAGCGATAGCGAGTTCTGCAATTCACATGAGTGCCTTAAAAATGTATTTTTTAACACGCATCTCATACAATATTTTTTCTACAAACGTAATTAGAGGACAATATCTACAAAAACTTTTACTTGAACTTGACTGACATTCCATTTTTATATTTTTTTGACATAACATCGAAATTGTCTATACGGTCAATACGAACTGCAGTGCCTTAAAAATATTTTTTGCACGATTGATAATTTTTGACTGTTTACCGTGACAGATTTTACGTCAGTAGGTGACATTTACTAGCAACTCGACGGTAAGTAATCCAACTCGACGGTAAGTACTCCAACTCGACGGTAAGTAATTCACTTACCGTCGAGTTAAAAATCTCTTAATTTTAATTTATTTTGAAAGAATAAAGAAAACTAACGAATTATTTATTGATATTGAAACTTATGGTACAATTTGTTAGGCCTATTATAGTCAACAATTTTTCTCTTCAAATACGCGATCAAAGTTGAAAACTTGGAAATATCAATGCCGTCATAAAGAAAAACGGTGGATTTAATCATTGAATATTCTGCCCAGAGGCTTCCAGGAGCTTCCAACTGCATATGTCTTAGAACGAAATATGCCAATAGAGTCTTTTCTTCGATTCTTAAATTCTTGCCTTCGCACCATTTTTTAAAACTTCGGTAGGTATTTTGATAACGGATTTTGGATTTTTCGGGAATAATTGCGGAACACCCTTCTTCCCAAGCCCGTTCAATTTCTTCAAATTCACTTTCGCTCATATTTTAATTTATAATAATCAAAATTGTACTTAAAATTATTGACTACTAAATAAAAACTCAATTCTCCATTGTTGTTATGCACCCTAGTTACCACCTAACAACCAAAATATCTATCTTAATAAAATGAATGAAACTAGTCAATATGACGAAAATGTTTAATTTTATAGTTTATAATGGTATCAATCGTGCAAAGAACGTTATAAGCATGTCGAACGTTAAGGGTAACCGATCTCAGACAATAATTGGAGTCGTCGCTCCGCTCCTCCTCCAAACAATTGTCTCCGATCGGTAATAATATAATAATATCGTATGGCATTTTTGCCGGGGAGATCCTTTCGGATAGTTCCAGCGCCAATTACATCTTTAACCCTGTTTCAAGTAACTAGTGTCGATGTACACTAGCCCAGGGGGACCGACGGCTTAACGTACTCTCCGAGGCACGGTGAGACGGCTCGTGTCATTATTGGAAATGAAAATGGTTTGTCTTTGGTCTTCTCCGATCGGTATAAAACCCTTACCGTTCTCCATACTTAATATTCTATTTTCTACGGCCGTGCTAAAAAACGCATTTCGTTTCCGAAAGTTGCACTTTCCCGCACGGCGTGCGTGAAAGTAAATTTTCCCGCACGGCGTGCGGGAAAGTAAAATACTTTGTAATATGGCATTATAATATATTATAATACATGCAATAAATTAATATTTAGATATAATTTACTAATTTATTTCAAATTTATTTTATTGTGTTAATGTTTTAATGAAATTAGCGCGATAATTCGATGAAATAAAATTATTTTGATATAATATTTAAAAGTCAGATCAGTAGACAATAAAAATGGTTTTGAATCGTCGTCATGGAAACCAATATCGTCGTCGTGGAAACACATTATATTGAAAATTTGTTTTTGACAACCTAGTCAAAGAATTCATTTTTGTATTTTCACTTCTAAATTAAATATTGATATAACTCTATTTTTATGGCTTTTTTTCCAAACGTACGGCCTTAGAAAAAATATTGTTCTTAACTCATGCGGAAAGTGTCTTCTCCGCACTCGACTGCTTGCCCGAACTCCGCCATCGCGTCGTTCGTGTCAACGGCAGTCCCGTGCGTGAAAGTATCAGTTTCCGCACTAGTTAGGAAAATAACTATTAAAGCACTAGTGCCTTAAAATAGCATTTTTAACGCTCGTATGGAGTGCTAAAAATTGCATTTTTAAATAAATGCAAATCGGGTTTCGTTGTCAAAATACAAAATACTACTAAAATAAACAAAAATGTTGTTGCTAAGTAAAAAAATTCTTCTAATAATTTATTTAATCTGACTCATTTATATTGGTAATTCAGACGAATATTATACATTTTAAAGTAGAAGACTTTAAAATGATATCGCCAATATTTATTAGTTGCGTTCCTGGGACGACTTTACTAAAAGATAGTTCATTCGATTACATGAAATCAATCCCAACTCAAGAATATCCGTCACAAAAAAATCATAGCATGTGATCTGTCTTGAAAAAGAAAACCAAATGCAACGATGACAGCAAAATTACCGCGTTAGATATTCCATAGTAAATCACGAGGGAACACAAGGAAAAAACCTCGCGATACTATCCATTGGAGAGATTTAAGTATAGTCCTGAAAGAATCAGATAGTAAAAAGAGAAAAATCAAAGAAGCGGCTCTAATTATGCTAAATGAAATCAATTGTGTCGCAAATTCCTCGGTAGAATGCAGTAAGATGTGGTTACCCATACTGTAAGAGGAAGTCAATAGAAAGAAAATACCACGATTAATAAGTCAATAACATATCGAGTTAGTACAAATTTTATAATATTTTAGTATTAGTTATTGTATATCTATGTATTATTAATATTATTTATAATTTAAACATATTAAAGTCAGAATTTGGTATTAGTTATTTGAAAGTAAATTAAATGTAAGACCAAATACTTACGATGTCGGGATAGTATCACGAGGTTTTTTCCTGGTTTTCCCTCGTGACTTACTATGGAACCTCTAACTCGAGAATTTTAATGTCGTCGTTGCATTTAGTTGTCTTTTTCAAAACAGATCACATGATATGATTTTTTTGTGACGCATATTCTTGAGTTAGGAATGATTTCATGTAATCGAATGAACTATCTTTTAGTAAAGTCGTCCCAGGAACGCAACTCATAAATATTGGCGATATCATTTTAACATCTTCTACTTTAAAATATATAATATAAGTCTGAATTGCCAATATAAATGAGTCACTGAAAACGTTTGTTTTCTATACTTCCACAAAATTTATTTTAACTATGTGACTACAGCTGTTTCGGCAGAGTGCCTTTCTCAAGTGATATAGTTTACAATGTGTTTGCCTTTTTAAGTCTTTAACTGAAGAGGTTGGGGAGTGGGGAGCTGTTTGTCTCGAGTTGGTCATTCAGAATTATATCTGTATTTTTCAGTTTATTAATTTCCATAGATTCTTAAAAAGATAGTTTAAGGCCTTTATTTTGGATATGCAGAATTTAAAATTCTTCATTGAAAGAATGATTATGATCTAGAAGGTGAAGTGCGTATGTAGAAGTGTCTGTTTTTCTATTGTTGAAAGCACTTTTGTGTTCTGCTATCCGTTTGTCAAAAGTTCTGCCAGTTTGATCGATGTACGTTTTCGGACAGTCACCACAAGTTAGTTTGTACACACCACTCTGTAGTTGCTTTCTCTTTCGGCTTTTATTGTTCTTAATATATTTGCTTAAGTTGTTGTTAGTTCTGAAAGCTGGTGTTATTCCTTTCTTTTTTATGTATCTGACTATTTTTGTTGTTATCTTGCCAGTATATGTGAGAGAGCAGAAGGTACTGGGTTCTTTCTATGGTGGTGGATACACTAATTTCAGGGCTTTCTTATGGAGTTTTTGGTTTAAAATTTTGTTAACTAACTGTTTGTTCGTTATAGCCGTTGTTTAATGCTATTTATTTAATGATGTTTAGTTCTATCTCGAAGTTATTTATATTCTACATATTCTGAATGACCAACTCGAGACAAACAGCTCCCCACTCCTCCTCTTCAGTTAAGGACTTAAAAAGGCAAACACATTGTAAACTATATCACTTGAGAAAGGCACTCTGCCGAAACAGCTGTAGTCACATAGTTAAAATAAATTTTGTGGAAGTATAGAAAACAAACGTTTTCAGTGTTCTATTGTTAGATGAAATGAACTTCCATCAAGTAACGGTATAATCCATCAATTATAAATGAGTCAGATTAAATAAATTATTAGAAGATTTTTTGTTACTTAGCAACAACATTTTTGTTTATTTTAGTAGTATTTTGTGTTTTGACAACGAAACCCGATTTGCGTTTCGAAACGTTAATAAAATCTTTTTTTTTAATTGTGGCTTATTTTCCATTAAAAATATTTTATTATAAAAAAATGCCACAAGGAAATAACTTCAGAACAACAATAATGGATTATGGATGTACACTTTACGCCTCAACTAGTAAGTCAAATTTATTAATTTTAGACAGATACACAAGAGCTGCCCTTGTGTTTTCGTAGACAATATTTAGCGAACAATCAAATTATAAAATACAGGTCGTTTAGTACATTTATGGTCAAGAAAATCACAGATGTAGCAGTTCAGAGTTTTATAAACCAATATTGGAGAATCTGAGATTCTCCTCCACTTGCTGATGCCTTTATTTATACAGAAAAGCATAAAAAACTTATATATACCCTAAATAACTTTCCATCATTCTACGAAACACACTTTGAACCTTTAATACTTAAACCAACCATTATCATACCATACTATCCGGATAATTCAAATCTCACAAAATTAATGTTCAAATCTGTACCTGGTAATCTAGGAGAAAATAAAACACTCATATACATATATGGATGGATCAAAAAATAAAACTAAAACGTGCATTTCTCGTTTCGAACACCAATCATGTTGAGGAATTTAAAGTTCCATATTATTTAACAGTTTTTAGTGCAGAAGCGATAGCCATATGGAAAGCTCTAGATTCGTTCGAGGCTAATGTAACTTCATCTGTGATAATTCTAAGTGACTCTCTTTCAGTTTGGCAGGCTATTAATAGTTCCCCAATAAAACACTATAAAAATAATCTTATATTATCTATAAGAAATAATTTATTTAAACTGCAAGAGCGTGGTACAGGAGTTACACTAGTTTGGGTAAGGGGTCACTCAGGGATATCTGGAAATGAAGCCGTTGATCTTGCAGCCAGAAAAGCATTGATTTCAGAATTGAACTTAAGGCCATCGGTACATAATTCGCAAATATTTTATTAGTCCAGAAAGCCACTGCGCATCCGCTAGGAAAAATATTCTAATTCGGATTTTTTGCACAATCTTACTCAAAAAGGACTCCTTTTAACAAATTTGCATGTTGCCAGGGCCAAAAGGTGGTCAAAAATTTTTTAAACGTTTTTTTTTTGTTTTCTTCCTAAAATTATTTTTTTTGCATGGAACAAAGTTTTTTTAGATTTTTTGGATCATTCCAAACAGAAAAGGTCTTTAGTGACTTTTCTCTAAAAATGATAGTTTTTGACATATAAGCGATTAAAAATTGAAAAATTGCGAAATCGGCCATTTTTAACCCTCAAAAACTATGTGAAAAAGTTAAAATGTGAATGTTTCCAACATAAGTAGATATTCTTTAAACATCGATTCATGAAATCCCGAAGAGTTTTTTGCAATATAATATTCAAAACTCCTTTGTTTTTAATTTCTGATCACGCGTGCGCGACACTATTTTCCACCGTTGCATGTGTATACAGTATGGTGCAAATGAAAGGAATAAATTCGTTATTTCGTAAACCGGCTACTTTAAGAAAAAAACCCGAAACAGGTCGATTTTTATTTTTAAGTTATGATATTGTGGCATGTATGGTATACTAGTGACGTCATCCGTCTGGGCGTGATGACGTAATCGATTATTTTTTTAAATCAGAAGAGGGGTCGTGTGGTAGCTCATTTGAAAGGTTCTTCAATTATCTATTCAGTAATGTAAATATTTACATAATTATTTATACAGGGTGTCCAAAAAATTTTTATTAAATTAAATTATTTGACAAAAAAGAATTAGAAGGACACCCTGCATAAATAATTATATAAATGTTTAGATTACTAAATAGAGAATTGAAGAACCTTTCAAATGAGCCAGAACACGACCCCTATTCTCATTTAAAAAAATCATCGATTACGTCATCACGGCCAGATGGATGACGTCACTAGTATATCATATATGCCATAATATCGTAACTTAAAAATACAAATTGACCTGTTTCGGGATTTTTCCTTAAAGTCGCCGGTTTACGAAATAACGAATTTATTCCTTTTATTTGCACCATACTGTCGGTGGAAAATAGTGTCGCGCACGCTTGATTATCAATTAAAAAACAAAGGAGTTTTGAATATTGTATTGCAAAAAACTCTTCGGGATTTCATGAATCGATGTTTAAAGAATATCTACTTATGTTAGAAACATTCACATTTTAACTTTTTCACATAGTTTTTGAGGGTTAAAAATGGCCGATTTCGCAATTTTTCAATTTTTAATCGCTTATATGTCAAAAACTATCATTTTTAGAGAAAAGTCACTAAAGACCTTTTCTGTTTGGAATGATCCAAAAAATCTAAAAAAACTTTGTTCCATGCAAAAAAAATAATTTTAGGAAAATAACAAAAAAAAAACATTTAAAAAATTTTTTACCACCTTTTGGTCCTGGCAACATGCAAATTTGTTAAAAGGAGTCCTTTTTGAGTAAGATTGTGCAAAAAATCCGAATTAGAATATTTTTCCTAGCGGATGCGCAGTGGCTTTCTGGACTATATGGATATCCCTACTTTTTCTGTGTTTACACGGCAAATTACGTGTAGTAAAATTCAAACTGGTATGGAAATGTAAACATTACTAGAATGTCATTCTACTTGAAAATGTCATCACTAATTTAAAGAGATGGCTTTTGAATGTTCTTGGATAACTGTTATTTTTATAATTGAAATTATTAATTTAGTTAATAAATGTGATAATTTTTTCACTAACTATGTATTCAGTGATTGTAATAATTTATATGTACAACAGAAACTAATACTCAATCGAGAAAAGGGGAAAAGTGTGTAAGTGATTTTTTAATAATATATTGTTATTATGGAACGCTTACAATTTTGAACATCTTTAACAACAAAATACTTGGATCACAGAATATATTATCCTGATGTATTCTCTGCTTGGATCTTCCACAAATAATACACAATAAATAACTTTTTATTAAGTTCACGTCTTAAATCAATTATTTATCAAATACACTATATGTCAATATTATTTAATCAACAACTCAAAATATTCCCGATGCCATGTATCAAAATGTAATGTAATGTCAAATATTTAAAATTATCACTGTTTATCACCGTCTGACTGACAGTATGCTGACAATATTCTATTCGACTGAGTGCGTTGTATGACAAAGATAGATTTGGAAATATTACCACGGACGTTGTGTTCATTTTCTACGAATCTTGAAAAAACCAATAAATATTTTTGAAAAATTTAAACGCAGAATGAAAGACTATATTATTACCGAGGGCCGAAAGCCCCTTAGAATAAATAAAAAGTTTATTTTGAATGAAATATTTTAAATTAAATATCACACTAAATTTTATCTTAGTTTTTCACTCCTGTAACTTATAAAAATAAACATTATAGAAGTTCTCAGGGACTTTCGGCCCTCGCCAATAACGTAATCTTTCATTCTGCGTTGAAATTTTTTAAAAATACTTACTAGTTTTCTCAAGATTCGAAAAAAATGAATCCCCATTTGAATAGCATTCCAACCGAAAATACTTACCCATCCTCTTAAATATTTATAACTCATTAGAAATTATTAACTTGTATAAGGAAGATGTTAGGGATAGATGGGAGGCTCATTACAGAATATCTTCATCCAATTCTGAAAGTCATTATTTTAAAATTCACCCAGTACTACCAAAAATTATTCCACACATTAACACGTTTGCCCAAGAATCCACTCAACATGTTAGGTAAGCCACACACCAAAGAAACATGAAACGAAAACATGTAACATGAAACGAAAAACATGTTTCATGAAAAGAAAACACTGCTAAACAAATCTCAAAGTCTGCCTACCAATGAAACGAGTGTGATTCATGCTCATGACACATTTTTATTTTCGGAGAATTTCATAAATGGCCGGACGTATATTTTTTAACAGTGGTTTATTTCCATGAAACGTAATTTACGTTTCATGTTTCTTTGATGTGCGGCCTGCCTAGGAGGGGGTTTGCCAGAATAGGTGTTGGTCACAAACTGATTATAAAGAACGCCATGACTTAGTAGAAAGGATTATTCAGTAATAACTGGCAAACAAACAGAAGCTGTTTCAAACCGACCATTTTCTTTATTATTAATACGTCCGTGACAAAATGCTTAAAAAAGAAAACTACAAGCTATTCTGAGGCCGGACTGTGCGCATAGTCGTTTATAAGTTCAATTAGACAAACAAAACTGATATTGCTACCTACGATGATATCAAACAACAATAACGAAATAAAACGAGAAGATCGTCAAGTACCGTAAAATGGGGCGAATAAAATAGTGGGGTGAATAGCACGATATAATGAAACCTAAATTTATTGTATCATGGGTGAATAGTAGACCAGTAAGGATCTGCGAAAAAACGTCTATTTTTGGATGTGAGAGGTGGCATCCGGATTTTTGCAGATAAAGTTAGGTGACACCTTCAGTAATAATAATTGACTTATGCTCCTTCTCAAATATGCCCGGAACATTAATAAAAAAATTAAAATATTTAAAAATTTCGAAAAACATCGATTTTTTTTCTGCTTTCTTTGCTGATAACTTTAAAACGACTCGTTTTGGAACAAAGTCGTAGAGAAATAAAATAAAGATATTTAAATTTTGTATGATATACGACTGGTAAAAAATGTCTGAAGATATTACCTTTTCTGCAATATAGCAATAAATACAAAATAAGGGGGCAAAATAAGTCTGTTGTTATTCAATATTTTTTAACCACTTTGGTGGCACTTTGAACCTTAATAATTCGCTTAGGAAATTTTTGTAACATATTTAAATCGTGTACCAAATTTCATTAAAATCGACCTAATAAATTTTGCATAATAAATTTGCAATCTAAATGTTTTTAAAAAAGTTCAAATTTTTTAAAATCTTTGTGAACAAAAAGTAGACCATTTAGAAGTTGGCTAATTTTTTTTACATATAAAGAGGTGCTCTACCTCTCTAATACACTTTACATAATTAAAATCGGATTAATTAAGGGGCCCCAGCAATGTTTTAAATTTATAAACAATTTTTTGGCTTATAAACAAATAGCTTTTTTTAATAATAAAAAAATTAATTTTTAGCAATGCAAATAATTAAAACCGGTATAATTTGACTTAAACTTTCAAATGCTGTCAGCAGAATTGCTATTTTATTTTTTAATCAAACGTTATTCGCGTTCAAATATTGCAATTTCTCGATTTTTTGAAAGTTCCACCGCGTTTATGTCGAAAACTATGCATCCTACGAAAAAACTTGTAAAAACATTTTTTGCTTAGAATTGCCCAAGAAATACAAAAAATGTTTTATTTTGCCAAAAATGTCAGATCGATGTGTCTTATTATTGTGTCTTATTTTGGTCAATCGTTACACTATTACCACCTAATCAACTGATTTAGTCAAACTAGAAAAAAATCGGGTCCGGCTTTAAAAAATTAGTTCGTTTTGGTCTTAGAAAAAATTTCACCCTGTATACGCTTTTTGAAAACTCTAATATGATTTTTACATATTAGATAAATAGGCAATTAAAATGGCATATTTATTTTTTCCCCACACAATTACTTAATTTTTTATAAAAAAATCAAATTTGACTATGAATTAAAAGTTTGGTAAAGTGAAGCATAGATTTAAAAAAATTAACTTTTATTACAAAAATAATTTTTTTTTAACAAATATTTAATTTATGTTACCACCGAATCAACTGATTCATTCAAACTAGAAAAAAATCAGGTCCGGCTTTAAAAAATTAGTTCGTTTGGGTCTTAGAAAAAATTTTAACCTGTATACGCTTTTTAAAAACTCTAATATGAATTTTACAAATTAGACAAATAGGCAATTAAAATGACATATTTAGTTTTTTCCCCACACCATTACTTAATTTTTTATTAAAAAATAAACTTTGCCAAAATCGCAATTTTACCATAAAAATAAAAAAATTTAAACAACGTTTTTCTTAAAATTAAAAGTTTCACCATTTTTTTTTTTCTATAACACGTCTAGATCTAAAATTCTCCATACACTTCTCTTTGGACTCTATAGTTTAACATAGATGTGATCAAATAGACAAATTTTAAATTTTTTCACTTAATTTTTGCGATTTAACTTTGCAATTCACGAATCTGCACCTTTTATTTTTAAAAATTCATAACTTTTACGAGAAGAAGACTGAAAGTCTACAACAATTTTCATAGTCTTCACAATGGTAAGAGATATGTGCTGTAAAAATTTCAGAAAAAAAATATTAAAATGGAACAGAGTTACCGTGATTTCATTTTTTTTTTCATTTTTAGATTAAAATTCCGATTTTGACAAATTTAATTTTTTAATAAAAAATTAGGTAATGGTGTGGGAAAAAAATAGATATACCATTTTAATTGTCTATTTGTCTAATTTGTAAAATTCATATTAGAGTTTTCAAAAAGCGTATACAGGGTGAAATTTTTTCTAAGACCCAAACGAACTAATTTTTTAAAGCCGGACCTGATTTTTTTCTAGTTTAAATAAATCAGTTGATTGGATGGTAACAAAAATTAAATATTTGTTTAAAAAAAATTAATTTTTGCAATAAAAGTTAATTTTTTTAAATCTATGGTTCACTTTACCAAACTTTTAATTCATAGTAAAATTTGATTTTTTTATAAAAAATTAAGTAATCGTGTGGGGAAAAAATAAATATGCCATTTTAATATCCTATTTGTATAATTTGTAAAATTCATATTAGAGTTTTCACAAAGCGTATACAGGGTGAAATTTTTTCTAAGACTAAAACGAACTAATTTTTTAAAGCCGGACCTGATTTTCTTCTAGTTTGACTAAATCGGTGATTGGGTGGTAATAGTGTAACGATTGACCAAAACAAGAGGCACATCGATCTGACCGTTCAAAAATTATGACGAATACAAATTTCTGTCAAAATGCGAAACTCGCCCTGTATATTATTAAACAACGGGAGCAGACACTTTTTAACGGTCATTTGTTATTCCCCATAGGAGCCTCTATACGAGGTAGGAGTATGTGTAGTTCCTCATGACTCACCCTGTATAGGATGTGTTGGGTGAATAGAAACACAGTAGACAGCTGTTTCTAGAAAATGTGGTATTGTGCCTCTTTGTCGCAATCAAGTACTAAAGATGTTACCATCTTTAGAGGAATCAGGAACCACAACTTCAACAGTAACAACTTCTGTCGCTGCTTTTGACGACACTTTCAAGGAACTCCTGAAAGCTCTCAGACAACCAGAAGCAACTGCACCTCGCAAAAAACGTGTGAAATTTTTGGTGGAGCCTGGAAAAAGTGTTTCTGTGGCAGATTTCTCAATTCCAGAAGATTCAGTTCAGGTCGAACATACTGGTGGGTTGCGCAACCTGAGAGAATGGTATAGTGCGGCAGATTCGTGCAAATATTATACGAATTTTGCATTTAATGATAGAAGCATATAATTTGGACCACATACTACACATATAGAGGTTAACACTTAAATACGAGGCCATATCAGTTTTTGTTCCTTCTACAAAAATGGCGGGCATTCGAAATGGCGACAATACATATGTGACTAATAGCACGATAACTTTTGAACAAGATGTCAGATTTCAACCCAATTTGGTATATAAGTTCTTATTTTGATGAATAATATCGAGGTCTTGAACCGGAAGAATAGGTTTACCAGAATTTGTGTTTTTACTGTTTTTTTGATGTAAAAATATGTTGTTTCTTTTTTAATTCTATCACTCTGTATATATTAATTTTTCAAAAAGGTGATACCGGCGTTAAAAAGAGCGTAAAAATATTTTTTAGGAAATATTTTGAACTCTTTAGTTATATTAATTACCATTTAATACATGCATAACATATCTTCACATGTAGGTAGGTACCTATGTGCGGCAGATTCGTGCAAATAATAATATAAGAATTATTGTGCATTTAATGGTAAATGCATATAATTTGGACCACACCTACTACACATACAAATATTCAAATTTGCATATGAGGCCATCTCAGACTTAGTCTTTTACAAAAATGGCGGGCATTCAAAATGAATCTGCCGCCCATAGGTACATGTGAACATACGTTATGCATTTATTAACTGGTAATTAACACAACTAAAAAGTTCAAGATATTTCCTAAAAAATATATTTACACTCTTTTCAATGGCGTTATTACCATTACCTTTTTGAAGAATTTATATACACAGGGTAAAAGAATTGAAAAAAACAAACATATTATTACAAAAAAAAAACAGTAAAAACACAAATTCTGGTGAACCGATTCTTCCGATTCAAGACCTCCATATTATTCATCAAAAAAAGAACCTATATACCAAATTTGGTTGAAATCTGACGTTTCGTTCAAAAGTTATCGTGCTATTAGTCACATATGTATAGTCGTCATTTTGAATGCCCGCCATTTTCGTACAAGGTACAAAAACTGAGATGGCCTCGTATCTAAATTTGAACCTTTGTATGTGTAGTATATGTGGTCCAAATTATATGCTTCTACCATTAAATGCACAATAATTCTTATAATATTTGCACGAATCTGCCGCATATAGGGACATGTGAAGATACGTTTTGCATTTATTAAATGGTAATTAACACAACTAAAAAACAGCATATTTTATATAAAAATTAGGAAAACACAACTTCTGGTAAACCGATTCTTCTGGTTCAATACCTCGACCTTTTATATCAAAAAAAGAACCTATATACCAAAGGACCCCGCACAAACCATATGGAAAATAGCTCCCAGTGGATTTCGTTCATAATTTGGGAAAATACTCTTTGAAGCATCCTGATAAAAAGTTCTCATGAGCACAACTCAATCGTATGAAGGATTTTCAAGATATAGAGGCCCAAACTCGGAAAATTATAAGATTTACGGGGTATTCCAATTGCGTGAGTTACTGGTTATCTGGCAACGTGTAGAAGTTTGGATTAAATAAAAGTACTAGTTGTCTAGGATTTTTTGTTGGCTATCCAATGGCGACCTTTAGTTTGACCTTGACCTTCAACGGACATATAGAGTTACGAGGGTTTTTGGCATAAAATTGATATAAACATAGCCTTCAGGGCCACTGCAAGGGACGTCATCTTCTAGAATTTCGATGGTTTTCGGCATTTAATTGATGCAAACGAATTACTGGAGGAGTTTTTGAGGTCGCTAAATACGAATATGCCACCAGGACCGACTCCCGAAACACCTGGTTTCCAAGGCCTTTGTCCAAATATGACACTTATTAAAACACTTTTTAAAAACACTTGGGTCGAAACTGATAGCGTATTAGCTTTCAGCGACCCCAAAAAGCCATGAGTAATCCGTTTTCATCAATTTAATGCTGAAAACCCTCGAAACTCCAGAATATGACGTGCCATAGTGCATGTTCGGCAGTATGCGTGTATGCATGTTTGGCAACCCCAAAAACCTAAGAGTAATCCATTTGATTCCTCCGAAACTCCAGAAGATAACCTGTCTTAGGCACCAGGTGCTCCTTTGTCTGTGCTGATCACGTATTCGTGTTCAGCAACCCCAAAAACCTATAACTAATCCGTTTGCATTAATGTAGTACCCACCAAAGACCCTCGAAACTTCAGGAGCCCCTTTCATTGACCTTGGAAATCAGGTGCTCCGGGAGTCGGTTCTGGTGGCATATTCGTGTATAGCGACCTCAAACAACCCTCCAGTAATTCATTTGCATCAATTAAATGCCGAAAACCATCGAAACTCTAGAAGATTACGTCCCTTGCAGAGGCCCTGACCACCACGTCATCCGGAGGGCAATTCTGATAGCATATTCGTGTTTAGCGATCCCAAAAACCCACGAGTAATCTGTTTATATCAATTGAATGCCGAAAACCCTCGAAACTCTAGAAGATGACGTCCGTTGAAGGTCAAGGTCAAAGTAAGGGTCGCCATTTGATACCCAGGAAAAAATCCTAGACTACTAGTATTTTTTCTTGATCCAAACTTCTACATGTTGCCAAATAACCAGTAACTCACGGAATTGGAATACCCCGTAAATCTTATAATTTTCCGAGTTTGCGCCTCTATATCTTGAAAATCCTTCAAACAATTGAGTTGTGCCCATGAGAACTTTTTATCAGGATGCTTCAAAGTGTATTTTCCCAAAGTATGAACGAAATCCACTGGGACCTATTTTCCATAAGGTTTGTGCGGGGTCGTTTGGTTGAAATCTGAAGTCTCGTTTAAAAGTTATCGTGCTATTAGTCACATATGTATAGTCGCCAATTTGAATCCCCGCCATTTTTGTAAAAGGCAAAATCTGAGATGGCCTCCTATCTAAATTTGAACCTTTGTATGTGTAGTATATGTGGTCCAAATTATATGCTCCTATCATTAAATGCACAATTGTTTCACATATCGGCTGCACTAGTACGGATGCACATCAAACGAAATTTTCCGAGCAGCCGTCTCCAAAGTCCGAATAGCGATGATGATTGCCGACCTCCGTCGCGGAGATGGTACTTGAAGAAGAAGAATTAAATTAACTTAAATAGCAATGATTTATTTTGTCATTTGTAATTTGATATTTGGTCATTTATAATTTGATATTTATATTTCAATAATTTTTTATCAAAACAAATGTTTTTCCTTTTCACCCCATGTAGGCTATTGATTATATTCAAAATAAGATAGCTAAAAGGAACTACAACGTTAACGGGGTTTTATTATTTCATATGGTCAATGGACATCTATATATGAAAAAACCGCGGAGTGCTACCATTTAAAGGGGTGCGTTTTTGAGAAATGGGTGAATTAGTCCCTGGGCAAAGGTTACATTAGGATGAGTTCTATGCACTTTTGGTACAAACATACCTACATAAAAATTGTTTCTGGTTAAATTTCCTATCTAAATATCACTTTTTAAAGTCAATCATACTTCTTTTTACAAAAATATATTCAAAAGAAAAAGCACAAAGAAACACAAAACAAAGAAATTTTGTTTTTTGTCCCATAACTTTTGTCCACGAGGATATAGGTATAGACATTGCTTTACAGAAAAAAAACCTACATATTTCTTCTTTAAAATGTTGTTTAGTAGAGGTAATTAGGATTTATAGTTTTCGAAATATGATTTTTCAAAGTTTGACACTCACAGCAATTTTGGGCAATTTTCCTTGTTATATCACAAATATTCTTCTGTAACTTTTTTCTACGTAACTTTAGGTATATGCAATGGTACACGTAATAAAAATAGAAATCAATTACCCTTAAAATGGTCTACTGTATAACGTTGTACCACTTTGTTTTAAAGAGATTATGGTTTTTCAAGGTTTTATACTTTTAACGATTTTTTATAATATAATATAAAAATAAAATAATATTATTATATAATACCTAATATAAAAAATATTATTTTTTATATTTTTACGATTATTTTTGAAATTTATCATTATAGTTTTTTTTCTTGTACATGAATATACTTTATATTGCTCAATAAAGAGGCTTACTTTCTGTTCTTTAAAATGGTGTATCATCTATATTTAAATAATGGAAACCGAGTGATTGTTTGATATTTTTTTCCTATAATATTTAAAATTATTTCTTTTACAAAAAATACATAAACATTAGTCTTAGAAAAAATCACTTTAGTTAAAATTATTTAAACGTTGACATTTAAAATTTTTTCAAAATCAAGTCCATCTCTTCGTTAGCATTAGCTTCAATATCTTCCTCTGGCACCTCAGTTATCTTAGAGTTCCCACAATTAGTACCCATGCACATGCACTCTTTGCAGAATATTGAACAACTAATTCCTATCTTCCTACAACCGCAGTTTTTTACATCCTTTTGTACATTTACATGCTATTTTTTCAAGCAAAACTTATGGTGCAGGAGCTTTGACAGTAAATATTGGAATTAATCCATATTTTGAAGTTTGCCCGGCCGAGTCAAGTGGATCCAAAGTATTACCAATAAAAAATAAGATTAAATCATAACACACAATCACATAAAAAAATTATAATGAGAAATTTAAAAAATAATCCTAAAATCAAAAATCGTTGTAAGTACTTATTACATTTCGAAAAAGCATATCTTATTAAAAAATAACCTTAGAATTTTTTATAACACACCATTTTAAAGTAAACAGAATAAGCTTTCTTTTTTTATTATATAATATATACCTAAATGTAGAAAAAAGTTATAATGGGGAATTTAAAAAATAATCGTAAAAAATATAAAAACTCGTTAAAAGAAATCTTGAAAAAGATAACCCCTTTAAAGAAGTTGTACAACACTATACAGTGAAACATTTTAAAGGTAATTAATTTCTATTCCTCTTACATCTACCGTTACATGCCTTAAGTTGCGTAGAAAAAAGTTACAGAACAACATTTGCGAAATAACAAGGAAAATTGCCCAAAATTGCTGTGAGTGGCGAACTTTGAAAAAGCATATTTCGAAAACTGTAAATCCTAATGACCTCTGCTAAACATCATTTTAAAGAGAAATATGTAAGTTTTTTTTCTGTGAAGCAATGTCTATACCTATATCCCCGTGGACAAAAGTTATGGGACAAAAAACAAAATTTCTTTCTTTTGGGTTTCTTTGTGCTTTTTCTTTTGAATATATTTTTGTAAAAAAAAGTATCTTTGACTTTAAAAAGTTATATTTAGATAGTAAATTTAACCAGGAACAATTTTTATGTAGACATGTTTGCAACAAAAGTGCATAGAACTCACCCTAATGTAACCTGTGCCCAGGGACTAATTCACCCATTTCTCAAAAACGCACCCCTTCAAATGGTAGCACTCCGCGGTTTTTTCATATATAGAGATTCATTGACCAAATCAAATAATAAAATCCCGTTAACGTTGTAGTTCCTTTCTATAGTACATAATCAATAGCCTAATGATAGTGCTGACTGTTTCTATAAGCCCCACAGGTTCTGCAGTTGAAATATACTTGAAAAACAGTGTCTGTTTCTATTCACCCCACTCAATGGGGTGAACAGAAACAGCATGGTTTAATTTTTTAAATTTTTTCCCTTGTACTTAAAAGAAAAAACAATGGTATAGGTTTGTAGAAGACTGCAAGGCCCATAAACTAAGGTAGGTTTCAATTCCTTAGATTTCATAATACTTAGACTTAGGCAAATATGCAAATAAAAAGGTATGAAATATGCGCATAAATATGCAGTCTTTTACCCAAAAATATGCACGTTTATCTAGAAAATATGCATGTAATTAAAAAAAAATTACAGTATTTTTTTATTTAAAAATATTTTTATTTACAATATCTCCACATGGTGTATTAATTAACATGTATATATTTTACTAACTAAGCTAATTAATTAAATATTTAATTATTTAAGTATTTTAACAAATAAATAATTGATATTATTTCGAATTGTGGTAACAATAAATAATTATCAAATGCTGTTCAAAATTTTCTAACAAATCCTTATGGCTTCTATCTGATTACATAGAAAAACTTCTTTTGAGATTAACTGGTGTAATTGGGGCATTGTTCAAATTTACGATAATAGAGTTGGTTCTAAATTAAGTGCTTCGAAAAATGTATCAGCTAGTACTTGAACCACTTGAGAAAGAATCTGGTATTAACCACTGTTTTTTTCCATGGTTGCTTTAATTTTTTGAAAAATTTCCTATCCAATATGTATTACTTTTAACGTTTTGAAACAATGATTCAAATTCTTTTATTTAAAATGTACTGTCTAACAATGATAATTATTTGGAGGATTCTAATTCAGTAATAGTTTCCTGAACAAAACTATAGTTTGATTTTATGAATGACACCACGACACTGAACTGTTTATTTGCGGCTTTTTCAAAGCACAATAATTATTCACAATTACGAAGACACGTGTTCACGGCTTATTTTACAACAAAAGCGAAATGGGCCGACAAAATAAAAATTTTTACCTATAGATATAAACTGGCTGATTTTGCTCTTATATAATAAGCCGCTCTTTTATTAGTTACTACATTCAGGTACCCAAAATTTGAATATGTACCAAGAGAGTATAAAATAAAATTAAATATTGAGATTTCCAAGCTACTTGTTACAGTAATATAAAAATATATGTATTGTTACAACCAAAATTTAAAATTATATGCACTTTATGCACACTTATATAAAAATATGCAAAATTGAAAATTTTCGCATATTTTATGCATTATATGCAAAATATGCAATTTGCATTATAAGTCTAATAATACTTAACGATAATTATATTAAAATATGAAAACTGTTTCTATTCACCCCATTTTACGGTACAGAGATTACAAAGATACAAATAAGAAGACAATGGAGAATGGAAAGTATCCAGACGATACCTATTATACTGTCTACTACTAAAGTCATTCCGAAGAACCTACTATGATAGAGAACATAATATAGTTGGGTCTTCGAGAATGTATCTATAAGACCATGTTGAAAGCCATACTGCTCACAATTCCAGATATTAATAAGACCTAGTAGGCTATTGATTATTTATATTAAAAATGAACTAGAGCGTTCAAGCGGATTTATTGTTTCATATAGTAAATGGACCTCTAGATATGGAAAAACCGCGGAGTGCTACCATTTAAAGGGGTGCATTTTTGAGAAAGGGGTGAATTAACCCCTATGCACTAGGTTGCATAGAGTAAGTTCTCTGCACTTTTCGTAGATACACACCTACAGAAAAATTGTTCCAAATTAAATTTACTATCGAAATATCACCTTTAAAGTTCAAAATATATTTTCCTACAAAAATATATTCAAAAAAGCAACAAACAAAACTCAATGAAAGCAATTCTTTTGTCTCAATACTTTTTTCCACGAGGATATAAGTATAAGCATTGCTTCAGAGAAAAAGAAAAAATAATAAATTCCGTCCATTCATTTTAAAAATCCTTTGACTAGATGTCTTTGGGATTTATAGTTTTCGAAATATGATTTTTCAAATTTCGTCACTCGCAGCATTTTTGGAACAATTTTCGTATTATTTCTCAAACATTGTTCTGTAACTTTTTTCTACGCTGCTTTAGGTATATCCATTGGTACATTTGATAGGAAGAGATGTCAATTATCTTTAAAATGATCTATTACTCCAGGGAAATAAGGTTTTTGTCGGGACACTTGAGCAGCCAAGTTGCAAATTAGACCAGGGCGCATCTGTAAAAATATTAGTACATTTGGACGTTGAGAGGTGACTCATATTTTTTTGCAGAAATTGCTTGAAAGTAGCTCAAATAATAATATTTGAGTTATCCTCCCTCTCAAAAAGGTCCGGAACATTGTTTAAATAATCAACATGACAAAAATTAAAGGAAAAACTCGATTTTTTCCTTGGCTTTTTGATTTTAACTTTAAAAGTGTTCATTTATGAGAAAAGTTGTACTGACATAAAAGTTTCGTAATTACATTTCTTACAATATAGAATTGGTTAAAAATTTAAAAAAATAGTCACCCTTGTTGCAATATAGCAATAATTGCGAAAAAACCATACAAAAACAAGTATTCGCATTTTACGTTTTTCAATTATTTATGCTACACTTAGGACTTTAATTGTTCATCCAGAAAAACTTTATGATACAGTAAAACAATACTGTAAATTTCATTAAGATCGCTTCAACAGATTTTGCAAAATAAATTTTGCAATCCAGCTTTCGCAAAAAAAAGTCATTTTTTCAAAATGTTACAGGACTAAAAATAAAGCAGATAGCAAGTTGAATTTTTTTTTGCTTATGGAAGAGTCCTGTACCTTTTATTTGCAATTTGCAAAACTAAAATCGATTAACTACCACGGGGCAAGAAATTTTTTTAGATAAACATTAATTATTGGTGCTACGCGCAGGACAGCGGACAGTTTGCTCTGATTGGGCATTCCAATGACCTTTGATAATGTTTGATACATTTTAATTTTTATTACATTTCGATATAAATAAATAAATTTGTTTTTTGTAAAATAAAAACACATTCTCTATCCTTTGAAATAACACTTTTTTTAGCAAAAACTTTCTTCGTTCATATATTTTAACTTAGATAATAAAAGTTTATTATTTTTAAACATATGCAATTGTTTAAACAATATTTCACAAACAATAATAAAATTAGTTTGATTTTTGTGGAATTGAAATATTAAAATACAAGAAAATATAGAGTAAGAAAATAATATATTAGATGAAGATTGGAAGAAATTTTGGTGGAAATCAACTTGTGTGAATCGAACACCGCTGTCCTGCGCGTAGCACCAAAAATTAGTGTTTATTTAAAAAATTTCCTGACGCCGTGGTAATTAATCGATTTTAATTTTGCAAATTGCAAATGAATGGTACAGTACACTTCTATAAGCAAAAAAAATTCAACTGGCTATCTGTATTTTCAGCCCTGCAACATTAAAAAAAATGAATTTTTTTTGCGAAAGCTGGATTGCAAAATTTATTTTGCAAAATCTATTAAACCGATCTTAATGAAATTTACAATCTTGTTTTACTATACCATAAAGTATTTCTGCGTAAAATATGAAGGTCTTAAGTGTAGCATAAATGGTTGAAAAACGTAAAATGCGAATAGGTGTTTTTGTATGGTTTCTTTCGCAATTATTGCTATTTTGCAACAAGGCTGACTATTTTTTAAATTTTTAACCAATTCTATATTGTAGGATATTTAATTATGCAACTTTTATATCAGCACAACTTTTCTCAGAAATAAAAAGTTTTAAAGTTATAATCAAAAAACCAATAAAAAAATCGAATTTTTCCTTCATCTTTTAAGATTTTGATTACTTAAACAATGTTCCGGACCATTTTGAGTGAGAGGATAACTCAAATAATATTATTTGAGTTATTTTCAAGCAATTTCTGCAAAAAAATTTGAGTCACCTCTCAACGTCCATCTCAAAACAGATGCGCCCTGGACTAAATGGATTTTTTGGGTACTATATAGGTACCTAATACATTATAAATACAAAAATGCCCGTCACAGTTCGGACGAGAAACTTAGTTATTCACAAATAAGGGTCAAAAATGGCAGTTTTTTCGTTTAAATCGCTATAGGTAAAAATAGGGTAATTATATGTATTATTTAGAGTAAACGTATTTTAGTAGATCAGCCAAGGTTTAAAATGGTACTTTTGGAAATTTGGTCGGAAATTGCAATATAACACTGAAATTTAAAAAATGAAAAATGTGCTATAACTTTTGCGAAAATAGCCTTAAGACTTTCATATTGCACGAAAAGTTGAGTTAAACGTTCCGTATAATTTACAAAAAATTTTAAGACGATTCGTCAATAGTTTAAATTTTATTCAATTTGTTTATCGCGATGTTATTGTACAGAAAATAATAATGACATAGCAATTCTGTGGAAACCACATGCAAGAATAACAGTTGTGTTTTTAAAGTATTGAAAAAAATCATTAAAAAGTCGTTTTTATCACTCCGAAAAAAGTTTAGTAAAATAGAGTCATTTTTGGCTTCTAAACAGTTTGAATAACTTTGTTAATATTGACTATAGAGTAAATCTACTTTAGGATTTCAAAAGCTGGCATTTTTATACGAATTTTCAGGAAAAAACTTTTTCCCTAGGTTAATTAGGTTCAAAGTTGGCCACTTTTATTATTTAATTCGCAGTTACTTCTATATACATCAAATTCTCCTGTAACGGTGTTAGTTGCCATACTACTCCGAAACGGCTTGGCCGATTTTTATAAAATTTTACACGTTTATCCTGTAGGACGTTGAAGAGGTTTTAATCTATTTTTCATACCCATAAGTTATAAGGGAGGTTGCTCCCCTGATATTTTTTTAAATTTTTTTGGGCAAAATTATCTATCTTAATTTTATATGATGTAGAATTAAAAAATACATACAACCCTTAATTTTCACTCTTCTATCACCAAGCCCTATTTGTTAATAGCATCTATATATTTACATCTATAAAATTCTCCTGTCACAGTGTTCGTTTCCATACTCCTCCGAGACCGCTTGACCGATTTTTATGAAATTATATATGTATATTCGGTAGGTCTTAGAATCGGTCGTAATCTATTTTTCATATCCCTGAGTGATAAGGGGACTTCCCCCTAACATTTTGTAATGTAAGGTGGGGTTGTGTGTACATAACGTACTCTATAAGACTACGAGTACATACAAATTAAAAAAATCATAATCAAAATCGATTAACAAGTCCCAGCCATATTAATTGCAGCATATGTTTGCAGAATCAGTTTCATTTTTCGACTGCACGTATTTTAGTAATTACCCTCCACCGACCCCGAATTAATTCTGTTCAGACGCCATTTTTAAAGCTTTATTAACCACTCTGTTGAGGTTTAAATTTACTCAAACTTTTGCACATAACCTATATATTTTTAACTTTAAAATTGCTCTAGTTAGGTTGCTTAATTGTTATAAACAAAGTAGCCGTCAATTAAATAAAAAAGTGGCTAACTTTGACCGTAATTAACCTAGGCGAAAAATACACAGAATTGCTGTATCATTATTATTTTCTGAACAATAACATTGCAAAAAAAAGCTCTTTGGGATAAACAAATTGAATAAAATTTAAACTAATTGACACATCGTCTTAAAATTTTTTGTGCATTGTACGGACTGTTTGATTCAACTTTTCATGCAACATGAAACTCCTAAATTCATTTTCGCAAAAGTTATAGCAAATTTTTTATTTTCGAAATTTTAGTTTTATTTTGGAATATCCGAAGCAACAAATACTCGGACCAAAATTTATAAAACGCTATTTTAAACCTTGGCTCATCTACTAAAAGAAAAATATTATCAATAAGATATTTAATTACCCTATTTTTACCTGTAGCGATTTAAACGAAAAAAACTCTCATTTTTGACCCTTATTTGTTAATAACTAAATTTCTCGTCCAAACTGTGACGGGAATTTTTGTATTTATAATGTATTAGGTATATAGTACCCAAAAAACCCATTTGCAACCTGGCTGCTCAAGTGTCCCGAACATGGTATATTTTTGCCTTATTTCCCTGGTGTATATTGCGTAAGTTTGTATGGATATTTTTAAGCAAGTTATGGTTTTTCAAAATTTTATACTTTTAAGTCTTATACAAGTCTTGATATTTTTAGCAAATTTTTTTTAAATTTCTCAATAATATTTTTTTTGTACATTTAGATATATACATTGCTACATAATAAAAAAGAAAGCTTATTTTCTTTACTTTAAAACGGTGTAGTCCTGTCGCCACGGGGGTACAACGGCCTCCTTAATTCAGATGGACTTACCCAAGATTTTTTTATGTATTTTGACGCGCAGAACACGAATTTTTTAAGTAACAGTTGATCCGGATGTCGATAAGATTGTTATAAACAACGAACTTGAGGAATTACATAACAGCGATTTTTCGCAAAACAAAACATTTTTTTGTATTTATTGGGTGATTCTCAGCAAAAAATGGTTATACAAGTTTTTTCGTAGAATGCACAGTTTTCGACATAAACGCGGTTGAACTTTAAAAAAAATCGAAAAAGTGCAATTTTTGAACCCGAATAACTTTTGATTAGAAAATAAAATATCAATTATGCTTACTGCATTTCAAAGCTAAAGTCCAGTTCTATCGGTTTTGATTATCTCTATTGCTAAAAATTAAGTTTTTATTTGGTCAACAAAGCCATAAAAACATAGTGTTTCCCGTGCCCAATGCATGCGTTTTAATGTACGTAATCTACGTAGGTAGTAATTATTGTCTGTATGCCTGCCTACTCGTTCGATTTCAAATGAGAAATGCATTGAACACATCATTCAATCATTATTTGTTTATAGCTTTGTTTAACAATAAAAAATTTATTTTTAGCAATGAAAGTAATCAAAATCGATAGAATTTGACTTGTATTTTCAAATGCGGTAAGCAGAATTGCTATTTTATTTTTCAATCAAAAGTTATTCGGGTTCAAAAATTGCAATTTTTCGATTTTTTGAAAGTTCAACCGCGTTTATGTCGAAAACTATGCATCCTACGAAAAAACTTGTAAAAACATTTTCTGCTTAGAATGATCCAAAAAATACAAAAAAATATTTTGTTTTGCCAAAAATTGCTGTTATATGATTCCTTAAGTTCTTTGTTTATAACAATCTTATCGACATCCGGATCGACTGTTACCCAAAAAATTCGTGTTCTACGGGTCAAAATACATAAAAAAACTTGGGTAAGTCCATCTGAATTAAGGAGGCCGTTGTATACACCAGGGAAATAAGGCAAAAATATACCATGTTCGGGACACTTGAGCAGCCAGGTTGCAAATGGGTTTTTTGGGTACTATATACCTAACACATTATAAATACAAAAATGCCCGTCACAGTTTGGACGAGTAATTTAGTTATTAACAAATAAGTGTCAAAAATAAGAGTTTTTTCGTATAAAAGGTAAAAATAGGGTAATTAAATGTCTTATTTATAATATTATTTTTAGGAGATGAGCCAAGGTTTAATATAGGATTTTTTGAATTTTGGTCCGATTATTTGTTGCTTCGGATATTGCAAAATAAAACTATAATTTCGAAAATAAAAAATTTGCTATAACTTTTGCCAAAATGAATTTAGGACTTTCATATTGCATGAAAAGTTGAGTCAAACAGTTCGTACAATGCAAAAAAATTAAGACGATGCGTCAATTAGTTTAAATTTTATTCAATTTGTTTATCCCAAAGAGCTTTTTTTTCGTAATGTTATTTTTCAGAAAATAATAATGATACAGCAATTCTGTGAAACAACATGAAAGAAGAATGGTCATGTTTTCAACGCATTTAAAAAAAGCATCAAAAAGTCATTTTTATCACTCAGAAAATATTTTACTAAAATAGAGTCTTTTTGGCTTATAAACAATTTGAATAACTTTGTTATTATTGATTATGGGCTAAAACTACAATGGAATTTGAAAAACTGGTATTTTTATACGAATTTTCAAAGAATAACTTTTCGCATAGGTTAATTACGGTCAAAGTTAGCCACTTTTTTTATTTAATTGACGGCTACTTTGTTTATACCAATTAAGCAACCTAACTAGAGCCATTTTGGAGTTGAAGATATATAGGTTATATGTAAAAGTTTGGGTAAATTTTGAACCTCAACAGAGTGGTTAATAAAGCTTTAAAAATGGCGTCCGAACGGAATTAATTCGTGGTTGGTGGGGGGGGGGGGATTACTAAAATACGTGCACTCAAAAAATGAAACTGATTCTGCAAACATATGCTGCGATTAATATCGCTGGAACTTGTTGTTGGATTTTGATCATAACTTTTTTAATTTGTATGTACTCGTAGTCTTATAGAGCACGTTATGTACACACAACCCCACTTAACATTACAAAATGTTAGGGGGAACTCCCCTTATCACTCAGGTATATGAAAAATAGATTACGACCGAGTCTAAGACCTACCGAATATACATATGATTTCATAAAAATCGGTCAAGCGGTCTTGGAGGAGTATGGAAACTAACACTCTGATAGGAGAATTTTATAGATGTAAATATATAAATGGCTATTAACAAATAGGGGTTGGTGAGAGAAGAGTGAACATTAAGGGTTGTATGTATTTTTTAATTCTACAACATATAAAATTAAGGTAGATAATTTTGTTCAAAAAAATAAAAAAAAATGTCAGGAGGCAACCCCCCTTATAACTTGTGGGTATAAAAAATAGATTATGACCTCTTCAACGTCCTACAGGATAAAAGTGTAAAATTTTATAAAAATCGGCCAAGCCGTTTTGGAGTAGTATGATAACTAACTTGTATATGTATAAAGAAGTAACTGCGAATTAAATATTAAAAATTGCTAACTTTGAACCTAATTAACCGAGGCAAAAAGTTTTTTCTGAAAATTCGTATAAAAATACCAGCTTTAGAAATCCTAAAGTAGATGTACTCTATAGTCAATATTAACAAAGTTGTTCGAATTGCTTAGAAGCCAAAAATAACGCTATTTTACTAAACTTTTTTCGGAATGATAAAAACGGCTTTTAATGATTTTTTTCAATACTTTAAAAATATAACTATTATTCTTGCATGATATTTCCATAGAATTGCTATGTCATTATTATTTTCTGAACAATAACATTGCGAAAAAAGCTCTTTGCGGTATACAAATTGAATAAAATTTAAACTAATTGACGAATCGTCTTAAAATTTTTTGTGAATGTTTGCCTCAACTTTTCGTGCAATATGAAAGTCTTAAGGCCATTTTCGCAAAATTTATAGCACGTTTTTTATTTTTGATATTTTAGTTTTTTTTGCACTTTCCGAAACAAAAAAGGATCGGACCAAAATTGAAAAAGTGCCATTTTAAACCTTGGCTCATTTACAAAAAGAAGAATATGTATTATAAATAATATATTTAGTTACCCTATTTTTACGTGTAGCGATTTAAACGAAAAAACTGCCATTATCGACCCTTATTTGTTAATATCTAAGTTTCTCGTTCGAACTGTGACGGGAATTTTTGTATTTATAATGTATTAGGTATGGTTTGTTCAACAGTAAATGGTTAAATATAATTACTGCAGTCGTAAACATTATTAAATTTATCTGACCTGGCCCATTGTTAAGACCCACCCGGAGCGATAAGCAACCGAGGTAGACAGAGTTGGTCTTTTGACAATTACAATACTTACGACTACAAAAACCAAAAAAAATTTGATGTAAAATATTTTGCTTTGCCTTATATACCCGAATAGAAATTAATGTTTTCAAATGAGTTTTAAAATAAATTAAATCTATTTTAATTGCTAAGATTATAGAAAAACAAACATTCATACATAAATAATAATTTGTGGTTCTGAAAAAAAACCGTTTTTTTAATAGTAACATTTGTAGATTTGATGAAAGTATCACTCCACACATAGTTCCGTTTCGCTATCGCTATCCTCATCTAAATTAATTATGATCGGTCCAATTATATTATGATGTACACGAACATATGAATTTTCTTTACCTATTACGTGTCGGACTGAATTTCTCCAACTATTTGGAAGAATATCATTGACACATTTTCTTATTAACTCTACAACAGTACTACTTAACGTTGGAGAAATATTTTGTGACCTCACGTTAGACTTCAATTCGTGCCACCTATGTTCTATGGGATTAAACATACAATAATAGGGTGGAACCCGCAGCACTGTATGTCCCATTTCCTCTGCCAATGTATCACAAACATATACTTTTTTTTATAGAAAATGCCTTTAAAACTTCTAAAAGCTCTTGTTTGGTATAACATTCTTCAAAATACATATCATTAGTCTCCATGTAATTTTGAATTTCCAATTTAGTGTTATTCGAGTTTGGAGCCTTACTTAGTTGGCGACTGTGATAGCTTGCATTGTCCATTACTATCACGCTATTCTGAGGAATGTTTGGCATAAGATTATTTTTGAAACATTCTTCAAAAAGTTCTGCCGTTGTATCTTCATGGTAGTCGACGCAGGAGTCTTTAATGTTCTTTGCAGAAAGCCACAGGGCATTTGGAACCCAACCATTTTCTGATCCAGCGTGTAAAATCGTTATTCTTTCCCTTTATTTGACGGAGCTTTTGTCTTACATTTACCAGACGGATCGGCAAATCCTTTAGGTCGCGTTGAATGTATGTCAAACCATGTCTCGTCGAGGTAAATTATCGGACGATTTTCAGAACGGAATTTTCTTATCGAAGTTATATACTCGTAACGCCATTTTTGTAATCTATGAGATTCCATAATTACTTGTCTTTTGTCAATTATACGATATCGAAAGCCCATACTTTTCAAAATTGTCCATAAGCTGGTGAGGCTACAGCTTATTTGGGTTTCGTCAACATTGAGCCGTTGCTTTAGAGCTCTTAATGTAGGTATGCGTTGCTCTTCGTACATGGTATAGACTTTTCGACGTATCAAGTCCTTATCGGCTTCGTCCATACATTTGGTGGAACTGAAATCTTTACGTTTTTTTCTTGTTTCTATGGGGTTTGATATAATTCTTTTTACTGTGGTCAGAGGTATTTTCGTCAAATCGCATATTTCATTCGTAGCGGAAGTTGTGTCAAGTCCTCTTTTAAGTAAGGTACTGTATATAGTTTTTACAATTTGCTTTGCATCTACAGATAAATGTTTCTTCTTCACCGGAACACTAGAAGAAGCCCCATTATTACTATCCCACGGACGCCACATAATGATAAAAAACGTAGTGAATAAAATGAATAATACTACTTAACACTTCCCGTGATACATAAAGACTAACAAATTTTATCAAGAAATCGTATTTTAATACTGGTTGGTTTTCAGTTCCATAAACTCTTTATATAAATACCTGAAAACAACTTAAAAGGTGATTAAATAGCAACCCCGTCGCGCACTACAATCGAATTCGAAAAATCCTTTTAGCGGTACAGTTTCGTCAATATAAGCCTAATCTCTATTAATGAGATTATAATGAGTTTGGATTGTACGCAATTAAATCAACATTAAGAAATGAAGATTGACAAATTTTACCAGAAAACATATTTAAATTTTACCTGAAACCGGGCCTTTTACACTATTATCGGCTAATCCAGGATGTTTATAGTGGTAACTAATTGATCTTAACCATTTACTGTTTAACATACCATATATGGTACCCAAAAAATCCATTTGCAACCTGGCTGCTCAAGTGTCCCGACAAAAACCTTATTTCTCTGGACTAGTACCCCCACTGGCGACAGGACTAGTGTATTGTAAAAAAATCTAGAATTATTTTTAAACAAGATATTGCGATATGCATTTTCAAAATTGACATATACCTACACATACAATATATCCCAGTAAGTTGGAACCATATGGAAAACATTTTTATTATTAATTTTATCAAAACATTTAATTGTCATAAAATGCTCTGTACATTCTAAAACCTAAATCATCATCATCCAGCCTCAAAAGTCCACTGCTGAACATAGGCCTCCTCCCCTCGTTTCCAACCCCATCTATCCTGCGCCGCCCTCATCCAGTTTTTATTTACCTTTCTTAAGTCGTCAGTCCATCTTGTAGGCGGTCGACCGACGCTTCTCTTGTCTTCTCTTGGCCTCCATTCCAATAACCTCTTCGTCCATCGCCCATCTGTCATTCTGGCTACGTGTCCTGCCTATCTCCACTTCAACCTGGCTATCCTCTCGATGACGTCAGTCACCTTTGTTCTTCTCCTGATTTCTTCGTTTCTGATTTTGTCTCGCAGAGTTATTCCTAACATTGACCGCTCCATTCTTCTCTGCGTGACTCTTAGTTTGGTAGCCGAGGCTTTAGTTAAGGTAAGTATTTTTGATCCGTACGTCAAGACTGGGAGGACGCACTGATCGAATACCTTTCTCTTTAGACATGTGGGTAACTCACTTTTAAAAGTTTCTCTCAGTTTTCCAAATGCTGCCCACCCAAGACCGATTCTTCTCTTCAACTCATGAGTCTGGTTATCCCTGCCAATCGCAATTTCATGTCCCAGGTATTTATATCTATGTACGAGTTCTATTTCCTTCCCACCAATACTGATGTTCTGGTTGGGTACCAAATTTGTCATTATTTTTGTTTTCGAGATGTTTATATTTAAACCTACATTTTCTGTAGCTACAACGAGTTCTTGTACCATCTCTCTTGCCATACCTAGATCATCAGCTACTATGACTACATCATCGGCGAAACGTAAGTTGTTTAGGTATTCTCCATCTATTTTTATTCCCTTGTCAAGAGTTTGGATTGGATGACAAAGGGAATAAAAAAAAACCTAAATAAAAACTAAATAATCATCAGATACCAAATTTTATAAATTATAAGAGGTATGTTAAAAAATATGAAGTTCGCTCAGGAGTAAAGTACCTTTATATTTCTCTCTTTCTCTCTTTCTGTTCCTATTAGATATACCATTACATATACCTAAAGCTGCGTAGAAAAAAGTTGCAGAGCAATGTTTGCGAAATAAAATTAAAAATGACCCAAAATTATGAGTGGAAACTATAGACCCAGAAAAATAATTCGGGAACTTCTAATAAACGCCGCTTTAAAGAGAAAGGATGGAAGTTTCTTTTGTGAAGCAATGGTTATACCTATACCCCTATACCAATATCCCCGTGGAAAAAAGTTATGGGGCAAAAAACAAAATTGCTTTCTTTCGCGTTTTTTTTTTGTTGATTTTTTTGAATATATTTTTGGGAAAAAAAAGTTTTGACCTTAAAACATAATATTTTGATAATAAATTTAATTTGAAACAATTTTTCTGTAAATGTGTATGTATGAAAAGTACATAGAATTCACACTGCATAGGGGTTAATTCACCACTTTCTCAATAACGCACCCCTTGAAATGGTGTCACTCCGCGGGTTTTTATATTTAGAGGTCTATTGACCACACGAAGCATTAAAACCCCTTGATCGTTGTAGTTCCTTTTAACCCTTTTATTTTGAACTTAATCAATACCCTAGAAGGATAGATAACACAGAAAGGGTCCTATGAAACATCAATCCTTGTGATACTCGTAGATATTTGGAATAAGCGAATTTTCCATTTAGAGTTAGTTAGTTAGTTAGTTATATAACTAATAATAATAAATAATATGAATAATAGAATAGAATAGAAATATGCTTTATTGTCATGAAAAATTGTACAATTTTATCGACAAAGCTTACAAAAAGTCAAGAAAACATTTATTAAATGAAGAATAATGAAGAATTAAATGAAGAATGAATGAAGAATGAATGAATAAATTTGAATAAGATAATAATAATACATAATTTAACTTACCTGGTAACTTAATGTTACATTCGGTCATCTTGTATGTATCGTAAACCACAAATGTCTGATCAACAATCCAACTAAATTTCTGATCTTAAACTAAGCAGTTTTTATCAATTACGTGCAATTAAATAAAAAATAGTCTATGTTGAACATTGTTTGTGCATTTGTGGCACATTTGCAGTAGTTAGTAGTTAACCTTTTACTTAAAATAAGTAGGTAAACGATTCTACTACATTTCATTTATAATCATACTAATTAACAATACACAATTTATTAAAATAAATGTCTTGTTAACACAATGGAATACTTAGTAACTTATCTATTTTGCATTAATCAAAGTTCAAACCGTCGCATCGCGTCGATTAACGAATTAGAAAAATAATAATGGATTTAAATAATATTATGTCTAAGTATTATATTCAGTGATGTGAGTCGAGAATATTTCCAAGCGAATATTCGCGAACATTGGAAAGTTTCCGAGAATATTCGCGTATAAAAAATGGAAATATTCCTCTAACCGCGAATATTCCCGGAAACTTTCAATGGAAAATTTCGGAGAATATTTCCGAGAACATTCAAGAGTGTTTCCTAGAACTTTCCATAATATTTCCGAGCACTTTAGAGAATATTTCCAAGAGCCTTTTGGACATAGTCCGTGACGTAATTTGAATTTACATGGAAGTAGCGCTACAATTCACACGGCCGGCGATCCTATACCACTGCCAAGTACAAAAGGAACATTGTTTTGAAAATTACCTTCATTATTTTTATACTAAAAATACCTAAAGCTATACTAAAATCACAATAAAGATGCACTAGAAATAAACAAACCAAGACACGTTGAATGTTACAATGAGCACTCCCGAATCATGATTTACCATGTATACACTTTGCAAATCATGATTTGTGATTTACAATGTATATACATTGTAAATCATGATTTGGGAGTCATTTTGAGAGTGAAGAGCATATATATTATTAGCAATGCAGTGTATAGATTGCAGTAGATTGTATAAACTGGTAACAAGGAATGTGCACGAAAACTTCTTTAAACGATTTGACAATTACAATACAGGGGTTACCAGCTTCCTACGCAGAAATAGAGCGTAGTTATAGCACATACTCCTTTATACATAATAATAGGACAAATAGACTGACTATAGATAGAGCAGAGAAGTTAATGTATAATAGCTAATAGAGAAGTTAATGTATAATGTATAATAATGAAAAACTCCTAAAGATCATAAACATGGAAAAATGGTACGTGATGAGAGCCTATCTATAACTAGGGTTACCATACGTCCGGATTTCGTCCGGACAGTCCGGATTTGAAAGACATGTCCGGATTGGCGTCCGGATATGAGAAATGTCCGGATTTTTTTTCTTTGCTAAAAAAAAATGGAAAACACTTGGCCCAACGGTGGCCATTTTTTATATCGTTCTGTAATATTATTATTTTGTAGGTCCAAAGTATGTTAAGACATAGGTGTATATGTATTTTAAACTGGCAGAAATTTTCGATGTTAGTTGAATTGTTGCATATTGTAGCAAAACAGCTATACTTTTAATTGTGCCATATGCATTTCGCATATATATGTACAATGTAGAGATAGCAAAAGTCAAATTCACATTTTACATTTTCTACAACCCATTGGACTACCCCTGTCCGGATTTGGCCTTAATAAATTATGGTAACCCTATCTATAACTCATCTGTTGGAACGAGCGCAAGACTCTAAATCCGTATCAGAAAATGAAAGATTAAGCGAGACGGAGAGACTCTTCATAATACAGACTTCAGCTTGTGTGAAGAAAATTTCTCTGGCTCATAAGAATTGACTCTTACTTATTTATATATTTTATTGTTCCTAAGAATTTTGTAGTGTTTTTTGTTATTATTAGTTAAGAAAAAAGTTCCTGCTCTAATACTAGGTATATATTAGAAATACAGATTTATTACCTGAAGTAAGTTCCTATATTATATTCAGTATTGAGTTGTTTATTGTATGTTATCTTTTTTATTTTAATATTTTTTTTAATAAGATAACTTTTTTAGTTTTAATTATAATGACTAATAACAAATACTCGAGAGTATTTTTTTTAAATTAAGTTAAATAAATTTTAAAATTATTTTTGGACATTTAATTTTTAACAGATTTTTTCTGCAGTCGTAATACCGCAAAAATAAGTACAGCTAACTACTGATTTGTATAATTTATTATAATAATTTAAATAAAAATGCAATATTTCCATAAGTTTCCGAAAGTTTCCAATATTCCCCGAAAGTTTCCGGAAATTTTCCGACGTTCGAATCTTCCCGGAAATTTTACATCACTAATTATATTCGTATAATTTTATTACTTTGTAGCTTTAGCACGGGATCTGCACCCATCTGAATAGCGGTCGACCTGCACCCATCTGCTTTCCGGATGAATTTTTTTTTATTAAATTTCATACATGGACAAATACGACTTGCATGGGTTGCCTATCAAAATCGAGTCATAGCTATCTTTAAGGGGAGCCGTATTTATTGAAATCAACTTTTCCAGCACATTTTCTTTGCAAGTATGGTAAAATGATTTTATTGTTAAATTAAATTAGCATATTCAGTACAATTCATAAGGTACCTTAAGCTAGCATCGCCACATGAGTAAAATTCAATTTAACCTATGCCAGAATTTTTCACTAATTTTTCACTAATTTATTACCACCCTAATAATTTTTCACTCCTTAACCCCACTTCAGGAGAGATGTCACGCTAGCTTAATATTCAAGCTAGCAAAATTCTCGATAAAACGGGATTGCATGATCGGAATCTAATTTAACCTATGCAATAATTTTTCACCCATGTTTAACTAATTTTCTAACAACGTAATAATTCTTCACCCCTTAACCCCACTTCAGGATAGATGTCACACTAGCTTAATATTCAAGTTAGCAAAATTCTCGAGAAAACGGCATTGCATGAGCGGAATCGTATTTAACCTATGCAATAATTTTTCACCCATGTTAAACTAATTTATTATCACTCTTATAATTTTTCACCCCTTAACCCAACTTCAGGAGAGATGTCACGCTAGCTTAATATTCAAGCTAGCAAACTTCTCGACAAAACGGCATTGCATGAGCGGAATCCAATTTAACCCACGCAATAATTTTTCACCCATGTTCAAATAATTTATTACCACCCTAAGCGGAATCCCATTTAACCTATGCAATAATTTTTCAACCATGTTAAACTAATTTATTACCACCCCAATAATTTTTCACCCCTTAACGCCACTTCAGGAGAGATGTCACTCTAGCTTAATATTCAAGCTAGCAAAATTCTCGATAAAACGGCATTGCATGAGCGGAATCCAATTTAACCTATGCAATAATTTTTCACCCATGTTTAACTAATTTTCTAACACTGTAATAATTTTTCACCCCTTAACCCCACTTCAGGAAAGATGTCACACTAGCTTAATATTCAAGCTAGCAAAATTCTCGAGAAAACGGCATTGCTTGAGCAGAATCGTATTTAACCTATGCAATAATTTTTCGCCCATGTAAAACTAATTTATTACCACCTTAATAATTTTTCACCCCTTAACCCAACTGCAGGAGAGATGTCACGCTAGCTTAATATTCAAGCTAGCAAACTTCTCGACAAAACGGCATTACATGAGCGGAATCCAATTTAACCCGCCCAGTAATTTTTCACCCATGTTCAAATATTTTATTACCACCCTAATAATTTTCACCCCTTAACCCCACTTCAGGAGAGATGTCACGCTAGCTTAAAATTAAAGCTAGCAAAATTCTCGAAAAAACGGCATCGCATGAGCGGAATCCAATTTAACCTATGCAATAATTTTTCACCCATGTTAAACTAATTTATTACCACCCTAATAATTTTTCACCCCTTAACCCCACTTCAGGAGAGATGTAACGCTAGCTTAATATTCAAGCTAGCAAAATTCTCGAAAAAACGGCATTGCATGATCGGAATTTAATTTAACCTATGCAATAATTTTTCACCCCTGTTAAACGAATTTATTACCACCCTAATAATTTTTCAGCTCTTATCCCAACTTCAGGAGAGATGCCGCGCTAGCTTAATATTCAAGCTCGCAAAATTCTCGAAAAAACGGCATTGCATGAGCAAAATCCAATTTAACCTACGCAATAATTTTTCACCCGTATTAAACTAATTTATTACCACCCTAATAATTTTTCACCCCTTAACCCCACTTCAGTAGAGATGTCACGCTAGCTTAATATTCAAGTTAGCAAAATCCTCGAAACAACGGCATTGCATAAGCGGAATCCAATTTAACCTATGCAATAAATTTTCACTCATATTAAACTAATTTATTATCACCATAATAATATTTCACCTCTTAAAATCACTTCAGGAGAGATGTCACGCTAGCTTAATGTTCAAGTTAGCAAAATTCACGAAAAAACGGCATTGCACGAGCGGAATCCAATTTAACCTATGCAATAATTTTCGAAAAAACGGCATTGCATGAGCGGAATCCAATTTAACCTATCCAATAAATTTTCACTTATGTTAAACTAATTTATTGCCTCCCTAATAATTTTTCACCCCTTAACCCACTTCATGAGAGATGTCACGCTAGCTTAATATTCAAGTTAGCAAAATTCTCGAAAAAACGGCATTGCATAAGCGGCCAATTTAACCTATGCAATAATTTTTCACTCATATTAAACTAATTTATTACCACCCTAATAATTTTTCACCTCTTAACCCCACTTCAGGAGAGATGTCACGCTAGCTTAATGTTCAAGTTGGCAAAATTCACGAGAATACGGCATTGCATGAGCGGAATCCAATTTAACCTATGCAATAATTTTTCACCCATGTTAAACTAATTTATTACCACCCTAATAATTTTTCACCCCTTAACCCCACTTCAGTAGAAATGTCACGCTAGCTTAATATTCAAGTTAACAAAATTTTCGAAAAAACGGCATTGCATGAGCGGAATCCAATTTAACCTATCCAAAATTTTTCACGTATGTTAAACTAATTTATTAGCACCCTAATAATTTTTCAGCCCTTAACCCCACTTCAGGAGAGATGTCACGCTAGCTTAATATTCAAGTTAGCAAAATTCTCGAAAAAACGGCATTGCATAAGCGGAATTCAATTTAACCTATGCAATAATTTTTCACTCATATTAAACTAATTTATTACCACCCTAATAATTTTTCACCTCTTAACCCCACTTCAGGAGAGATGTCACGCTAGCTTAATGTTCAAGTTAGCAAAATTCACGAAAACACGGCATTGCATGAGCGGAATCCAAATTAACCTATGCAATAATTTTTCACCCATGTTAAACTAAGTTATTACCACCCTAATAATTTTTTACCCCTTAACCCCACTTCAGTAGAGATGTCACGCTAGCTTAATATTCAAGTTAACAAAATTTTCGATAAAACGGCATTGCATGAGCGGAATCCAATTTAGCCTATCCAATAATTTTTTACGTATGTTAAACTAATTTATTACCACCCTAATAATGTTGCACCCCTTAACCCCACTTCAGGAGAGATGTCACGCTAGCTTAATATTCAAGCTAGCAAAATTCTCGAAAAAACGGCATTGCATGATCGGAATTTAATTTAACCTATGCAATAATTTTTCACCCCTGTTAAACTAATTTATTACCACCCTAATAATTTTTCAGCTCTTATCCCAACTTCAGGAGAGATGCCGCGCTAGCTTAATATTCAAGCTCGCAATATTCTCGAAAAAACGGCATTGCATGAGCAAAATCCAATTTAACCTACGCAATAATTTTTCACCCGTATTAAACTAATTTATTACCACCCTAATAATTTTTCACCCCTTAACCCCACTTCAGTAGAGATGTCACGCTAGCTTAATATTCAAGTTAGCAAAATCCTCGAAACAACGGCATTGCAAAAGCGGAATCCAATTTAACCTATGCAATAAATTTTCACTCATATTAAACTAATTTATTATCACCATAATAATATTTCACCTCTTAAAATCACTTCAGGAGAGATGTCACGCTAGCTTAATGTTCAAGTTAGCAAAATTCACGAAAAAACGGCATTGCACGAGCGGAATCCAATTTAACCTATGCAATAATTTTCGAAAAAACGGCATTGCATGAGCGGAATCCAATTTAACCTATCCAATAAATTTTCACTGTTAAACTAATGTTAAACTAATTTATTGCCTCCCTAATAATTTTTCACCCCTTAACCCACTTCATGAGAGATGTCACGCTAGCTTAATATTCAAGCTAGCAAAATTCTCGAAAAAACGGCATTGCATAAGCGGCCAATTTAACCTATGCAATAATTTTTCACTCATATTAAACTAATTTATTACCACCCTAATAATTTTTCACCTCTTAACCCCACTTCAGGAGAGATGTCACGCTAGCTTAATATTCAAGTTAACAAAATTTTCGATAAAACGGCATTGCATGAGCGGAATCCAATTTAGCCTATCCAATAATTTTTTACGTATGTTAAACTAATTTATTACCACCCTAATAATGTTGCACCCCTTAACCCCACTTCAGGAGAGATGTCACGCTAGCTTAATATTCAAGTTAGCAAAATTCACGACATTGCATGAGCGGAATCCAATTTAACCTATGCAATAATTTTTTACCCGTGCTAAGCTAATTTATAAAAATAGTCTCCCCTTTTATACCGTTGACACAGCTTTGGGATTATAGCTGGGTAGTCTGCTATAGCTAGTGTCTATAGTTATCTAACCTATGGTTATCTAAATCTATGGTTAACTTCACCAAACTTTTAAATCATAGTCAAATTTGATTTTTGTATAAAAAATTAACTAATCGTGTGGGGAAAAAATGAATATGCCATTTTATTTACCTATTTGTCGAATTTGTAAAATTCTTATTAGAGTTTTCAAAAACCGTATACTGGGTGAAATTTTTTTCTAAGGCCAAAACGAACTAATTTCTTAAAGCCGCACCTGATTTTTTTCTAAAAATCCACGAGGAAAATAAAATTCCTGTAGCTGGCTGTATATCATAAATCACAAAAAATACAAGACCCTTTGTAAAAGGTATATTTAAAAGACCCCAATAAGGGTTAAATCACAAAACAAAACGTTTTCGGAGTCTTTTAAATATACCTTTTAAGTCAATCGTCCACAGACCCGCATCGTACGCATCGTACGCAACGGATTTTAGTTTGACAATTGATAATGCGATCCGTACGATGCGGATCAGTGGACGCGGTTACATAAGTTTCTGTACAAGGCAAACTAAAATCCGTTGCGTACGATGCGTACGATGCGGGTCTGTGGACGCTTGCCTTTACAAAGGATCTTGTATTTTTTGTGATATTTTTCTAGTTTGAATAAATCCGTTCATTGGGTGGTAATAGCGTAACAATTGACCAAAATAAGAGACACATCGATCTTACCGTTCAAAAATTATGACGAATACAAATTTCTGTAAAAATTAACAAGTCGCCCTGTATATTATTAAGAAAAACATGTGGAGAATATTTACATTCTGCTAAGTAGTTGTGGCTACTACTACTTGTTACAACTACTTAGCAGAATGTAAGTATTCTCCACATGTTTTTCTCATTAACAATCACAATTTTAACGTTGTTGCCTTCATTTAACGTGGAAATACTTTATTCTAGACACTGAAGATGTTCTGAATTAGAACGAAAACGTTTTGCACGACATTTTATGAAGTTTTTTAATAAACTATTTTATACCAGTATACAACTTAAAGTTTTTGCTTCTGTATGAGTTTTTAAACTATGGTATACAGCCAACTATTGGAATTTTTCCATTGATTTTTTATTAAATTAAAGAATTTTTATTGTTCGCCCTAATTATTTTTGGTAATCCCAGCTTGAAATGCTTGCTTGAAGGATTTCTGTCCCATTTTTGATTGACTAAGTTGTTACATTTTTTATATGTGTGTAAAAAAATTCAACTTGAAACTAACGATCACAGGTGAACTGAAATGAAGAACACATTATTTATTTTAAATGCGTGCAAAAAATATTGCAATGCGTGTTAGTACCTACCTATATTTTAGTGAACAATAATTATTTTTTTATTTTATATTAATAATTATATAATATATTTATATAATATATATAATTATATAATTTTATAATATTAATAATTATATTAGTGAACAATAATTATTTTTTAGGACTCAATTTTCATCTCTCAATATTTTTTAAAAGACCAGTCTAAAAAACTGATTTTTAAATTTTATCATTAATCAAGAATAAAACACGAACAGGTATTATATATCTACGTTATGTCAATAATTGACAGTGAACTATGATATATAAGTATAAAAGTAAAATAATTTTTAAATTAACAAGTATGTAATTTTAAATATAGTTAACACAGCTCTTTGGAACATTTATTACTTAATTTTTATAATAGGGTACCGATAATAATGCACTTTATGATACTATTGTTTCCGCATTTCAAAATTTCCAAGTCATAAACCACCACCCAGATGTTTACCTATTGTATCTACTACTATTTAGCCCAGTCGGGATAGCATTTGACCTTGCATTAGGAGCTGCCCCAAATTTTATTTTTCTAATATTTAGGGAGGGTCAATATTAGCATAAATTTAAAATCTCGACTGAATTCCGCCGTTGCGTTAGCCGCCATCTTGATTTTAAACGAGAACCGTTTTTGCTCAATATCTCCGCTATTTTCAATTTTTTGACAAAAAGTGTAGAAACTGAAATTGTTGAAAATGCAGATTTTCTATAATTTCATATATTATAATTTTTTCGTGCGGTCGATATTTTCCGAGTTATGAGGGGAAAATAGTGACAGTTGTAGCATAATTATTGAATTATTGAATTATCTCGTTTATTATTAGTTTTACAACAAATATATGCCTATACAAAAATGAATAGAATTAAATTTTGTACAATTTTGATGTCGTACATTTTTTTGATTAAATCAATATTTAAGGTAGTACGTATGTGGTAAAGGTGCGAGTGTAAGACCTGATTGATTTTGTAGCAATTGTTTTTGTTCAATATCTCCGCCATTTTCAACTTTTCGACAAAAAGTGTAAGAACTTAAATTGTTACAATTACGATTTACTACAATTTTTCGAGAGAACCAGTGGCGTGTCTACAAGGGGGGAAATGGGAAAATTCCCCCCAACAGGGTCCAAAAGTTAAAAAAAATTGATAAAACATCACGATATATTAGCTGATATAAAACTTAAAATATTGACAGACAAATGCAACCAATAAAACCCGCTAGTTAATAAAATTAAGTGAACTTAATGTATATAATGTCTTTTTATGTCTTTTATATATTTAGTTCGGTTGATGTTTCATTGGAAGTTTCAAAAATTGTATAAAATATAATTCTGTTTATTTTTGTTTATGTACAATTATATCGTAAAGTTAATAATAAATGAGACAATTTAATAATTATGCTTCCCCTCCGCTTCCATTATTTTACCCCTTAACTCGGAGAATATTGATCGTATAAAAAAATTGTGCCAAAAAAATTGTAGGAAATTGCATTTCCAACAATTTTCTTTCCCACCATTTATGTCGAAAAGTTGAAAATGGTGGAGATATTAAGCAACAACAGTTCTCATTTAAAATCAATATGGCGGCTAATGCAACCTCGGAATTCAGTCGAGATTTTAAATTTACACTACTATTGATCTCTCCTAAAGGATAGAATTATAAAATTTGGGGCAGCTCGGAAACAAAATTCAATTCAATAATTATGCTCCCCCCACCACTTTTTAATATTTTCCCAAGTAACTCGGAAAATATCAACCGCATGAAAAAAATTGTTAAAAAGAAATTGTAGGAAATTATATTTTGAACAATTTTAGTTGAAAATGGCGTAGATATTGAACAAAAACAATTGCTATAAAATCAATCCGGTCTTACGCTCGCGCCATTACCGCATACGTACTACCTTAAATATTAATTTTAGCAAAAAAAATGAAAGAGACCAAAATTGTGTATAATTTAATTATCTTCATTTTTATAGGTACATATTTGTTGTAAATCTAATAACAAACGAGATAATTCAATAATTCAATAATTATGCTCCAACTCTCACTATTTTCCCCTCATAACTCGGAAAATATCGACCGCACGAAAAAAATTATAATAAATGAAATTATAGAAAATCGCATTTTCAACAATTTCAGTTTCTACACTTTTTGTCAAAAAATTGAAAATGGCGGAGATATTGAGCAAAAACCGTTCTCGTTTAAAATCAAGATGGCGGCTAACGCAACGGTGGAATTCAGTCGAGATTTTAAATTTATACTAATATTGACCCTCCCTAAAGATTAGAAAAATAAAATTTGGGGCAACTCCTAATGCAAGGTTAGGCCTGTTATTCGTCTAACCCGACTGGACTAAATTGTAATAAGTGGATTGTTTGTCCGCAGTCATATAAACCCAAATAAACAACAATTGGGACTGTGCAAGTTCGGCAAAGCGACCCCTATTTCTACGCTCTATACTAAAATTCGCACTTTTAATTATATTGGCCAATTATATTAGTCCTGGTTACTAGATAATTGTCAAGGCCATAGTCCAAAAAAATAATAAGAAGAGAAAATAAGATTCAGGTTATGTTATGAAAACGTCAACAATTGTATGTAGTAAATAAAATTAGTTATTAAAATGCAGTACTGCAAGCAAAATAAAATTAATTAAATTTACCTATATAATAATTGCATATCATATCAATATTGTGGAGCAATATATAATTTTTCTGCTTCATTGACAGAAGGTATGAAATATACGTCAATTTGACAATTTCAATTGACAATATGAATTCTTTAAGATAGTTGCAATATTTCTCCGCGACTCGCGCACGGTCGTTTCTCGTTTCCCCTTCCAAGTACTTGCACACCTCGAATAAGTGGATTGTCTGTATTACAATTTATTTACTTCTCTGAATAATTTCTAACCACCTTAGTACAGGAAAGTTAAGATTTAGGGACAAAAAAATAATTTTTTACAATTTTAGTGTACTTTAATAGTCTGAAGCTCTTTCTTTGTGGAGTCTTATGCAATTTACTATTTTATTGGGAAATAAGCCATAGTTTAAGTTAAAAATGAAATTTGTTGACGTTTCGACTTCCACTTTAAAATGTATAATACATATCTGAATTGCCGATATGAATGAGTCAGATTAAATTAAATTTTTAGAAGATTTTTTTTACTAAGCAACACAAACAAAATATTTTTAATTTATTAATATTGTGTATTTCAATGACGACTTCCGAAGTGGAAGTTGAAACATCAAGAAATTTCATTTTTAACTTGAATTGTGGCTAGGGATGGCGATTTTTGACAAAACACCGGTTTTCGGTTATACCGGTTTTTTATACTTATGGTTTAACCTGGCGGTTATAACCGTCCAAAAAACCGGTTATTCCAAAAACCGGTTTTCGGTATTTTTAAGCAATAGCCAATGCACATTAGGTTACAATGCTACATTTACATTGCACTTTGGTTTGTGATACTTCATTCAAATCGATATATAGTCCGTCCGCTATAACTTTTCCCATGCGATACGATTCATTTTCAATCAAATTAAATCAAAACATGAATTGAAACGAACGTCGATGTGTATATACATTTTGTATACTGTATACTATACAGGATGTAACGAAAATACAGGTCAAATTAAATCACATATTCTGAGACCAAAAATAGTTCGAATGAACCTAATTTACCTTAGTACAAATATGCACATAAAAAAGTTACAGCCCTTTGAAGTTACAAAATGAAAATCGATTTTTTCGAATATATCGAAAACTATTAGAGATTTTTTATTAAAAATAGACATGTGGCATTCTTATGGCAGGAACATTTTAAAATATAATTATAGTGAAATTGGTGCACCCCATAAAAATTTGATGGGGGTTTTGTTCCCTTAAACCCCACCAAACTTTTGTGTACGTTCCAATTAAATTATTATTGTGGTACCATTAGTTAAATTTAATATTTCTAAAACTTTTTTGTCTCTTAGTATTTTTTCGATAAGGCAGTTTTTATCGAGTTGCGGCTTCTTTTTTAATATGTTTACATAAAAAATTTTATGGGGGTTTTGTTCCTTTAAACCCCCCAAATGTTTGTGTATGTTCCAATTAAACTTTTACTGCGGTACCTACCATTAGTTAAACATAGTGTTTTTAAAACTTTTTTGCCTCTTTGTATTTTTTCGAGAAGGCATTTTTTGTCGAGATATTACTTCTTTTTTAATATGGTTCAAAATATACCTAAAAATGTAAATCATAAATAAATTTTCATATTATTACCAAGTCTCCATAATCCTACTTAGCCATACACAAATATGTGGTGGATTTGACAAATATTCAAAATATCTCGATAAAAACTGACTTTTCGAAAAAGTACTAAGACGCAAAAAAGTTTTCAAAATATTGTGTTTAACTAATGATACTACAACAATAATTAAATTGGAACGTACACAAAAGTTTGGGGGGGTCTAAAGGAACAAAACCCCCATAAAATTTTTATGGGGTGTCCAAATTTCACTATAATTTTTTCTTAAGACACTACTACCATAAGAATGCCACATGTCTATTTTTAATAAAATATCTCTAATAGTTTTCGATATATTGGAGAAAATCGATTTTCATTTTGTAACTTCAAAGGGCTATAACTTTTTTTATGTGCATATTTGTACTAAGGTTAGTTAGATATACTACACACATCGGCGTACGTTTCACTTTCTGTTTTGACTTAATTTGATTGAAAATGTATCGTACCGCATGGGAAAAGTTATAGCGGACGGACTATAAATATAGATACTATCGAAAGAATATATCGATACCAAGATAATCAATCGACATATAAACAGCATTGGGATCGTACCCAACCGGAATCAAAAATAGAAATCAGTCATCAGTGTTGCCAAATCGGTTTCGGTCAGCTTAAAATTTCATCATCGCGCGCTCGGGGTGAAAAAAGAATGTGTGTGTACTTTGTACGCACGTAAGAAGATATTCTTCTATTATATAATAGGTAATTTAAACGAAGTAAATATACTTAAAAGGTTATTTGTACTTATTTTATTTAAAAATCAAACTAACTTTCTTATCTACCACTTTCAAAAAAGAAGAATATCTTCAAAAATTATATAATAATATACTTACAATCATAAAATCTATAAAAAAAAATTAAAAAATAATAACTTGCTTGGGGCTTGAACCCACTTCACGTCTACCGCGCCGTACGAAAGTTGACGCCATTTCAAACTGCACCAAACTCTCGTTTACGTCATGTGGGAATATACACAAACTAAACGTTTACACCATAAATTTATATGAATTTAATAAAATTATTAGTTTGATTTTTGTCGAAATAAAATAAAACAAAATATAGAGTAAGAAAACGATATATGAGATGAAGATTTGTAGAAAGTTTGTTCGTAATCAGAATATGTAAATTAAAGCATTGCCTACTAATAGGTAACTACATTATTTTGTTTACATTTTCCAAATAGATAGGTATTGAAACTATTAGGTATTTCCAACTGAAACATTTAGAATTACGTACCTGCGGCTTTTCAAAACTATTTAAAAAGTCACTATAATTATAAATTTGATTTTATTTTTGTCCACACATCAATAAAAACTAATATTATACAATATTTTTGTTTACCGATAACCTCCATATTGAACAATTATTGACAGATCATTTCAAAATGTCAACACCCAATCAGAGCCCGTATAACAACTAATACCATACTGTCGGTGTGCGCATGCGCGCGGATCAATCAAATTTTACCCTCAATCGATTCGCCGCTAAAGAAGAATATCTTCAAAAATTCCCCATTTTTTTCTCTGAATTCATTATTTTTTCCAGAGATAGTAACTTATCCGGTTTTTCACCGGTTATTACTGTAAAAAGAAAAAATCGGTTATAACCGGGACAAAAAAACAACCGGAAAAACCGATTGTTGCAGAGTAAAAAAACCGGTGTTCGGTTATAACCGGTAGGTTTTTCCCATCCATAATTGTGGCTTATTTACAAATAAAATAGTAAATTTCACTATACCTACTATATTTATAAGTAAAATAAGAAAGGGCTCTGGTAAGTTTTTACTTAATGTTAACCAACCTCAAAATTTTACAACCAAAACCACACCGAATGGGAAACATTCCACAAGCTACACATTCACGTTAGCTGAATGCAAAATATTTTTGCATTCTAATGTATAAATGCTTTGTAAATGTTTAATTATTAATTTGTACTGCTAAGTAGTTCATATTTTGACTTGAGTAGGCTAAGTTATAGAGTACAGGGGAAAAACAAGAAGTCACATTGTATACATATCGAGGTAAACACTGTACAAGAATTCATCTGTACTCAGTAGGTATACCTTAAAAACACCCTGTAATTATCTACGATAATTACTTTCAGTTATTTATGTCATCATAACAATATTACAACCTTCATTCGATTATATAAATATTGTTATCCTAGATCACGATTCACTAATAATTGCAGAGTCAATTATAAACACTTTTCATGGTCGATGCTGAATAGGCATTTCTAAATATATAAACAGTTAAACTATAACAAGGGAATTCATAATATTATATTAGACATTCGTCATTCTATTTTGGTGATCAGACGTAATATTTCTACATTAAAGATAGTGTCTTTTTCTACACGAGACGTTCTTTGGGTGCGGTGCTACCAGCTTATGCTCATGTGAGTGTAAATAAAACAACTCAACAAGTAAAAGCGTATCAATTATTCCACCCCTCGGATAAGGGATAACCACCCTCACCGGGAGAAGACCGGGGTAAGACTATCGAATTTATATTTTCGCTAAGAAGTGCAGAAGCTGGAAAAAAGAAAAAAAAAATATGTATAAATGAATAGCAACAAAGTTACTTGGGAAGATTTTGTCAAAATAGTTGAGGAAATTGCACAAGAAATAGACAGGCAAAGCAGAAGAGTCTTAAAGAAAAAAGTTCCGAAATCTAAGGACATAAAGGAAGAAGTAACGACACAGCTAATTAAAGCTTATAACAAGTTCACGCAATTGACTAGGAAAAACTGGGAAGCACTTTCGGACAAACAAAGGGAATCGTGCAACAAATATTTTGGAAAAATCAGAGACAAAGTTATACGATCATTTCAAGCAGTAAATGTGAGAACAGTGGTTCCAAGTTCAATACATCAACCAATCGACAAGGAAGTTGAAGAGGAACAAAGCGATGAGGAAATAGAAGAAGGAAAAAGCGACGAGGAAGGAGAAGAAGAAATAATTAACGACGAAATAAAAGAGGAAAAAGGTGACATAAAACAAGATATAATAATATTAAACATGGCTTTGACAATCAATGAATTTTTGATTATCGCAAGCAAGATATTGCCCAACGAGTTCGATGGAAGCGCAGGGAAATTACAACCATTTTTAGACGCATTAGAACTACTTGGAAAATTGGCAGAAGGTCATGAAGACACAGCTGTAACGCTAATAAAAACGCGACTCACCAATAAGGCTAGGAACCTAATAACCACAGAAGATACGATTCCACGGATAGCTGAAGCACTAAAGAAAGAATTAAAAGGTGATAATCCGAAGAATTTAATAGCCAAATTAGCCAAAAAAAGGCAAGGGCATAGAGATGCAGCAGTGTACGCATCTGAAGTGGAAGAGTTAGCAGAACAATTAAAAGTAGCATACATAGCGGAAGGAATGCCACTTGACTTAGCAAAGAAATATACGACGGAAGCAGTAGTAACAACAATGAAACGAAACGCTAATGCACAGAAAGCTAAGCTAATACTGGAAGCAGGTAAAATTTTGCGGAAATATGCAGACCACTCAACAAATTATCGAGGAAAGGAGTAGAATTTTCGTGGACCGAGGAGTGTGAAAAAGCATCCAAAAAGCTTAAAGAATCTCTGACGAAACCACCAATTTTAGAATATCCCGATTTCAACAAACAGTTTATCTTAACAACAGACGCATCCAATGAGAGTTGTTCAGCAATCCTAAGTCAAGATTACAACGGAATTGACCTACCTATAGCATATGCATCAAGAAGTTTTAGTAAAGGAGAATGTAATAAACCTATAATCGTTAAGGAATTACTAGCGATTCATTGGGGAATTAATTATTTTAAATGTTATCTATATGGAGCACCAACATTCAAAGTAAAAACAGACCATAAACCTTTGACACACCTATTTGCAATGAAAGAACCAACCTCAAAACTCACGAGGATCAGATTAGACCTAGAAGAATATGACTTCGAAATAGAGTATATAACAGGGAAAAGTAACTACGCAGACAGCCTTTCAAGAATAACATTGCATCAACTAAAAAACCTATACATAGACAACGCCCATATACTAGCTATAACAAGAGCTCAAGCAAAAGAAAAGGAGAAAGAAGCAAGACAAACAAAGGCTGAAAGTGAACTCGCACTACAGCCAGAAGCCACCAAACAGACAGTAAGGACGGTACTAAATAATTTAGAGGCGCATAGACTACCAATTTTGTCCTTTGGAGCAGAACTAATCTCACCAAGACTGAGCATTAGGGCCAAAAACAAAATAAAATGCAGCAAAAGCATAGCCACAGGATTGAATCGTTTCGATTTAAACCAAGCATTGGTACAGCTTGATAAGCTGGCGGTAGAGAATGCAGTACGTAAAGTAAAAATATACGTAAATGATATTATTTTTAAAATGTGCACAATTGATGAATTTATTAAAGAAGGAAATAAAAAATTGAAGAATATAGAAATATACATATGTGAAGTACCAGAAACAATAAAAGATGACAAAGAAAAACACAGATTAATAGGAGAATACCATAATCACCCGATGTTCGGAGGACACGTAGGGAATAACCGACTAATTAAGAAGCTAAAGGCAAGATTCCGATGGAAAAATTTGGAAAAAGACGTAAGAAAATACGTAAAACAATGCCACAAATGTCAAATTAACAAACCGAAAAGAACACATGTCGAAGAGTTCGTGATATCGGACACATCTTCCAAACAATGGGACATAGTATACATAGATACAATAGGTCCATCCACGAGAAGTAATGAAGGTAATAAATACTGTATCACAATGTTGTGTGAACTGACAAAATACGCGGTCAGCATACCAGTGTGCAATAAAGAAGCAGAGACAATAGCAAGAGGAATCTTTGATCATTTCATACCAACATACGGACTCATGAAGCAAATAAGAACAGACCAAGGCACAGAGTATAAGAACGAAGTAATGCAGGAATTAACAAAGCTATTAAAAATAGAACACAACTTTTCAACGGCATACCACCCACAGTCCATTGGAAGTTGCGAAAAACTACACAGAACGTTGAACGAGTACGTAAGAGCATTCATGGACGAAGACAGAGAAAATTGGGATGTGTGTTGCAGAATGTTCACATACTGCTACAATACAACCCCTAACGCGTATCATGGATACACACCGTTCGAACTGTTATATGGCAGGAAGGTTAACCTACCGGAAAACCTTACACATGAGATTCAACCATGTTACAATATAGATGCCTACTACAATGAGTTACGATACAAACTACAAAGCGCACACGAGAGAGCCAGAACCTTCTTATTAAAACACAAAAAAGAGCGGCAAGAAAAGAATAAGCTCAAAGCAACACCACAACACTTTAAAAGAGGAGACCTAGTCCTTGTAAAAAGGGAAGAGAATGGTAAGTTTGATAGTCTTTATGTAGGTCCTTTCACGATAACAGAAGTAAATAACGTTAATTGTAAAATCAGAATAGAAAACAATAAAATCAAGGAAATACATAAGAATAGATTATATGCTTACAATCCGAAAACACAGTGAGTGACAAGTGTTACGAATCAATGTTGTTAAACGAACATTTTATATTATTTATGTATTTGCGTAGGCTTAGGAAGTTTGTATATAAAATAAATTTTTTGTATTGATTACAACACAGTATGGGTTGGTAGCACGACTTGCAAATTTCCCTCCCCGTAGTCGGAAAATTCCTAAAAAGGGAAGGTGTACAAGAATTCATCTGTACTCAGTAGATATATCTTAAAAACACCCTGTAATTATCTACGATAATTACTTTCAGTTATTTATGTCATCATAACAATATTACAACCTTCATTCGATTATATAAATATTGTTATCCTAGATCACGATTCACTAATAATTGCAGAGTCAATTATAAACACTTTTCATGGTCGATGCTGAATAGGCATTTCTAAATATATAAACAGTTAAACTATAACAAGGGAATTCATAATATTATATTAGACATTCGTCATTCTATTTTGGTGATCAGACGTAATATTTCCACATTAAAGATAGTGTCTTTTTCTACACGAGACGTTCTTTGGGTGCGGTGCTACCAGCTTATGCTCATGTGAGTGTAAATAAAACAACTCAACAAGTAAAAGCGTATCAATTATTCCACCCCTCGGATAAGGGATAACCACCCTCACCGGGAGAAGATAGCCTTAATGCCAGGGCTGTCATAACACCAATAAACGTTTCATTCTTATGATATCTAAAAACCGCTTAGGATATTCTTACAAAATTCTGGCAACTCTTGTTTTAATATCTTAATATAATATTAATCTAATATTATTATATACATATAGGGTGGAAGGCACTTATGGAATAAAATTATTTCTGTCCTTGTTTTAAACAATTTTAAAAATAGTTAAGTCCCGTCCATTTTTAAATATAAATATACGCTTTTTTAAACCTAAATTTGATTGTACAGGGTGATAAGTCCAGCATAGTCCTTAAGCTTTATTTTTAATGGTTCGGGAGGGGGGGGAGATGGGGGAGAAGTCGGTAAATTAGTAGTTTTTTACGTTTTTCCTCAATATTTCTAAATCTATGCTTTAGCATAAACAATGTTCTATACAAAAATGTTCTACATAAAATTTATCAAAATTTAAAAAAAATATTCTATGCATAATTCTGTTGTAAAATCAATGGTTCCAGAGTTACGGAGGGTGAAAAGTGGAGGTGATGATGATTTTGGGTGGTGAGGTTGACGTTTTTCAAGGGCTTATCACTAACATACCATCGGCCACTAAAATAGCAAATTTTATTTACAAAACACAATGCTGTTAAACAAATTTCTTTCATCAGTAATAATACCCATTATAATCAATATATTCAGCTCACGAGGTACCATTTTTTGGAATTCTGCTGGTTTGAATATTAAGCTAGCGTGACATCTCTCCTGAAGTGGGATTTGGGGGTAAAAAATTATTAGGGTGGTAATAAATTAGCTTAATATGGGTGAATAATTATTGTATAGGTTAAATTGTATTCCGCTCATGCAATTCTGTTTTTTCGAGAATTTTGCTAGCTTGAATATTAAGCTAGCCTGACATCTCTCCTGAAGTGGGGTTAAGGGGTGAAAAATTATTAGGGTGGCAATAAATTAGTTTAACATGGGTGAACAATTCTGTGGTTTAAAGGAAAAGGGGCATAAATCACCTAGTTAGTCATTTTTAGGATTTGCCAACATTAGCAAAAGAGTAAATAGAAGCTATACGCGAACTAAATATTTCAAAATAACAATATATATATATATAAAGCCTTTCTAACCAGAGTAAGGATGATTTATTAATTAATCTTCTTTTTCCGCAAATCGCCAGGAAATTTTGACATTCCTGTCAAAATTTCTTGAAGAAAAAGTCAGGACTTCCTTACTGTAAGGAAATGTCATTTCCTTACTGTAAGGAAATGATATTTCCGTACAGTTGTTAGTGTTCTACATAAATGATAGAAAACACATTGCTTATAAGGATTTAATTTATATTTTGAAAACATCAAGTCATTGCTGAATACATTTTTAAGATCAATTTGTTATATTTACAGTAATTTGACAGTTAGTACAATTATTGAACATTGGAGGAACACTCTTAGAACTATGAGAAACATTTTGGACAACATGCAGGGTGGAAGGGTCATTTTGTTGAATATTTTGTACTGTGAAAATTTTATTTGCCACCTCAACCTTATTGTTAAGCGATTCTTCGATATATCCTTCTAATCATTCTAATGAAGCAGTATTCACTGCCTCAACCAGCTCTGGAGGAGTCCCAGGAATGGAAATTTCATCATCACTTATCATTTTACTTTCGAGAACACCAGCAATTAAATTTATAAGCGTCAAGTTTGACAATTCAACCTCAATACGTTTCCATAGTAACCCAAGTAATTTTATTAGGAATTTCAAAGCACCATTTATTTGGGAATAAAATTATCGCGTTTTTTTTAAATCAATCAATATCTGTCGAATTTTAAACGATTTGCGGAAAAATAGTATGTTTACCTCGTAGGAAAAGCCACATTCCTGGACTCTGTGTTGCTAAGTCTCGGCTTGGGCCTCGACTTAGCAATCTTCACAGTCGTCCAGGAATGTTAAGCTTTTCCTACCCGGTAAACAATGTACTATTGTGATATTTGTGTAATATTGTACTTTTTGAATTATTATTATTTTTTATTAGTTTTGTGACATATGTCTCTTTTCCAAATTATAAAACAGGTAACACATTATTGTTATCCATACTTAAGCCCCTTTGTATTGTCAGTGGGTAAATAAAAGAGAGGTTTTTTTAATTATTTATTTGGAAATTGTGTTTAGGATATTATTGAAACATATCGTCCGAATCACAAACATAATCTGCGTCACTGACATTGTTGCCGTCTGGTTAATTTTCATAAAATGCATGGCATTCTGAATCTATTAAATTCAAAATACTTAGTAAATATTTCTTTTTCTCTCTGCTTATGCTGAAGAGCTCAAGGGTCCGGTGTTGCACCTTTCGGGTTGCAATGGACCCTTCGATTTTTTCCTTTGGCAAAATGAAATGCACTTAAATGGTTCTTCTTGTTTTAGGGATGTTTTGTACTTAACAATGCCTTCATCAGTGCCATATGAAATCAATCTAATATCGTGCCACACAAATTTGCTTCCATTTATATCAAAATGTCTTAGTTGAAGTGGCCCTTTTAAAAGTTTGGAAAAGTTCAAAAAGTCATATGTGGTTGTGGTTTTTCCATGAACACAATTATTGGATTTTGAGAAGTGAATTTGGGATTCATTTTTATACTTAAATATTATACAAAGGTATATAAAATTTTGCTGACTTCTAAGCAACTATCAAAAATAATAGTCTACTATTTAAAAAATGAACAATGTGTCCTTCTTCCAAAATAAATTAATATGTAATAAAATACTTTTGGCACTAAAATACTGACAACCACAAAAGTCGCAAAGTAGACTATGAAAACCCTTTACGTAAGCTATCTGTTACATACAAAGAAATTTATTTTAAACTCATTTCTGTAATCAATCGCCGAAAAGATAAGGAACAAAAAGATAATACTCAGGTTAAGCAATACAATACCAGTCGTCTGCTTAATCACAAAATAGATTAGGTATGTTACAGCTATCCATTACAAAGAAATTTAAACTCATTTCTTTAGTCAATCGCTGAACAGATAATTAAATCCACACAAATAATACCACTATTATAATGTAGTGTTTGAAAGATAAAATTGATAAAATGTCAAAATCTCAAAAAAGTGCACTTCGTGATAATTACCTCTAATAGGACGATATCAAGAAGATGGTTACAGGGTTTTAGAAAAAATATTAACAATAGAGGAAATAAGAACACATACTTAAGCATCTATAAAAAGTGTAATGTAGATATGTGTAGATGAAGTGTGGCAAAGAAGGAACATTTAAAATAGTTAAAATATGTATGTGCACCCAGTTACCATCTTCAATACTTTTAGATTTATTAACAGTTGGTATTTGTTCTCACCCGTGTTGAGCTGCCCCCCCCCCCACTTGCAAAAATTAAAAAACAAATAGCCCTGATTTATGAGCTATTTATGAGCTCTCATATTCCGCAAACTAAAAATTTTGAGCTCGTTCCACTGAGCAGGAATTTAATACCCTAGTGGGGGGGGGCTGAGTCAGCCCCCCCCACTACTTAAAAGTAGGAATATTGAATCGGTTTTTGCGGCAGAATTACGAGCTATTTATGAGCTCTTGAAATTATATAGTTTTGATTTTTGAGCTCATCCCCTTCACCCCCAAACAACCCTTTAATTGATTTAACTTAAGAGAAAGATGCTGAGAAAACTTAAAATATATCGTATTGCGGATATAATTCCTATAGCTTATATACTCTAAGAATAAACTATTAAATCAAGGGCATTTCGATTATTGAGCTACAACCCCTTCGCAAGAAAACCACCCTATCTTCCCGGCTTAAGAGAAAGTTGTACTTAAAATGCGTTAAACTAATTATTTGGCGACTACATATCATTTAATAATTTATAAGCTTCCAAATTACGCGCATTTAGATCAGTAAATTGCAATTTATTTTGTATAGTGCAGTCACTGAAGGTAAAAATCAACGATTACCTTCAATTTCGGTGAACCTTCATCGATTTTCACAAAACTTGGTCAGTGGTTAGAGGATACGTCAAGAACCAAAGGTGACATATGGTACCACCTTGCGCCTTTACCCTGAGGGTGGATATCGCCCCTTCTCGGGGGTGAAAATTATTTTATAAAAAATAATTGCACAAATCAATAAAAGAACAAATTAAAAGCAAAATTTATTATATAAAGTTAATAAAATAAGTCAATACTTTTTAAGTTATTAAGGATCAAAGATTTTAATTATTTTTGAAAAAAATGCATGTTTTGAAGAGGTTTTTTGTAAATCACTGAAAAACTGTAAGTTTTCAAAAAAAAGTTAATAGTAGTTTAATTCGTATAGCTTATATTCTAAGAATAAACTCTAAAATCACGCGCCTTTCGATTATTGAACTACAACCCCTTCGCAAGAAAACCATCCCATATTCCCGGCTTAAGAGAGGGTTGTACTTAAAATAATTTAAATTAATTATTTGTCGACTATATATTGCTTCATAATTTATGAGCTCGCAAAATATACGCATCTCAATTATTGAATTGCCATTTTCTTTCTATAGTGCAGTCACTGAAGGTAAAAATCAACTATGACCTTCGATTTCGGTAAATCTCCATTCATTTTCACGAAAATTCGTGAGCGGATTTTGATACTATCAACTTTTTCTGGATCTTATTTTTGATGGGTATTTCTAAGTACTTTGACAAGTATTTAGTACCTAAGTGGTATAAAATGCATCTTTTTCCCGTTATTTAAGCTTGAACCCTTAGATTTGAACAGTCGCGGAAAAAAATATACATTTAATTACCAATAACTTACTTTAAATTAACATTAAAGGTTTTTCAAGTAAGCAATTTATTATATTTTTATTACCTTCAATTTTAGTGATGAAAACTTTTTTGTAAAAACTCACAGTTTTTGAGTCATTTATGAAAAATCGCTCATGCATTTTCTTTCCAAAAATTAAAATATTTGATCTTTAATAACTCAAAAAGTATTGATTTATTTTAATCACATTATATAACAAATTTTGCTTAAAATTTGTCCCTCTCTCGATTTGTGGGGTTATTTTTAATAAAGTAATTTTCATTCCCGAGAAGGGGTGACATATACCCCAGGCTAAAACCCCAAGTTGTTATTGTCAATTCGTGAAAATAAATGGAGATTTACCGAAATCGAAGGTAATAGTTGATTTTTACCTTCAGTGACTGCACTATAGAAAGAAAATGGCAATTCAATAATTGAGATGCGTATATTTTGCAAGCTAATAAATTATTAAACGATATGTAGTCGCGAAATAATAAATTTAAATTATTTTAAGAACAACTCTCTCTTAAGCCGGGAAAATGGGGTCGTTTTCTTGCGAAGGGGTTGTAGCTATATAATCGAAAGGTGCGTGATTTAAGAGTTTATTCTTAGAATATAAGCTATACGAATTAAACTACTATTAACTTTTTTGTAAAAACTTACAGTTTTTCAGTGATTTACTAAAAACCTCTTCAAAACATGCATTTTTTTTCAAAAATAATTAAAATCTTTGATCTTTAATAACTTAAAAAGTATTGACTTATTTTATTAACTTTATATAATAAATTTTGCTTTTAATTTGTTCTTTTATTGATTTGTGCAGTTATTTTTTATAAAATAATTTTCACCCCCGAGAAGGGGCGGTATCCACCCTCAGGGTAAAGGCGCAAGGTGGTACCATGTCACCTTTGGTTCTTGACGTATCCTCTAACCACTGACCAATTTTTGTGAAAATCGATGAAGGTTCACCGAACTTGAAGGTAATCGTTGATTTTTACCTTCAGTGACTGCACTATACAAAATAAATTGCAATTTACTGATCTAAATGCGCGTAATTTGGAAGCTTATAAATTATTAAATGATATGTAGTCGCCAAATAATTAGTTTAACGCATTTTAAGTACAACTTTCTCTTAAGCCGGGAAGATAGGGTGGTTTTCTTGCGAAGGGGTTGTAGCTCAATAATCGAAATGCCCTTGATTTAATAGTTTATTCTTAGAGTATATAAGCTATAGGAATTATATCCGCAATACGATATATTTTAAGTTTTCTCAGCATCTTTCTCTTAAGTTAAATCAATTAAAGGGTTGTTTGGGGGTGAAGTGGATGAGCTCAAAAATCAAAACTATATAATTTCAAGAGCTCATAAATAGCTCGTAATTCTGCCGCAAAAACCGATTCAATATTCCTATTTTTAAGTAGTGGGGGGGGGGGCTGACTCAGCCCCCCCCCACTAGGGTATTAAATTCCTGCTCAGTGGAACGAGCTCAAAATTTTTAGTTTGCGGAATATGAGAGCTCATAAATAGCTCATAAATCAGGGCTATTTGTTTTTTAATTTTTGCAAGTGGGGGGGCCAGCTCAACACGGGTTTTGTTCTCCTACAAGACTGCTTGAAGAAGTGCCTGAAAAGAAGTAAACCAAACACTTTAACAGTATCTACGGTGACCATATCTTTTTAAAGAAAAATAAGTACAAAAAACAAAAATGTATTAAAAACGCAAAATGTATCTTGTTATTGGACAAATATAACTTTTTGCATTAAAAATAAATAAACTATGTAGCTAGACATAAAAAAAATATCGATTAAACTAAACATAACACATTACATTAACTTTGAAAAAGTTACAAGCCTGTAATTACGAGTTTTTAGATGAGGAACCTGGAATAACCTCATCTTCTTCCGGTTTTTTGCATCATTCATATTTTTCTGAACTTAAAATTAATTTAAGAAGGTCCGGCTTCGACTGAAGTAAATGAAACATTTCATACAAGTCTCATCAAAATTTGCGTACACCATCATCGCTGCCTTGAGAGTGGATATGGACATTTGTGACTTTTCCGACGTCCAATAATAATTATTTATTACAGAAAATAAATGCTCGATATTTGCTAATAAATGCTAATAAATTCGCATAATATTTGTAAGTTTTTCAGTTTGAATTGATCTACACACTTCAAAAATTTAAGCCATCGATCCTGACTATTTTTTTTCTTCTCTGTTCCCTCAGCAATTTTTTCACTTGTAGCCACGTCTTTCAAAATTCCCAATTCGTCAAAGAGTTGATCTTCGTTTAACATGATTGCCTTGATATACAATTTAAAAGCTTCGAGAGAATAACAAACATCGTTTCATGTTATTTCACTTCTTATGCGAGCTCCACACTCTCGCCGAAGTCGATCGAGGTTTAACAAGTACGAGAGTGTAGACGGCCACCTTGTGTAACTTTGCCTCACTTCGTTCTACTTCCATTCTATGTTGGTCTGGTCAAAGGGATCTTTGTCGGTATCGCACCGCTCTTTGTCGGTATCGCACTTCCTCGCGAAGTAGAACGAGTGTGTAGAGAGGGTACTTCGAACTTCGGTCAACTTTGGCGAAGTAACTTCGCCGAGAATGTGGAGCCCGCTTTAGATCTATGCTTTTGAATAGTTTAAATTCATGAAAATTTGTACTCCAGTTTTCTAGGTAGGTTACACATTTTGTGTAAAAATATTTCACTTGCGCAGTGAAGTTTTGTGTGCGACCACCGCACTACCGCACCATAATCCTAATGTTTCACACACTTAAAATGTTTTTAAAGATCATTCATGAATGCATTTACCAAACACTTCGATATGGATATTGAAGAAACCCACTTTGGTTTTACACTACTAATCCAGAGATGCTTGGATGTGAACCAGGATATGTACGTCCGTTTCATAGATTACAACAAGGCTTTCGATAAAGTCCTCCACAAAGAGCTAATGGACGTCCTCAAAGCAAAACAATTACAATACAATGACCTTTGAATTATAACAAATCTATAGTATAAACAGCAGGCACACATACGCATTAACGAACACACATCAGAAGAGTTCGAAATTAAAAGAGGAGTGCGACAGGGGTGTGTATTGTCACTACTACTATTAAATGTATACTCTGAAGAAATTATGAAAAAAGTTCTTGAGGGAGAAACAGCAGGAATAAAGGTACCTAAATGGAACGAAAATTAACATTAAATATGCGGACGACACTATCATAATAGCGGCCTCCACGACCTCCTAAAGCTAATGAACAAGATAGTTGAGTATGGAGAACAATATGGATTATCAGTAAATATCAAGAAAACTAAATTTATAAGGCTATCAAAAACCCAAAATAATGATAAAATCCTGACAGTTAAAGGTAAAACTTTAGAACAAGTTGAAAACTACAACTATCTTGGCACAATAATTAATCACACAAAAGATTACTCCAAAGAAATCAAAGTTCGAATAGAGAAGACAAGAACCAACTTCAATAAAATGAGAAAGGTAGTTTGTGCAAGAGAACTGAAATAATTAAGACTTGAGAGTTAGGCTGGCAAGGTGTTATATTTTCTCGACTCTACTTTACGGGATAAAAGCATGGTCAATTAACGCGTCGACTACTAAAAAGTTGGAAGCATTTGAACTGTGGGTGAAGGTACCTGAAGATAGCATGGACCGAGCCTGTAACAAACGACGAAGTCAGGAGAAGAGTCAACAAAAGAATGGAAATATTGGAAACCATCAAGACCCAAAAGCTGCAATACCTGGAACAGTATACAAAGAAATTTGTTTAAAAGTAGTAAAAGATAAAAATATTCATTTTTTAGAAAAAATAAGTACATTCGCGTGTCCTTAGAAAGGTTTTAAAGTACATTAGGACAATATTTAAAAATAAGTACTGTCCTACTTAAATAAGTACATATGGTCACCGTAAGTATAGCTAATAATTAGGTACACTGGTCCACATTAGAGTCCTTAATTTCCTATACAAAGCATAATACAACTTTTATTATTTCATTTAAGGGGAATAAAGGCGCAAAAAGTTGCCTGTCAAAATTTTCAATGTGTTTTAATATATTCATTTTTTTACATCCTGAGCAAACTAATAAGTATTTTTGAAACATTTAAACGCAGAACGAAAGACTACGTTATTGCCTAGGGCCAAATATGGCAAAAGTTATGTTGTATTAACCTGCTTATTGTGATGCATTTTCCAACAACAAAACGTAATATCTGTCTGCTTCTATTAGACTGAGACATTTTCAACGATATTATTTATTAAATTTTCACTTAAATAGCTGTATTATTTACACAAAGGTATAAAATAAACACATAAAAACACTTTAAAAAACGTTAACCGTAAGAAGCGCCTGTGAGTTCTGAGCCATTCTGTAGCGCATTCCAGAACTAAGTCGACAAGATGCCTTATTCCAAAACTAAAACCCTGCGCTGCGTGCCATTTAATAGGCGTAATTTAAGTCGAGTCCCTGTTCTTTATTGTTGTAGATAAAATGTTGACTCATGCCTAATTTTTGAATTGCCCTAATGAATAAATGCATTACATTTTTCAGACATGTGGCCTTTTACCAAATAGAACATTTAAAATAATTTTCGTTAAACCGTTTTGACGAGTTCAAGAAAAAATTCCAGGATTCCGCTTATGCAATGCCGTTTTTAGAGAATTTTGCTAGCTTGAATATTAAGCTAGATTGACATCTCTCCTGAAGTGGCGTTAAGGGGTGAAAAATTATTGGGGTGGTAAAAAATTAGTTTAACATGGGTGAAAAATTATTGCATATGTTAAATTAGATTCCGCTCATGCGATGTCGTTTTTTCGAGAATTTTGCTAGCTTGAATATTAAGCTAGCGTGACATCTCTCCTGAAGTGGCGTTAAGGGGTGAAAAATTATTAGGGTGGTAATAAATTAGTTGAACACGGGTGAAAAATTACTGCATGGGTTAAATTGGATTCCGCTCATGCAATGCCGTTTTGTCGAGAATTTTGCTAGCTTGAATATTAAGCTAGCGTGACATCTCTCCTGAAGTAGGGATAAGGGTTGAAAAATATTTAGGGTGGTAATACATTAGTTTAACATGGGTGAAAAATTATTGCATAGGTTAAATTAGATTCCGCTCATGCGATGCCGTTTTTTCGAGAATTTTGCTAGCTTGAAAATTAAGCTGGATTGACATCTCTCCTGAAGTGGCGTTAAGGGGTGAAACATTATTGGGGTGGTAATAAATTAGTCTAACATGTGTGAAAAATTATTGCGTAGGTTAAATTGGATTCCGCTCATGCGATGCAGTTTTTCCGACAATTTTGCTAGCTTGAATTTTAAGCTAGCGTGACATCTCTCCTGAAGTGGGGTTAATCGGTGAAACATTATTAGGGTGGTAATAAATTAGTAAAAAATTGGTGAAAAATTATGACATAGGTTAAACTGGAGTTTGCTCATGTGGCCATGCTTGCTTGAGGTACCTCAATTCATAGATGATTCAAGAAAAAAATTTTCACTAGTAATACCACTAGAGGTCAAATTATTTCCGGAAATTTTTTTGAGATCATGAATATTTTGAAAATTTCCCGAGTCGCAGACGAGGGAAATTTTCTAAAAATATTCATGATCAAAAAAAAATTCCGGATATTAATTTGACTTCGCGTGGTATTCGGTAAGAAAATTCCACACCAAATTTGCATTTGAAAATCCAAAGCTGCATGAACAGATTAATAGCGCGCCATAGCTTTGTCAGCAATTATTTAGGCTTTCAAATTCGTAATTTCTACTCATTGTGGTTGCATGGGAATACCATTTCAAGATAGAAAATAGTATATTCTTCAATTTTACATAAGTTTTGAGTAACTACAATTGATAGAAAATGAATCAAAACTAAATTATGCAAACAAATAAAAACCAGTCTGTCAAAAATGTTCTGTTATTGTAAACGTCAAAAAATGTCCAATATAATTCGCTGTTGGGTACCCCACGAGCAAAAAATTTCCAATAAAATACCTCCGTTACCATGGTGATCTGTCAAAATAACGTATTTTGATTGGTTCAAAATTACAGGTGTGGAATTTTCAAATAAAAATATTGAAAAATATGCCAACGGTTGCAAATTTTTAAAGACCTTAAAAAAACAATGAATTTTGCGTTGGACATCAGAGCTCATCATGGGATCGTAAACAAAAAATTTAAATAGATTTTATTAGCTTATGAGTTTCTCGAGTTAACGCTCTCAAGTTTTTTGTTTTTATCGTTTTTATTTTGGCTTTTTGATAACACTCATAAGTCAAAACAACGGTTTCTTTGCAAAAATGCGTGAAAATCAATATATTATTTATTATTGTTAAACCAAAAATAAGCACAAAACAAAAAGTATCTCAACAGCGTTACCTCAAGGAATGTCTATAACACAAGTCATACAAAATTCCAAGTGGGTCGGTCAAGTAGTTTTTGAGTTACAATGTCTTCAGCCTTTGAAAAAAGCAGTTTTGAGGAAAATGCGTTTAAAGTATTGTCAACTTTTATTTTCAATTCCTTTTTTGTCTGTTAAGCCGTAAAGTGATGCACACCGGAATATGTTTTTGAATCGCAGAGTAATTTACACAAGAGAATGAAAACAGCCGTTGACCGTTTCTCACTAGGCTCAAGCGCAATGGCGCGAACTTGCTGCAAAGCGAGTCGAAGGAAGGGAGGTAGGGAGATAGTGTTGAATATCGATACGTTCGGTCGTTCGACTCGCTTTGCAACAGGTTCGCGACAGCGCGCTTGAGTGTAGTGAACAACGGTCAACAGCTGTTCTCGACGTCCCTCAAGTTAGCAGAACAAAGTCAGCAGAACACAGTTATTCTTATACCATAATTAAGTGTTAATTTAATGCTAATTTAATGTTCCAAGAAAAAATTTATTGCCCTTCTTCTTTAAAAGTTATCGCATGTTCTGCTAACTTGAGACTCAAGCTAGCAGAACAAAGGCAGCAGAACACAGTTATTCTTATACCATAATTAAGTGTTAATTTAATGCTAATTTAATGTTCCAAGAAAGAATTTATTGCTCTTCTTCTTTAAAAGTTATCGCATTTTCTGCTAACTTGAGACTCAAGCTAGCAGAACACTAGGTCAAAAATTTGATAAATCATTTATAATTGAATGCCAAAGTATTCTCTGCATTAAATGCTAATTTAATGTTCCAAGAAAAAATTTATTGCTCTTCTTCTTTAAAAGTTATCGCATGTTCTGCTAACTTGAATTCAAGCTAGCAATAGTTCAACTTTAACATAGAACAGTAGTTCAATAATTATGGATAAGTCATCAAATAATTGAATACCACAGTATTGTCTAAACTAAATGCAAATGAAACGTTCCAACAATAAATTGAATTCTCTTTTTTTTTTCGGAAAACAAATTTAATTCCACTAGTGCTATCTAGTGAATCTGTTTCTTGAAATGTGAGGGTAAGATCCATTTTGTACATACAATTGATTGTTTCCTTGCAGCAAGTGTCTAGAAATTCTATAAAATCTCATGCCATAAAGAGTTAAGCAAAGCTGTAAACGAATTTGTACAATACAGCCCCAGTAAGGTTTGACCCCTTCAAAGAATAACAACGTAACTCTAGGTATTAGATAGCACTAGTGGAATTAAATTTGTTTTCCGAAAAAAAAAGAGAATTCAATTTATTGTTGGAACGTTTCATTTGCATTTAGTTTAGACAATACTGTGGTATTCAATTATTTGATGACTTATCCATAATTATTGAACTACTGTTCAATGTTAAAGTTGAACTACTGCTAGCTTGAATTCAAGTTAGCAGAATATGCGATAACTTTTAAAAAAGAGCAATACATTTTTTCTTGGAACATTTAATTTGCATTTAATTCAGAGAATACTCTGGTCTTCTTCTTTACGTGCCATATCCACGACGGAAGTATGTTGTTTCCAATATTTCCATTCCTTTGTTGACTCTTCCCATGGCTCGTTATTTGTTACATGCTCGGTCCATGATGTCTTCAGGATTCTTCTAGACACCCACAGTTCAAATGCTTCAAAATTTTTAGTAGTCGACACGTTATGTGTCGAGAGTAAAGCAGAGTCGAGAAAATATAACACATTGCCAGCCTAACCAGGCTATACAGTGATGAGCGTGCTAATAACCGGCAAAATAGCGCAAAAGATGGAAGCATATTAAATGGTGAGATAAAAAGGAATAAAACTAGTAGAATTGTTATATTTAGCGATAGTAACATATAAATTGACATTATGTTGATTGTTTCCCACCTTTATACGTATCAGGAGTATGTCAACTAAAACTATCACTGTGACAGTGGCATTTTTCAAATTCGTTCTATACGTCTAAAGGTGGGAAACAATTAATATAATGTCAATCTATAAGTTACTATCGCTTAATTTAACACCTCCACTAGGTTCATTTCTTTTTATCTCACAACTTAATATGTTTTCCATCTTTTGCGATATTTTGCCGGTTATTGGTGCGCTCATCATTGTATACAGGGTATCCAGAAACTCTCCCGACAAGCGAAGATTAGAGATTCTTCGAAGATGGCGTATGGAATTAGTTTTTCTTAAATATATCCAGAACACTACTATTTACAAAAACGATAACTTTTCTGAACTTTAGGTTGTCCAGAAACTCTGCCCACAAAAGAAGACAGGAGTTTCCTCAGATAATTTTAAGACAATTTAACCCAATTCGCCTAGTCAGAAAATGCTTCCTAAGGGAGCTAGAGCTCTTTGAAAATGGCGTCCTTTAATTAGTTTTCCTTAAATAACTCCAGAACGGTTTTATTGACAAAAATAAAAATTGGTACACATATTTATCTTCCAGAGGTAAATCCATTCCATGCATTACGAATTTCTAGTACCGGTCATAGGCGTCCGTTTTGGGTGGGCAATAGATATTTTATCGCATAATTTTTTTATCTTTAATTTTGGAGCATGTTTGACTCTGGATTATTAAATTGTGAGATATTCTACAACTAAAAGGTACTCTAGTTTTAAGTCGATAGAATACACTGTTTTCTAGAAAAATCGATTTAAAATTTTTTCTTTTTCGAGTTTCCAAAAAAAATTTTTAGAAATCCGAAAACTGGTACCTTTATTTATATTTCAGAGATAAATCAATTTCATTAAGGGTATGGGTACGTATTTTCGGCTGCAATGCTATTCAAATGGGGATTCATTTTTTTCGAATCCTGAGAAAACTAATAAGTATTTTTGAAAAATTTAAACACAGAATGAAAGATTACAGTCTTACCGAGGGCCGAAATTCCCTGAAAACTTCTATAATGTTTATTTTAATAAGTTACAGGGGTCACAAACTAAGAGAAAATGGGTGTGATTATTAGTTCCATTTATCTCGTTGAAAAGTAACTTTTTATTTATTCTAATGAATTTTCGGCCCTCGATAATAATTTAGTTTTTCATTTATCAAATTTTTGACCTAGTGCTCTGCTAGCTTGATTATCAAATTAGCAGAACATGCGATAACTTTTAAAGAAGAAGAGCAATAAATTTTTTCTTGGAACATTAAATTAGCATTTAATTCAGAGAATACTTTGGCATTCAATTATAAATGATTTATAAAATTTTTGACCTCGTGTTCTGCTAGCTTGAGTCTCAAGTTAACAGAACATGCGATAACTTTTAAAGAAGAAGAGCAATAAATTTTTTCTTGGAACATTAAATTAGCACTAAATTAACACTTAATTATGGTATAAGAATAACTGTGTTCTGCTGCCTTTGTTCTGCTAGCTTGAGTCTCAAGTTAGCAGAACATGCGATAACTTTTAAAGAAGAAGAGCAATAAATTTTTTCTTGGAACATTAATTTAGCATTTAATTCAGAGAATACTTTGGCATTCAATTATAAATGATTTATCAAATTTTTGACCTAGTGTTCTGCTAGCTTAAATCTGAAGTTAGCAGAACATGCGATAACTTTTAAAGAAGAAGAGCAGTAAATTTTTTCTTGGAACATTAAATTAGCATTTTATTCAGAGAATACTTTGGCATTCAATTATAAATGATTTATAAAATTTTTGACCTAGTGTTCTGCTAGCTTGAGTCTCAAGTTAACAGAACATGCGATAACTTTTAAAGAAGAAGAGCAATAAATTTTTTCTTGGAACATTAAATTAGCATTTAATTCAGAGAATACTTTGGCATTCAATTATAAATGATTTATAAAATTTTTGACCTAGTGTTCTGGTAGCTTGAGTCTCAAGTTAACAGAACATGCGATAACTTTTAAAGGAGAAGAACAATAAATTTTTTCTTGGAACATTAAATTAGCATTAAATTAACACTTAATTATGGTATAAGAATAACTGTGTTCTGCTGACTTTGTTCTGCTAACTTGAGACTCAAGTGATTTTCGGCCCTCGATAATAATTTAGTCTTTCATTTATCAAATTTTTGACCTAGTGCTCTGCTAGCTTGATTATCAAATTAGCAGAACATGCGATAACTTTTAAAGAAGAAGAGCAATAAATTTTTTCTTGGAACATTAAATTAGCATTTAATTCAGAGAATACTTTGGCATTCAATTATAAATGATTTATAAAATTTTTGACCTAGTGTTCTGCTAGCTTGAGTCTCAAGTTAGCAGAACATGCGATAACTTTTAAAGAAGAAGAGCAATAAATTTTTTCTTGGAACATTAAATTATCATTTAATTCAGAGAATACTTTGGCATTCAATTATAAATGATTTATCCAATTTTTGACCTAGTGTTCTGCTAGCTTGTGTCTCAAGTTAGCAGAACATGCGATAACTTTTAAAGAAGAAGAGCAATAAATTTTTTCTTGGAACGTTAAATTAGCATTAAATTAACACTTAATTATTGTATAAGAATAACTGTGTTCTGCTGACTTTGTTCTGCTAGCTTGAGTCTCAAGTTAGCAGAACATGCAATAACTTTTAAAGAAGAAGAGCAATAAATTTTTTCTTGGAACAATAAATTAGCATTAAATTAACACTTAATTATGGTATAAGAATAACTGTGTTCTGCTGACTTTGTTCTGCTAACTTGAGTCTCAAGTTAGCAGAACATGCGATAACTTTTAAAGAAGAAGAGCAATAAATCTTGGAACATTAAATTAGCATTAAAGTAACACTTAATTATGGTATTAGAATAACTGTGTTCTGCTGACTTTGTTCTGCTAACTTGAGTCTCAAGTTAGCAGAACATGCGATAACTTTTAAAGAAGAAGAGCAATAAATTTTTTCTTGGAACATTAAATTAGCATTAAATTAACACTTAATTATGGTATAAGAATAACTGTGTTCTGCTGACTTTGTTCTGCTAACTTGAGGGACGTCTGTTCTCGTTTTCTTTTGTAAATTACTCAGCAATTCAAAAGCATCAGTAGAGCATCACTTTACGATTTGAAACACAAAAAAGAAGTTTAAAATAAAAGTTGACAATACTTTAAATGCGTTTTCCTCAAAACTATTTTTTCAAAGACTGTAGATATTGTAACTCAAAAACTACTTGACCAACTTACCTGGAATTTGTATATATATTTTTTTAGACATTCCTTGGAGCAACGCTGTCGAGATATTTTTTGTTCAACACTAATAAATATGTTGATTTTTACCTTTTATGCAAAAAAAATCGTTGTATCGATTTATGAGTGATATCAAAAATCAAATGTTCATAAAACTAAAAGAACTTGACAGCACCAATATTTTTGCATTTTTTTTTTACCATGATCCAATGATGAGTTCTAATGTCCACGGCAAAATGCATGGTTTTTTGAGGTCTTTAAAAGTTTGCCACCGTGTTGGCCTATTTTTCAGGTACCTTAAGCTAGCAGGGCCACATGATCCGAATCCAGTTTTTAACCTATGCCATAATTTTTCATCAATTTTTCACTAATTTATTACCAACCTAATAATTTTTCACCTCTTAACCCTACTTCAGGGGAGATGTTCCGCGAGCTTAATATTCAAGCTAGCAGAATTCTAGAAAAAAGGGCATCGCATGAGCGGAATCTAATTTAACCTATGGAATAATTTTTCACTCATGTTTAACTAATTTATCTACCTATCAATCGGTTTTAAAACGTCTTGCGACGTTGTCCGATGCCTAATTTCCATGACACTCTATCATCCCATTGGCCATCTCTAAGATCTCTTGCGCTCATCGCCTTCGTTACTCCCTCTCTCCAAGATTTCTTGGGTCTTCCTCTCTTTCTGCGGTTTGGTGGTACCCATTGCATAATTATTTTAGGGAGTCTTGAGTTATCCATCCTCTGGACGTGTCCGTACCATATCAGCTGTTTTCTTTCTATGTCTGTTGTTAGAGAGCCGTCAACCCCCATTCGCTGTCTTATCTCATCATTACGTATTCTCTCTCTGCGTGACACTCCTACTGATCTTCTAAAAGCGTCCATTTCTACTGCCTCCAGTTTTCTTCTGTTGTTTTCGGTTATCCGCCAAGTTTCTGCTCCGTACAATAGACTGCTTTTAATAAGAGATTCGTAGATATTGTGTTTTCTTCTTTTTCCTATTTCATGATTCCACAGTACGCTGTTTAGACAACCTATTGTTTTTCTGGATTGTGTTATTCTTCTCTTTATTTCTTCATCATCTTTCCCCGTTGTGTCAAAAACGATTCCTAGATATGTGTAACGGTCGCAGGGCATGATGATTTCATTATTTTCTAATGTGATGTTCGATAGTTCGGTACCTATTGGCAGGTATTTTGTTTTATCTGTATTAATTTCTAGTCCCCACTTTCTATATTCTTCTTGTAATTTCCTTGCCATGTACTCTAAATCATCTTTATCGTTTGCTATAACAACCTGGTCATCAGCAAACTGCAATGTATATAAGCAAATCTCTCCAAGGTCTACGCCCATGCCTCTGCATTTTCGTTTCCACTCTTTCAATGCTTTTGCAACATATATTTTAAATAAGGTCGGTGATACACAACACCCCTGACGTAGACCTTTATTAACCAGGAAGCTTTGCGATAATCTGTTTCCAGTTTTTATTTGTGATGTTGACCCTTCATACAAATTTCTTAAGGCTTTTATTAAGGTGACACTAATATTCGTCTGTCGTAACACGTTCCAGAGTTTGTTTACAGGAACTGTATCGTACGCCTTCTGCAAGTCAATAAACATGAGGTGGGCTTCTTGATTTGTGCTTAATTTTTTTTCTATTAGTTGTTTGAGGCAGAAGATATTATCAGTACAGCTTCTTCCTGTTCGAAAACCGGATTGTTCTTCTTCCTCTTGGTCTTTGTACTCCTTCTCAATGCGGTCTCTAATTATTCGTCCATACAAACGGCTGAATGTACTAGTCACTGATATCCCTCTATAGTTTTCACATTTAAGCTTATCTCCTTTCTTATGGATCGACGAAATATAAGCAATTTTCCACTCGTCGGGTATGGGAGAACCATTTATAAATTGATTTATGCACCAAGTGACGGTTTCAAACAATTTTTGTGATCACATTTTATTAGTTCGGCTGGGATATCGCCTGGTCCTGGAGACCTACCGTTTTTCAGTTCTTTTATAGCTTTTATAATTTCTGTCACTTGTATTGTTATATCTTCTCCTTCAATGTTAACCTCTGTTGGTGATTGAGTTAAGTATTCGTCCCTATTTTCTGTCAGTAGTTCCCCATAGTACTTTTCCCATTTTAACTAATTTATTACCACCCTAATAATGTTTCCGTCTTAACCCCACTTCAGGGGAGATGTTCCGCTAGCTTAATATTTAAGCTAGCAGAATTCCCAAAAACGGCATCGCATGAGCGGAATCCAATTTAACCTATGCAATAATTTTTCACCCATATTAAATTAATTTATTACCACCCTAATAATTTTTCACCCCTTAACCCCACTTCAAGAGAGATGTCCCGATAGCCTAATATGCTACCAAGCAGAATTCCCAAAAAATCAGATATTAAAGATGCTCTCTGGCCAGTGGCGGATCTACAGGGAGGGAAAATTAGGAAATTTCCCCCCTAACACGGTCCAAAATTTGGTCCAAAAAAAACTGTTCAAACATAAAAATATATTAGCTGGCATGAAACCGAAACCACAGAAAAACAAATTGAGCCCAATAAACTTGCTAGTTAGAAAAATTAACCTTTTAACTGCCAACGTTCCCATTTTGGGAACACCTATTAAAACATTTTTTTAGGATTGTTTATGCAATTATTTTTGTAAATCTCACTACATAATGTTTTGTAAAGGTAAGGGGCTTGCTAGTTTATCAAAAAATTTTACTTAGATTTGGGTTCATTTTCTTAAAAAAAAAGTAAAAAGCACAAAAATTCAATTTTTTGATTCGTTTTACGGTTTTTGTCACCAAGTCAGCAAAAATTATTCTATTGCTATTATTTTTTCAAGTAAGGTAGCCAATTGACTACCTTAGTAAATAGTTTATACTGCGCTTGAATTCTTTCATTACTTTTTGAAAAAAATTGTCGGAATTAGCCATGTCCCAAAATGGGAACGTTGGCATCATTGAGTACCTAATATACCCTAATAAATTATAATGTCGTTTCTGTTAGCTCGTAAATTTTCAAGGGCAATAACGATTAGTGCAATCGCCTTTCAAGTTATAATAGGAATTTAGGAATAACAAACAGTCGATAGAGCTGTTCAAGAAGAACACATGTATACGGGATGCTTTGGAAGATGTGGAAACCTCATTATCCTCTAACATTGATGTTGTAATACTTCCTCCCATTTCAGGAGACCGAGATATTGATAGTGACGAGGACACTCTTGAGGACCAGATTTTGGACGTGGTTGACATGCCAATAGAGATTCCTAGAGAGGTAGAAATTCATGATGGTGATGCCGAATCAGATGACGAAGAAGAATCAGTTGGAAGTCAAGCATCACAAAAATGGAGGAAATCTGAAAAAGTGGCAATCCAGCAAGAAGCCCAAGATCCACCTAAAGTAGGAGCCGAGCATATGGGTAAAACGGAGTTTGAAATATTCTCTTTGTTTTTTACTCCAGAAATTATTAGTTTTATACGTAATCAAAGCGAAACTTACGCTCGAAGGGATCAAAATTTTCAAAATTTTACAGTTTCTGATGAAGATATTCGTCAGTTTATTGGCTTGCTCCTGATTAGCGGATATCATCATCTACTCGACGAAAATGACTACTGGTCAACGGCGGATGACATGCAGGCTCCAAACCTTGCAAAAACAATGAGCCGTGAAAAATTCAGAATAATAAAAAGATATCTTCACGTTTGTGATAACTCTAATTTAGCTCACTCAAAAGTAGCTAAAGTTTGACCACTTTTCGAAAAATTAATATTCAGCAGTTTGGAGTTTTTCATAAACATGTAAGCATTGATGAATCAATGGTTCCATATCATGGCCATCACTCAGCTAAAATTATGTTAGAAATTCTGCAAAATAAGAACAGCCATGTTCTATATTTCGATAATTTTTTTACCAGCTACTCCCTTCTGAAATCTTTATCAGAAAACGGTATACGGGCTTGTGGTACAGTTTGAGAAAATAGGATCAACAAATGTCCTTTAGTTTCATCCTCAACCATCAAAAAACAAGATTGAGGGACCTATGATTACAAATCAGATAGCGATGTTATTTGTGTCAAATGGAATGACAATTATCCTGTAATAGTCGCAAGTAATCACTTTCTAGTAACCCCTGTTCAAAATTCCACCAGAAGAGTGAAGTCTGAACATAAAAAGATGTAACTCAACCAAATTTGATAAGACAATATAACATTGGAATGGGTGGGGTTGATCTTTTTGAACGTTTAGCTGCTTTTTATCGTCCCCGACTTAGATCAAAAAAATGGTGGTGGAACTTGTTTGCTCATGGATTGAATTTGGCGGTTGTGGCAGCTTTTCGCTTTTTTCAACATGAGAATGTAAATATAACACACCTAGAGTTTCGCAGAAACGTTGCTCTAGCCCTTGTAAAAGCAGGTTCAGGTCAAACAACAAGAAAAGGCGGTCCATCTGCCCCTGTTCTAAGCGACATAAAATTTGACGGGATGAATCACATTCCCGAAGGCACTAACCAAGGGCGTTGTGTTGTGTACTATAAAAATACTAGACTTTTGTCAAACAGTTAAGTATTTTATTTTTAGAAAATACATAATACCTTACATGCCAACGTTCCCAAAATGGGAACAACATGATAAAGACAAAATACAGCAGCAATATTTTTTTTACTTCAAAATCTATTAAAATATGTCAAAATCAATAGACCTTTTACATATTATCTGTTTATTCCAAATATTTCGTATAGCCGCCATTAAAAGGTTAAGGGAACTTAATGCATATAAGTTATTATTTATGTCTTTTATGTAATCTGAGTTATCGGATTTTCATTGAGAGCTACCGCCCATGGCAAATTTCCCATCTCAAGACAAATTTGTAGATCCGCAACTGCCTCTGGCACGAAAAAACTTTTAATTCTGGTCCGCAATTCCGAAATGGCAGACGATGGATCTGTCTGGAATCCTTCAGAAGTTCCCCATATGTACGCATCTGGTGGCGTTAGTTCCGGTGAGTGGCAACGCCCAAAACGATCTCGCAGTATTCAAAGAGACTCCCTATCAGTGTGGCAGGTTGTCCCATACTGCTGAAACTATTGTTGATTTTAAGCTTGGACGGTTTTCGCGACCTTTTCGTAATGGTCTTCGCGACCGTAATTTTAAAATATTCCTGAGACCGCTTAAGTCGTTAAATTCAATTCTGTAAAGTACATTAGATAGGTATGGTGCCTTTTTATACAAAAATCATAGTTACTCTTATGCATCATAGTTTTATGATTATTATAGCCACCACAAATTTTTAATTAACAATTTAATTAACTGTTTATTCAATTGTCATCGTCTTCTGGAAATATAATCTACACTAAAAGAGCTTTTATACCGCCAAGTTATTTAATTATTGATAAATAATTACTTACCTGAAATTTTAGTTGAAAATTAAAGATTTTGTTGGAAAAACCAGCATTATGCGAGGAAAATTTTCGTCGAAGTAAATCGGGAAAACATATTATTTATCTTTATGGAGAATTTAATTACGGTGAATTTTTATTCGAGTGTTTTTGGTGTAGTTAAAAGTTGAAGTTAAAATCTTTGGAGTTATAGAGCAAAAATTGAAAATAACAAGATTTTCGGGCGCCATTTTGTATATAAAATAAAGCACACTATCTGCGGACTTTGCATACCTATATTACAATTATTGTTGGTAAATAACTTTTTCCAAAAATGGCCTATTCTCCGATAATCTGCCCAGAATATAACGGAATTTATACCCTCGGTAATAATGTAATATTTCATTCTGCGTTTAAAATTTTTCGAAAATGCTTATTAGTTTACTCAAAATTCGAAAAAAATTAATGCATTTAAATAGTATTAGAGCAACATTTTGCACCTATACCCTCCTAAGAGATAATTAGGCATTTCCAGACTTTTGGCCAACACTGTATACCTACTGAAAAAATGTAGTTATTTGTAAAAGTAAAAAAGCTTTTTAATAAATTATTGTGGTTATCTTGATGTGAATAATTTATAGAATGTTGAATGTGTTAATCAAGTTGTAAAGTTGTTTTTGTTGTTATTGACTTTATTGTAGTGAAACATGTAGCATGTTAACCTTGCAGTTATCTTACATGAATTCAGACGTAAATGATTATCTATCTAATTATTTTTATTAAAGACAACTTAGCTTACTTAATAAATTTAAATACAAACCAGCTATGAAATATTTAAATTAAAAAATAAATTATATACAGAGTGACGTGAATGTATGGAAACCCTCAATTATCTCGGAAACGGCTTGCACGATTTTTATATGTTTTGGTGTCAAGGGTTTTCTAATGCGGCCGATCTTACAGTGGTAATTACATTGTTTTCTTCAAATCTTCCGTTTTTCCTGAAATCTAATGAACTTTCTTATTTAAAATGGGACACCCTGTATATTTTTTGCATTTTAAAGTCCATAAAAAATACTGATTATTTTCATGTTACATTCCCTATGCATAGATGCAATATTTTCGGAGTTATTGCTACATTTATTTAAAAAGAAAATTATAAACAAATTATAAAAATCAATTTTTTCGGCCCGGATAGACATTATTTTAGGTTTCTTGGATCATTGCGAACAAAAAAAGTCTTTTGTAATTTTTTTCTAAGTTAATCGTTTTTGAGTTATAAACAATTTAAAACTGAAAAAAAAAAACAAAAATCACGATTTTCAATGTTCAAGAACACAACTAAAAAAATATACTTTTTGAAACTAAGAAATACATTTTATATTCAAGCTCAAACCTTCTTCTATCAGCTCCATGTAAGAATTTTTGGCACATTTTATTCTAAAACATTGCTTTTAATATTGATAATTTATTTTATATAAAAATTAATTTTATTAATAATAAATAAACTAAAATTATTTATTTATTATTATTGATTTATTTATATTTGTTTTTAATGTTAAATATATTTTTAATTGTTAATATTAGAATTATATATTATAAAAATTTTTAATAGAGAATATAATAATTTTATCCTACTAACTTAAGAAATATGAGAGAATATGAGAGATAATAATTAATAAAATTATATTATTAATAATATAATTAATAACTTAATAGCTCATATGAGAGAACGGGCATTAACAACTAAAATACAATATTTAAAATGAAATAAGCCCATATAACTTATATAGACCAATCAACTTAGTAAAAAATAAGCCGTTTTCGACATACTTGAAAAGACGAGGTTTGACAGTTGAAATGTGTAGTATGAGATATTACAAAAAGGCTACCATCTTGGGATTCATAAGTTTTTTAGTGGAACATTTTTTAAATAAACAATCAAAACGCCAAACTTAGTTTTTGGCTCATAACTTAAAAACTTGTTTATTTAGAAATTTGACGTCCACAGGTAACTTTCTCAGAAAAAAAAGATACATCGAATGAGATACACCAAATTAAAATCGGTTAATAAACAAAAAGTTATTGCAAAACGGACGACAAAATCACTGTTTTTGAATATTGTTAATAACAATTTTATTGTTTATTAAAATATGTTTAAATATACCTATACTTGAGGCCATTATGGTGTTTGAATGGTGTGCAAAAAATGGTCCAGATCTGTTAAACAGTTTTTGTAAAATTTAATTTGTTTATAAAATTTTTTGAAAAACGAGCTAAGTTCTGAGGCTTGTCCAGTTAATATGGCTGAATGTATCTCAACAATCAGGAACTCATTTCCTTCGTTAAGATGTATACTAATACCCTATGAAAAAAAAAAAAGTAAAAAAAATTACATGTACGTACACAAAATTATTTGTTAATAAATAGCAGTTTTTAAGCTAAAAAACAATTACAATAATTTCGTAGAAATTAGATCAAATTAAATGGCAATAAAAATACTGAAATGTGGTTATAATACACAACTTCTAAAAAAAAATTTTAGGTCCTACGACCCTTTGGGTCTGAGATAGCCCCTTTTTTGAAAAAATCACTGTTACGTTAATTAACAACACTAAGATCTGAAATTAACCAATCTTTTATAAGAAAAGTCAAAGTTTTTAACAAAGTTTTTTGTAAGAAAAAATGTTAAAAATTGTTTAAACAGTATTGTTATAAAGAAAGAGTATTTTGCGTTCCGACTAAAGTAAAAAAAAATGATGGGCGCAGCCGAATGAGAATAAATTCGCGGACTAGCATTCGCTAGCGCTAGGCCGTTGCAGCCCATTTTTAACATTGACAGTATACCGGATTTGAAGCTTAATATTATATTTATATATTTTGGTAGAAACTTGAATTTTATGAATATTATTATGTTGCACATTTATTTAGTAAAACTAAATTTTAAATAAATGAATTTAAAAAATAACAATAAAAAGGCCACAAAGTCAAAATATGCAACAGAAAAAAAGTTACGCGACCTTATAGACGAGTGATACGTGGTACTCCCCCCAAAAAAAAAACGCTCATTTCTCGAGATATCAACCACAGTGTGGTGAATGGCTAATTTTGGTCTTACTTTATACTTTTTATGGTGCTGAAAGCGAAAATGAGTTTTATTTTGAATTTTAGATGGGGAAACATTGTCAAAATCGCAATTTTACCCTAAAAATTAAAAAAAAAGATGAAATCACGTTTTTCTTAAAATTAAACGTTACACCATTTTTTTTCTATAAAACATTTTGTTCTCTGTACTTTAGATTTTAACTTAAAATTAATTAAACAGCTAAATTTCAAATTTTGTTACTCAACTTTTGCGATTAAACTTTGCAATTCAAGAATCTGCACCTTTTACTTCAAACAATTTATAACTTTCTTTATGGCAAGACAGAAATATTGAAGCAGGTCCCATTGTCTTTAGAAAGGTGAGAAATATATACTATAAAATATCAGAAAAAAATATTACAATGGAACAGAGTTGTAGCAAATTAAACTCAAAAAAACGTGATTTTTTTTATTTTTAGGGTAAATTTGCGATTTTGAAAATGTTCCCCCAAGTAAAATTCAAAACAACCCTAATTTTAGTTTTGAGCACCATCAAAAATATAAAGTATGTCCAAAATTAGTATCAGTATCTCGAGAAATAAGCTTTTTTGGGGTGTCCCGCTCGTCTATAAAGTCACATAACATTTTTCCTATTGCATATTTTAAATTCAATTTTTTTGGAAAACTTCTTCATAAATTATATTTTATTTCTGTGTTAATTAAAATTATAAACTAAAAAGTTTGTCACTCAACTTTTTTAAGTAAACATGAAACTAACGAAATCTGACGACAAAATGTTTAAAAATTAACAACTTCTCTTTGACGTGTTGAGTCATTTTGGACAAATCTCATTGTTATCTAAATGCTTCAAAGATAACACAGTAAAATTTTCAAAAGGAAATATTTACAGCGACCAAAAATACAGTGAGTTAAAATTGAAAAATCATCAAGATTGATTTTTCGCATTTTTGCATAAAATTTGATTTTTGAACATGTTCCACTAATTCTAGAAAAAAAAAATAACTCCATATTCGGATTCAGAGACCTCGAAAACATAAGGAATGACAAAAATTTGTCATTCACCTTAAAGTGGATTTTTGTGGTCGGGATAACGTAATTTTAATATGTAGTTGCTGCCGCATGCCGGTCGCCAACCGCGCCCACTATTCAGTCAGTCGACTACGCCCGCTATTTTTTACTTTAGTCGGAACGCAAAATACTCTGTGTTTGTAACACTCCTATTTAAACAATTTTAACATTTTTTTTACTAAAAACTTTGTTAAAAACTTTGACTTTTCTTATAAAAGATTGGTTAATTTCAGCTCTTAGTGCTGTTAATTAACGTAACAGTGATTTTTTCAAAAAAAAGGGGCTATCTCAGACCCCAAGGGTTGTAGGACCTAAAATTTTTTTTTAAAGTTGTGTATTTTAACCAGCTTTCCGTATTTTTTATTGCCATTTAATTGTATCTAATTTCTACGAAATTATTGTAATTGTTTATAAGCTTAAAAACTGCTATTTATTAACAAATAATTTTGTGTACGTATATGTAATTTTTTTTACTTTTTTTTTCATAAGCTGTTAGTATACATCTTAACGAAGGAAATGAGTCCCGGATTATTGAGATACATTCATCCATATTAACTGGACCAGCCTCAGAAATTAGCTCGTTTTTCAAAAAATTTTATAAACAAATTCAATTTTACGAAAACTATTTAACAGATCTGGACCATTTTTTGCACACCATTCAAACACCATAGTGCCCTCAATTTTGGGTATATTAAAACGTATTTTAACAAACAATAACATTGTTATTAACTATATTCAAAAACAGTGATTTTGTCATCCGTTTTGCAATAACTTTTTTGTTTATTAACCGATTTTTATTTAGCGCACCTCATTCGATGTATGTATATTTTTTTTGCTGAGAAAGTTACCTGTGGAAATTTCTAAATAAACAAGTTTTTAAGTTATGAGTAAAAAACTAAGTTTGACGTTTTGATTGTTTATTTAAAAAATGTTCCACTAAAAAATTTATGAATCCAAAGATGGTAGTCTTTTTGTAATATCTCATACTACACATTTTAACTGTCAAACCTCGTCTTTTCCGTTATGTCTAGTAAAAACCTAACTTGATTAGCCTAATAGTCTAGTAAAATAAAATAACACTACATGTAAATCAAAATGTAAATTCGTACAGGTTGAAACTAATTTTATATCAAAGTTTAGGTGGGTATAAAAGATATTTTCAAGAAAGTATCCAAATCATACAAGGGGATCATTGTTTAAATAATTAAAAAGGGGTCATTTTTGCAAATAAACTACTTTTAACCTGCTGAGGTCATTCAATTACCAATAAAGGTATATAGGATTGTTTTCTGCAAAGTTGAAGGGAAAATCTTTCAGCTAAGGCTTACTAAATTAAATTTGATTTCCTATTTATTTAAATAATTATACATAAATTTTTAAAAACAAATTTGAAAAAAAAAATATTTTTAGCGTCTTAAATAAGCACTATAAAATATTTAATTTCGCAGGAGAAGTTGAGCTATGTTATAAGTATTAATAAAAATAAATTGGTCCAAAAATATTTAATATTTTTTGAGATATTGAATTTGTTTATTAAATGTTACTCTATTTTCAATTACAAAAACGCGGTTGTTGCCAAAGAAATATTCTCATGTTTTATATCTTATTATTTTTATTTTTATGTATATTTTCGATGAATGTATTGATAAATTCAAATTTCAATTAAACTTTCCCCTAAAATGGCATTTGAAAATTATTCAAATTTGTTTATAATTAATTTTTTTAATAACGTCGCGGGGATTAAATATTTTGAAATGCCGTTTCGATAATTGGGATCCTGGGATTTTTTCACTAATTAACACATTTTTTTGTCTTTTTTCCTCTTCTTTTTTTTTTTCTTGGAGTTTTATTACTACGGGCCCTTTTAGGGTTAAGTTTCATTAAGAATGTCGAATCTCTAAGTTGCAGATTCTAGACCTAAAAATATTAAGATTGGTCTAAAATCACTTAAATAAAATGTGGCTACTTACTGAGTTACAGGGTGTTTTATTTAAAAATTTAAAAAGTATTTTTACCAAGTACTTTTAACCTATTTGACGTATCCTTATCATACTTGGCAGAAAGTGTGGGTACTATACAGTCTACTAAATTGTGATAAACAAAAGTTTCTAGCTACTACCAGAGGCGTACGACACGGGATAGTTAATGGTTGACCCTTCCCAAATTCTACGCCACTGAGGAAATTACTATTTTAGTGAAATTTTTCGATTCTCCAATACTTTCTATGTAAATAATATACTCTTTACTGGTAACGATTAGGTCATTAGTTTTCGAGATATTGGACGTTAAAAATGAAACGGCATAGTTTTGATTCATTTATTCATTCATTTTAAACTTCCACGATCTCTCAAACTGCTGAATTTATCGATACCAATAAAGTTATTTACATACAAAGTATTGCAGAATCAAAAAATTTCGCTAAAATAGTAATTCACTCAGTGGCGTAGAATTTGAGAAGGGTCAATCTTCACTATCCCCTGTCGTACGCCTCTGGCACTAGGTAGCAACGTTTATTAATCACAATTTAGTAGGGTGTATATTAGCTACACTTTCTGCCGAGTATGATAAGGATACGTAAAATAGTTTTAAAGTACTTGGTAGCAATAATTTTTAAATTTTTAAGTAAAAGACCCTGTAACTCAGTAAGTACTCACATTTTATTTAAGAGATTTTAGTTAATTATTAATATTTTTAGGTCTAGAATCTACAACTCAGAGATTCGACATTCTTAATAAAATTTAACCCTAAAAGGGCCTATAGTAATATAACTCCAAGAAAAAAAAAGAAAAAGAAAAAACGACAAAAGAATTTTGTTAATTAGTAAAAAAATTCCCAGGAATCCAATTATCGAAACGGCATTTCAAAATACATAATCCCCGCGACGTTATTAAAAAAATTAATTATAAACAAATTTGAATTTATCAAATCGAAAATATACATAAAAATAAAAATAATGAGATCTTAAGCAGGTGAATAATCTTTGGCAACAACCGCGTTTTTGCAATTGAAAATATAGTAACATTTAATAAACAAATTCAATATCTCAAAAAATATTAAATATTTTTCGACCAATTTTTTTTGCTTAGTACTAGTAATATTATAGCACAACTCAGTCTGTAAAATAATATATTTTATAGTGCTTATTTAAAACGCTAAAAATAATTTTTTGCAAATTTGTTTTTAAAGTTTTATATACAATTATTTAAATAAATAGGGGTCAAATTTAATTTAGTAAGTCTTATGTGAAAGATTTACCCTTCAGTTTTGCAGAAAATAGTCCCATAGACCTTCATTAATAAGCGAATTACCTCAGCAGTTAAAAAAGTGTTTTTTTGCTAAAATGACCACTTTTTAATTATTTAAACAATGATCCCCTTGTATGATTTGGATACTTTCTTAAAAATATCTTTTGTATCCACCTAAACTTTGATATAAAATTTGTTTTAACCTGTACGAATTAACATTTTGACTTTATTTTATTTTATTAGGCTATTATCGGTATCTGATAAAATAAGGTTTGATCTTGAATTTAGGCACTTCGTAGTTTCAAAACTACTATCCTTTATTTGTGTTTTTGAACCTTGAAAATCGTCATTTTTCGATTTTTTTTGTCAGTTTTAAATTATTTATAACTCGGAAACGATTAACTTTAGAGAAAAAATACAAAAGACCTTTTTTGTTCCTCATGATCCAAAGAACTTAAAATAATGTATACCTGGGCCAAAAAAAATTGATTTTTATAATTTGTTGATTTTTTTGTAATAAATGTAGCAATAACTCCGAAATTGGGGCATTTAGGTACAGGGACTGAACATGAAAAATAATCAGTATTTCTTAAAAGTATGTCAGACAAAATTACCAGTTAATAATAAATATTTTAACTTCCGTTTCATTACAGAGATAACATCTCACATCCCGATATGCCAAGTTATATACGGTCAAGTTATATACTGCTAGCCAGAGCCGGATTTAAGGGAGGGCAGGCTTGGTAGCTGCCCGTGGCCCCCACATTCCGGGGGCCCCCACAAATCCCCAAACTTAAAAAATCAGCACCTTATTCAAGTATAATAATTTTTGTCCATCAATTAACTGTGATATTTCGTTACATGGAGGGTTCTCTCCTGTTGAAAATGTATTTTTGCCAAATCACGGTCCTAAAGCAGAAGATATATTTAATTATCTAATGACATTCTTGCAAGAAGATGATATCGATTTGAAAAACTGCAGGAGACAGTCCTGCGACAATTCGTCAGTTATTAGTGGATTCGTTGGTGTGTTGGAGTGGAGCATTGTGGGTTCCATGTGCCGCCCACTCTCTAAATTTTGATGCCAAAGCAGTGGCGGCCGGTCAGGGTCGGCAGGGTCGGCAGTGCCGACCCACGCATTTATAGATATAGATTTTTTTAATATTTAATTTAATCAGAGTTGATGTCATTTGTATCTGTGAAATAAAAAAATCTGTCAGATAATACAGATTGAATTTTATTCATGGCTTTTAAAAGGATTCGGCCAATCCGAGCGTTAAGTAATCCCTGCGCATAAGAGACTTTTCAAAAAATGAATGATCCGAGCCATTCATCTGACTGTTTTCGGCAAGCCGACCCCAGCTCATCTCGAGCTTGACGATTTACACGTAAAACAAAATACGAGTCGAAGAGCGACCAAACGTATATTTCTCTCCGTAGGCATTAAGCGGCAGGTACGTCACATTTAAATCTGTTAAATGTTTCATTTGGAAGCATCGGCAGAAATTGTAAAAAATAGTCACGCCGTTTTACGTCGTTTAATTGATATTGTAATTTATTTATGTTTTCAGGAATTATCATTTACGGGACATGATGAATTCGTTAAAATTTACGAAGCATTTGTTAAATCAAAGTAATTATAGAGAACTAATAAAATAGTTTAAAAAATACGATTTGAAATTTTCCATTTTTTTTTCTGACTCGAAGATATTTAGCGGCGTGTCTAAAACAGTACAGAATGAACTAATATAATCAATTAGTTACATTTTGAATAACGTTATTGAATCTGAGATTCTGAAAACCATTTGCTTTTCGCTAGAAGTAAATGAAACTTATTATATGTCATTCACAACTATCAATTATTGTTGTTCGCTAGGCATTACGTGGTAATATTTATGAGAGGTTTTTAGGTTTAACAGACGTCAGTAAAAGCAATAAGTCAGAATATATTTTTGGTGTTTTAAAGGACAGATTAAAATTTTTGGATATCAAAAATAAATTGGTAAGGAAAATTTACGACGGCGCTGTCGTGATGTGCGGTGAATTGAATGGTCTCACTGTCACTCACTGAATAAACTTTTGCAGGATACGTGTAAAAAATAAAGAATATCGTCTTTTCTTGCCATTTTAGCTCGCCTAAACGGACTACCTACTGTTTTAGAACAATTTGTTTCGAAAAAAAAAATGCAGACAGTGTGTCAGACGCGATGAAATTTTAAATCTCGGTTAGTTTTCACTGTAGCAGATTTTCGTGAACAGCTTTTTGGAAGTTTTTTTATTTTATTATCGAAGGCGACGATTTTGAAAGCGGTGATATCTCGATCCGTGAAGCAATCGGTTTGAGAACTTTATTAAATGATTACTCTTTAATTATTCTTTTAAACATTTTTAAAGAAAGTGTTTGCCCAAACCCATTTGATATTCATTGTTGTTAAAAATCAGCCAATTGTCATTATTTATTCCAAAAATAAAATAAGAAGGATGGTGCAAAATCTCAGAGATTTTCGTAATGATAGAAGTTTCCAATATATACGCAGTGACGTTTTGGATTAGTTTGATATTTTCGAACCACCCCAAAAAAGAGAAAGGCATGGTATGTACCTACATATCTCGAAAAACGAGTATATTTTGAAATTTTGGATACCTGCTATTATGCAAATAGATACTCGTTTTTCGAATTTTGAAGATTTTGCAAATTTTTTACCTCTTTGATAATTCAAACTTTAAAAGTTCCCTTCGCCATAAAATTTCCAATATATTTATTTACAAGTTACTTAAAAATTATGCTTATCCAAATATTTTCGTAAAGTGGGATAAGTTACAAATATGTATAATTTTATATAGTAAGTATTGCAATTCACTACAACAAACTTCATAAATTCTCTTATTACCACTAACTTCTCTCTTACATGAACGGGATTTCTCTTGTCTCAAAATAATCAAAACGTATTGTCGAAACACTATGACACAAGAGAGATTGTCAAGTAAACCAAACAAAAAAAAAACAAAAGAATCTCCTATGGTGATTTAAGCCTTTTAATTAGATTGTATACCTATATGAGGAGACAAAAAATTCTTGCCGACCCTGTCTCTAAGGCCACGAGCCGCCACTGTGCCAAAGCTGCAGCTGAGTGTTCCTAAAAGAGTAAATACTACTAGGTGGTAAAAGAACTAGTTAAAGGTTATAATCAGATTAAACGAGCGTGATCCAAAATTTCAGAAGACCATGAGCAACAATCTGAAACTCGTAGCGATGCAAATAGTTTGTATAATTGAATGCGTTTACTGGAAACAGGAATGTTTGCAATATTTTGGAATAGAGGACAAATAGCACAAGTCGTATTCTCCAAGATCCAAATCTCCAAAAGCTTAATTCAGGATGTTGTTCTGAAGCTATTTTTTTAAACGTTAATAAAAATCATTTTTTAATAATATTGTGGCTTATTTCCCATTATAAATAGTTAAAACTTAATTCAGGAGTGGCGGCACTTAGATCACTTAAAGAATTTATATTCTTTTAAGGAATTTCAGAGGCTGAAATGACAATATCAGATGAATTTAGGACTCAAAATTTTATCTCTATTATAGATCACTTCACCTATTTAAGTCAGAGGCTTCCAATTTTGGATTTTTACATTTTATTTGGAAAATTTAACTCATAATGAAATTAAAGCTTACTCACTTTAGCTTACCGACATGTATAGCAATTATTTAGATGAAAACCTAGGTGTCGAACTGGTACAATTTGGAGAATTTTTTTAATTCAGTTAAAGAGGAAATTTGCTTATCAAATATAATAGTCTGGGCTGATTATCGGAGAATAGGCAATTTTTGGGAAAAGTTATTTACCAGCAATTTTATTGCTGGAATCGAATTATAAGATCCTATATATTAATAATATAGGTATGCAAAGTCCTCAGATAGTGTGCTACTTTTTTTATAAACAAAATGGCGCCCGAAAATCGTGTTTTTTTCAATTATTGCTCTATAACTCCGAAGATTTTAACTTTACAACAAAAACACTCAAATAAAAATTCACCGTGATTAAATTCTGCATAGAGACGTGTTTTTCCCGATCTGGTCCGACGAAAATTTTCCTCGGAAAATGCGGGTTTTCCCAACAAAATCTTTAATTTTCAAATAAAGTTTTAGATAAGTAATTATCTACCAATAATTAAATAATTTGGTGACTTAAAACCTTTCTTGGTTTAGGTTATAGTTCCAGAAGCTGGTGAAAATTAAACGAATATTTTAGCAACAATTCAATTGTTAATTAATAATTTACGGTCGCAATAATAACCAAAATAATTATGATACACTGATCAAACTTTGAAATCTCATAAAGATGAGATACCTATTTAACATTTTGTCGACAAAATATACATTTTTTATTTTTTTGCATAATCTTTAAATATTTAAAAAAAATAGTTATAAACAAATTAACGTTTCTCAGAAAGTTTTTATTATATTATAATTTTAAAAAATAGCTAAAATGCGCATTTCAAATATCTTGAAAGTGAATGCTTTAAAACTGTTTTGCAACCATTTGCAAAAAAGTTATGAAACAGCAAAGTTAACATACGATGACTACGGTGTTTATAATTTTTTTAAATTCTTTCAAAGCGTAGAAGTGAGTGTAAAGTACAAGCTAATTATTTCCAAAAAAATATCGATTATCAGTTTAGTGGTTCTATTTTAATTAAAGATTATAGATATATTTTTTTGTAATTTACACGCGCGAAAGTCGACTAATACAGTACTGTAGCTAAAATTTTCACTCGGAGCGACGATCGGCCGCGCGACATACACTTTTAATAAATAATGTATACTGCGTGTCAGTCGCTTCGAGTGAACATTTTAGCTCCGACTCTGTATCAGGCCTACTTTTGCGCTAAAAATTACAAAAAAAAGTATTTTTAATCTTTGATTAAAATATAACCATTGCACTAATTTTTGACATCCTTTGTGAGTAATTAGATTGTACCATAGACTCACTTTTAAGCTTTGAAACAATTAAAACAAATTATAAACAACGGAGAAATTGTATATTTACTTCGCTGTTTCATAACTTTTTTGCAAATGGTTGGAAATTTTTTTTAAACATTCATTTTCAAGACCTATCAAATACGCATTTTAAGCATTTTTTAAAATTATAATATAATAAACAATGTCTGAGAAATGTTAATTTGTTTATAACAATTTTTTTTCAACATTTAAAGATTACGCAAAAAAATGAAAAATTTATATCTTGTCGACAAAATATTAAATAGGCATCACACCTTCATAATCTTTCTAAGTTTGATCAATGTCTCATGATTATTTTGGTTGTTATTGCGACTGTAAATTGTTAATTAACAATTAAATTGTTGCTAAAATATTCGTTTCATTTTCACCGGCTTCTGAATTTATAATCTATACCAAGAAAGCTTTTATTTCACCAAGCTATATAATTATTGATAAATAATCACTGGCCCAAAAAATTTATTTGAAAATTCGAGATTTTGTTGGGAAAACCCACATTTCGTCGGAGCAAATCGAGAAAAACATGCCTCTATGTAGAATTAAATTGGGGTGAATTTTTATTTAAGTGTTTTTGGTGTAAAGTTAAAATCTTCGGAGTTATAGAGCAATAATTGAAAAAAACACGATTTGTCGGCGCCATTTTGTTTATAAAAAAAGTAGCACACTATCTGCGGACCTTGCATACCTATATTAATAATATATAGGATCTTATAATTCGATTCCAGCAATAAAATTGCTGGTAAATAACCTTTCTTTGTACTTTAATAATTAGACCAGCGTATTTTAACTATTTTTTTTTCAAAATTTAAAGATTATGCAAAAAAAAGAAAAATTTATATTTTGTCGATAAAATATTAAATAAGCATCTCATCTTTATAATCTTTATAATTTTGATCAATGTATCATGATCATTTTGGTTATTATTGCGATCGTAAATTGTTACTTAACAATTGAATTGTTGCTAAAATATTCGTTTAATTTGCACCGGCTTCTGGAATTACAACATATACCAAGAAAGCTTTGATTTCACTAAGTTATTTAATTATTGATTAATAATTACTTACCTAAAACTTTATTTGAAAATTAGAGTTTTTGTTAGGAAAACCCGCATTTTCCGAAAAAAATTTTCGTCGGAGCAAATCGTAAAAAGCATATCTCTATTCATAATTTAATTGCGGTGAATTTTTATTTGGGTGTTTTTGTTGTAAAGTTAAAATCTTCGGAGTTATAGAGCAATAATTGAAAAAAATACGATTTGTCGGCGCCATTTTGTTTATAAAAAAAGTAGCACACTATCTGCGGACTTTGAATACCTATAATATTAATATATAGGATCTGATAATTCGACTCCAGCAATAAAATTGCTGCTAAATAACTTTTCCATGAATTTTGCTAATTAGCCCAGAGTATAAGTAAAGAAGTAAAATTTAATAAAAAATTTTGGCTTGGTAAAAGGTATATTAGTTAAAAAAGCCCCTATAGGGCTACAAACCTAGAAACAAAACGTTTTCGCTCTGTAGCAAGGGCATCAACAGTGTTACAAGAACATGGTGAGCCAACCAAAAAATACAAAGGTCAAAGCCTTTCAAAAACAGTTTTCAGTTTTTCTGTTTTTGAAAGGCTTTGACCTTTGTATCTTTTGGTTGGCTCACCATGTTCTTGTAACACTGATACTCTTGCTACAGAGCGAAAACGTTTTGTTTCTATGTGTGTATCCATATACAGTGCGTCCATAAAGTAACGCATAAATTCGTTATTTCGTAAACCGGCGACATTAAGGAAAAATCCCGAAAGAGGTCGATTTTTATTTTTCAATTACGATTTTTTGGCATATATATCATACTAGTGACGTCATCCATCTGGGCGTGATGACGTAATCTATGATTTTTTAAAATAGAAATAGGGGTCATATGATAGCTCATTTGAAAGGTTATTCAATTCTCTATCCAAAAATATAATAATTAACATAATTATTTATACAGGGTGTTCAAAAAACATTTTTTTTAGATTAAAATAAGTGAGACAAAAGGAAGAATTTATTATGTAACTTATTTAATTCAAAATACCTTTTACTACTGTCAGTAAACAGAAAAAAAAATTATTTGACAAATAAACATTGATTTTCGCTTAAACGAAATGTTCAAACTGCCCAGAGACAGGTGGGTGGCAGCTTTAACTTTGAATTTCAGCGAAAAACAATATTTATTTGTCAAGTAAACATTTTTTTCCTATTTTTTTTACAGCAGTAAAACGTATTTTGAATTAAAAAAAATTACATACATTCTTCTTTTTGTCTCAATTATTTTAATTTAAAAAAGTCTTTTTGAACACCTTGTATAAATAATTATGTTAATGTTTATATAATTGGATAGAGAATTAAATACCCTTTCAAATGAGCTATCACATGACCCCTATTTCATTAAAAAAAGTCATCGATTACGTCATCACGCCCAGATGGATGACGTCACTAGTATGATATATATGCCAAAAAATCGTAATTTAAAAGTAAAAATCGACCTGTTTCGGGATTTTTCCTTATTGTCACCGGTTTACGAGATAATGAATTTATGCTTTACTTTATGGACGCACTGTAGGTGCTTTTTAAACTAACATACCTTTTACCAAGCCAAAATTTTTATTAAATTTTACTTGTAATTAATGGTATATAGCCAGCTACAGAAAATTTTTCCTAGTGGATAAGTAAAGAACTACAAATGTACCGACTGCTAAAAGAAAATAATTTGAATGATGCGTTTCCAAACGTTGTGGTGACACTCAAGAGAGAGATCATTCTCAAAATTTAAGTTAAATTAAAAATCGACTTCGGTCTATCCCTTTCAGCACGTACCCACACAATTGTGTGGATTTGTTTTGAACTGATGTAAAACTGCTAAAGAGTAAAATCTAGCGTTCAGTAAGAAACATGATGGTTGTGTAGGTTCAGTATTGTGCTTTGCGCTACCCGACGCGATTGTTAAGTTTATTTTGTTTCGACAGTCACAACTTGTCTTGCAACTAAGGGAGGTCGTCAATCCGGTAAGAAATGTAAATAGATTTTTGTTATTAAAAAATGTCAATAATAAAATGCAAATGCCAGTAGATTACTAATACTCTGGGCTAATTAGCAAAATTCATGGAAAAGTTATTTACCAACAATTTTATTGCTGGAATCGAATTATAAGATCCTATATATTAATAATATAGGTATGCAAAGTCCGCAGATAGTGTGCTACTTTTTTTATAAACAAAATGGCGCCGACAAATCGTATTTTTTTTCAATTATTGCTCTATAACTCCGAAGATTTTAACTTTACGACAAAAACACCCAAATAAAAATTGACCGCTATTAAATTCTGCATATAACTATGTTTTTCACGATTTGCTCCGACGAAAATTTTCCTCCGAAAATGCGGGTTTTCCTAACAAAAACTATAATTTTCAAATAAAGTTTTAGGTAAGTAATTATTAATCAATAATTAAATAACTTAGTGACATCAAAGATTTCTTGGTATAGATTGTAATTCCAGAAGCCGGTGAAAATTAAACGAATATTTTAGCAACAATTCAATTGTTAATTAACAATTTACGATCGCAATAATAACCAATATAATCATGATACATTGATCAAACTTATAAAGATTATAAAGACGAGATGCTTGTTCAATATTTTATCGACAAAATATAAATTTTTCTTTTTTTTGCATAATATTTAAAATTTGAAAAAAAAATAGTTATAATACGTTCGTCTAATTAGTAAAGTACAAAGAAAGGTTATTTACCAGCAATTTTATTGCTTTAATCGAATTATAAGATCCTATATATTATTAATATAGGTATGCAAAGTCCACAGATAGTGTGCTACTTTTTTTATAAACAAAATGGCGCCGAAAAATCGTATTTTTTTCAATTATTGCTCTATAACTCCGAAGATTTTAACTTTACACCAAAAATACTCAAATAAAAATTCACCCCAATTTAATTCTACATAGAGGCATGTTTTTCCCGATTTGCTCCGACGAAAATTTTCCTCGGAAAATGTGGGTTTTCCCAACAAAATCTCGAATTTTCAAATAAATTTTTTGGGCCAGTAAATATTTATCAATAATTATATAGCTTAGTGAAATAAAAGCTTTCTTGGTATAGATTATAAATTCAGAAGCCGGTTAAACTGAAACGAATATTTTAGCAACAATTCAATTGTTAATTAACAATTTACAGTTGCAATAACAACCAAAATAATCAAGAGACATTGATCAAATTTAGAAAGATTATAAAGGTGTGATGCCTATTTAATATTTTGTCGACAAAATATAAATTTCTCATTTTTTTGCATAATCTTTAAATGTTTAAAAAAAATTGTTATAAACAAATTAACATTTCTTAGAAATTGTTTATTATATTCTAATTTTAAAAAATACTTGAAATGCGTATTTCATAGGTCTTGAAAATGAATGCTTTAAAAAAATTTTCCAACCAGTTGCAAAAAAGTTAGGAAACAGCAAAATAAATATACGATATCTCCATTGTTTATAATTTGTTTTAATTGTTTCAAAGCTTAAAAGTGAGTCTATGGTACAATCTAATTACTCACAAAGAATGTCAAAAATTAGTGCAATGGTTATATTTTAATCAAAGATTAAAAATACTTTTTTTTGTAATTTTTAGCGCGAAAGTAGGCTTGATACAGAGCCGGAGATAAAATGTTCACTCGAAGCGACTGACACGCTTAAACTCGCATGAGTTGTGTATGTGGGCGGGTAGCTACGGTACTGTATTATTCTACTTTCGCGCGTGTAAATTAAAAAAAAATATATTTATAATCTTTAATTAAAATATAACCATTAAGCTGATAATCGATATTGTTTTAGAAATAATTAGCTTGTACTTTAAACTCAGTTCTACGCTTTGAAAGAATTAAAAAAAAATTATTAACACCGTAGTAATCGTATGTTTACTTTGCTGTTTCATAACTTTTTTGCAAATGGTTGCAAAAAAGTTTTAAAAGATTTATTTTCGAGATATTGGAAATGCGCATTTTAGCTATTTTTTAAAATTATAATATAATAAAAACTTTCTGAGAAACGTTAATTTGTTTATAACTTTTTTTTTTTAAACATTTAAAGATTATGCAAAAAAATAAAAAAATTATATTTTCTCGACAAAATGTTAAATAGGCATCTTATCTTTATAAGATTTAAAAGTTTGATCAGTGTGTCATAATTATTTTGGTTATTATTGCGAGCGTAAATTATTAATTAACAATTGAATGGTTGCTAAAATATTCGTTTAATTTTCACCAGCTTATGGAACTATAATCCAAACCAAGAAGGATTTTAAGTCACCAAATTATTTAATTATTGGTAAATAATTACTTATCTAAAACTTTATTTGAAAATTAAAGATTTTGTTGGGAAAACCCGCATTTTCCGAGGAAAATTTTCGTCGGAACAGATCGGGAAAAACACATCTCTATGCAGAATTTAATCACGGTGAATTTTTATTTGAGTGTTTTTGTTGTAAAGTTAAAATCTTCGGAGTTCTAGAGCAATAATTGAAAAAAAAACACGATTTTCGTGCGCCATTTTGTTTATAAAAAAAGTAGCACACTATCTGAGGACTTTGCATACCTATATTATTAATATATAGGATCTTATAATTCGATTCCAGCAATAAAATTGCTGGTAAATAACTTTTCCCAAAAATAGCATATTCTCCGATAATCAGCCCAGACTATAACACATGTTTATTTAAAGCACCTACACATAAATATTTTCAAAAATTATATTATTAATTTTCAAATATCCAATTACATCACTACCAACACAATTGTGTGGGTTGGGGGATCGTTATTGTCGTTCTCTCCGTTTGCAGACTTTGACTTTAACAAACCAGAAGATATCAAGGAGGCACTGAACACTATTAATGAAGATTTAGAACTAGAAGGCTTTAGTGATGACTCTGATTCTGATACAAAATGGAATAAGGAGCCAAATAGCCTTAGCAAAAGCCTCTGAGACAGCCATTTTTCGTATTTTGACCAAGATAGAAGATACTCGTGAGAATTCCCTAATTCACAACAAAAACACATCTTCCCCAAATGACTTTGAGGTTCCTGGTACTTACGATGTAACTGCAGCTCCCAAAAAACTTACAATAATAATATAGGTGGAGTAGATATCTGCGACCAGGAACTTATAGGAATATTATATAATCTGGATAAAAACCAAAAAGTTGCCATTAAAAGTTGACATTCTTGATTTTTTAGATTTAGCCGGAGTAAATGCTTGGATGGAATACCCGCAGATTGCATGGCAAATAATATGCCGAAATCGAAAATACGAGACCTTCTCACATTTAGAATTGAAGTCGGCGCGAGTTTACTAGCGTCACCTAAAAGAAAAGATCAGATCAAGAAGTGGAAGAATAGGTGAAACAGTAAGAAGAAACACAAAACGAAACATAAATCAGGCCACAAAATGATCGAGCTGCACAACCAGCTGAAGATAAAATGTTAGGTGGGTACGAACATTGGCCAAATATTGATCACTTAACTACAGCAAGATTTTGCAGGTCAGGTTGTAATGGCGGAACCCATGTTCATCATTCTCTTTGCCTTATCCCTATGCGGGGTCAGCTTCCCTAATTGCATTTCTCCACACAATTCTATCGTGGGTCATATCAATATTAATCCCCTTTACCAACATGTCCTGTCTAATCGTCTCCCCCCACGTCTTCTTTGGTCTTCCTCTCCTACTCCTTCCAGGAATCTGCACTTCAACTACTCTTCGTATTGGATGATTAACGTCTCGACGTTGAACATGACCAAACCATCTCAACCTGTGCTCTCTCATTTTGGCATCAATTGGTGCCACACCTAGACTTCCCCTAATATACTCATTTTTAATTTTATCCTTTCTTGTCACTCCACTCATCCATCTAAGCATTCTCATCTCCGCCACATGCATTCCTCTTTCTTTTTCACTGCCCAACATTCAGTTCCGTACATCATAGCCGGTCTTATGGCTGCTTTATAGAATTTTTCTTTCAGCGTCATTGGAACTTTTCTGTCACACAAGACACCACTCGCTTCCTTCCACTTCATCCATCCAGCTCTAATTCTACTGCATGCATCTCCATCTATTTCTCCATTACTCTGTAATACCGATCCCATGTACATAAAACTATTGCTTTTTACAATCAGTTCACCGTCCAAAAATACCATTTTATTTGTAGTAACTCCATCTTTAAATGAACATTCCAAATACTCTCTCTTTGTCCTACTAAGTTTTAAACCTTTTTCCTCCAGAGTCGTGTTCACTGTTCCAGTTTTTGTTCTAAGTTTCTTTCACTATTTCCTACTAACACGACATCATCAGCATACATTAAGCACCATGGAATGTTACCCTGTAGTTTCGCTGTTTTCTGGTCCAAAACTAATTAGAATAAATACGGACTAAGCACTGAGCCTTGGTGCAATCCTACTTTCACATGAAATTTATCAGTCTCTCCCACACCTGTCCTAACACTAGTCGTTACTCCCTCATACATATCCCTCACAATCTTTACATATGCAACAGGGACTCCTTTCTTATTGAGTGCCCACCACAGAATCTCTCGAGGAACTCTATCATATGCTTTCTCAAGATCAATGAATACCATATGAGCCTTTGTTTCTTTACTCCAGTATTTTTCCACTAACTGCCTTATAATGAAAATTGCGTCTGTTGTTGATCTGCCCTGCATAAAGCCAAATTGATTCTCGGATATGTCGGTATCTTCACGTATCCGTCTATCAATTACTCTCTCCCATATTTTCATGGTGTGGCTAAGCAGTTTTATAGCCCTGTAGTTTGTACACTGCTGTATATCTCCCTTGTTTTTGTAGACAGGTACTAGTATACTGCTTCTCCATTCGTCTGGCATTTGTCCAACTTCCATAATTCTATTAAATAAACCTGCTAGCCACCTTGTTCCTGTCTCTCCCAATGCTTTCCATACTTCCCCAGGAATATCATCTGGTCCTACCGCTTTTCCTTTCTTTATTTTTTGAAGCGCTTGAGCCACTTCCTCGTTTGTTATTTTGGTGACCATTGCTGCTACTGTCTCCGTTGACTCCACAGGCTGTCTGTCAGTCAAATTGTTCATTTAATAAGCTGTCAAAGTACTTTCTCCATCTCTTTTTGACATACTTTTCGTGAACTAGTATTTTAATATTTTCATCTCGGATACATCTAATCTGATTAAAATCTTTTGCTTTCTTTGCTCTCTGTTTGGCTATTTTATATATCTTCGTTTCGCCTTCCCTGGTATGAAGTTGATCGTATAGGTTTGAATACGATTCTGCTTTAGCTTTTGCTACTGCTACTTTCGCTTCCTTTTTCGCGACCATATAGTTTTAAAGATCTGTGTTGGATCTGGTTTCTTGCCACATTTTATATAATTTTCCCTTCTCTTTTATTTTTCGTTGAACTTCGTTTGACCACCAACAAGTCTTTTTATCCTCAAACTTTTTTCCTGACGTTTTCCCCAGTATTTCAATAGCAGTCTCTCTAATACTACTGGCCATTTTTCTCCAAATTGTAGTAGGGCTTCCTTTAATGTTCCAACACATTTTCTCTACTATTCTTTCCCTGAATAGACCTTCTTTCTCATCTTTTAGCATCCGCCACGTGATTTTTTTTGGTTCTCTCTGATCTTTTGGTTTAGTTTCACTTTTTACTTCGAGGTCCAGAACAAGCAGCTTATGTTGTTGGCTTACAGTCTCACTAACTATTACCTTGCAGTCCTTGCATTCACGTATGTCTTCTTTCCTTATCACGAAATAGTCTATTTGGGATTGATGTTGCCCACTTTTGTACGTAATAAGTTGAGTTTCTCTCTTTTTAAAGAATGTGTTAACAATCGCCATATCTAGTGCTGTTGCTAATTCAAGCATATCCTCTCCAGCTTCATTTTTAGTTCCAAAGCCTAACCCCCCATGTATTGCTTCGTATCCTGCCTTGGCTTGGCCCACATGTGCATTGAAATCACCTCCTATTATAACTTTCTTCTCTGACGGAATATCACTCAGGACGTCTCCCAATTGGTCATAGAAAGCTCTTGTTTCATTCTCACCCAGACCTGTTTGAGGAGCATACACACACACACACACACACGACATTCAATACCTCTTTATCAATTACAAATTTCACTGACATCATTCTATCACTCGTTCTTACAACTTCCACTACGTTATCTTTCATTTCACTATCAGCAATTATACCAACTCCATTTCTAGTATTACTACTCCCTGCATACCACAATTTGTATCCTTTACCTAGTTCTTTTGCCCTTTGTCCTTTCCACCTAGTTTCTTGAATGCAAGCAATTTGAACTCTCCTTCGTTTGAGCGCATCCACTAACTCCAGACTCTTACCTGTAAGACTACCAAGATTCCACGACCCTATCCTGATGGCGGAACCCATGTTAGATACCTTAAATGTGATGTTTACCTATGTCTCATCACAGACCAGAACTGTTTTTGGAAATATCATACCAAATAATATATGTGTTCTAATGTATTAGGGTTTTGCACAGTTTGCGTAAAATAAAACCCAACCTACACAATTGTGTGGGTATTGTATTTCGAGACACCCTGTATAAAGAATTCTTTTATTATCTTTTCTGTATTAATTTAGACATAAAAACATAGAGTACAAAGTTTCGAAATATTTGTTGAACATTTTTTGTTGCCGTGCTGAAAGGGCTATGATAGCCCAAGAGCGTTTGAATTATCTCTCTATAATGAGCATTGACCACGATCACGAACACGCATTATAAAGCAACAACTGTCCGACATGTAGACCTGTCCTGTAGACATGTCCGAAATAATCAAGGAATTGTTAATTAGAAAATCTCGAAAAGTATCCGGACTTTAACCATACATTTTACTGTGCTTATTTTTAATGTTTTACTTTAACAAGATTCAGCTCTTGTTGTTTTTTATTATTTAAAAGAGTACAGTGGAACCCCGATAAGTCGGCCCCCGATAACCCGGAAGTCCGGCTAACTCGGATCGATTTTCATCAGATAAACATTTTGATTTTCAGTACATATTTTGTATTTTGACAACGACACCCGATCTGGGTGTCGAAATGTTAATAAAATTATTTTTTCAATTTAATTGTGGCTTATTTCCCATAAAAATAGTTAATTATCAGATAAACATTTCAACAATAAAAATGTATGTATGCAATATAATATTTGAGAGATAATGTGTATTTGTGTAATTTGAACTAAGCGATAGTAAAAATGTCTCCTGGCACATGCGGCCGGCAGAAACAACAGGCACCTGTCTGTAGATTTCCTTTATTTTTTATTTCAAACTGTGTTAGCATTGTTTAAGAAAGACTATTTAAAAAATTCTTTTTTAATCAATGGTCTTAGTTTTCACTGTTGTTAATACATAATAACAAAACATCGTTCCGATTGTGACTGTATGAATACAGTGTATTGTATTGTTCGCTTCCGTTTGCTTAGGTTTGTGTTTGTGTGTTGTTAGAAATTTAGATGTGTAGGTACATACTGTGAATATATTTCATGTTATTTCAATTCTAACGGAGTTTATCTGTAAGTACATATACCGTATTTTATTAATTTTTACCATATTCTCCGGCTAACCCGGATTTTCGATAACCCGGATCGGCCGCGGTCCCGATTAATCCGAGTTGCCGAGGTTCCACTGTATTTATAAAAGTAGATCAACATTTTTTTAATTTCTAAAAGGGAAAACCCCGTAGTTGGCTGTGTACCATAGTTATAACAAAAATTTTTAATGGTAGGAGGTGGGGACCCACACCAATTCTGCCCTGGGCCCCCACTGACTTAAATCCGGCTTTGCTGCCAGCTTTCTTAAGAAAACGAAAATGAGGACCACTTTTGTGTAGTCAACACTGCCTGTAGATCAGATTTAAACTAAAACGCTCTAATTTGACATAGTCGCGAGCTGTTATGGCGACCTCCTTTCTTTCCAAATTCCTATTAAGGTGCGTTTTCACTAACATTTACTAACATCTGCATAAAAATATTAGCAAACATTTGTTTACGTTTGCCAACATAATGTTTATCACAGTTTGCCAAACACAGAAATTGGCGACTTTGAGTAAGTTTGCAAACATTTGCCATAGTTCCGTCCTGTTTTTACAAAATCTTTCCGAGAAGAGAAGTTATTAGTCTTGTCGCCAGGGGGGGTACAACGGCCTCCTTAATTCAGATGGACGTACCCAAGTTTTTTTTATGTATTTTGACCCGTAAAACACGAATTTTTTGGGTAACCGTTGTTTTGAGTAACAATGCATTAGCGCTGTGCGTTGCTTTAAAGCAACGGCAGACATGCCTGTATTTGGGAGGAGCTTGAAGTTATAGTTATAAGGCAGTCATAAAAGAGGTGTGACCTTGCAAGTTCCATCAACCATAATCGCTCACACCGCTCACAAATTATTTCTACCGATATTTTTTAAAATAAAAGTAGCATCTTGAGTTAAATATGGGTGGGCATAAAAAGTATGTACACCCTTGGTAAAACTTGTTACTAAAGGTTTCTATATAATTTCTCGTTGGTAGGAAGATAATACATATAATTATCGACGTAAAATTACATAATCTACATAATTATCCGTCAATAAGGAGGTGGAAAGGAAGAATGTGGAGAAAATCGGCAAATTTGGATTACTGGGTTTTACTGGTATGTTAATGTTGATGTACATTTTACTTTTGTTGTAAGGTTTGTAAATTGTTTATATTAATATTTTAGAAGATGATGTGTTTATTAAGCATAAGATTCTTAAGTTTAATCCATTTCCAACAACTTTCAATAAATATATTAGCTATTTTCGAGGTGGACATTTTTTACCCACCCTTGGGCGTACATGGAACCTAAAAAAGGTTGGCCGTTTAAGGGTTAATTATAAAAATTTACACTATCGAGAGTGAAACGGTATAAAACAAGAAGTACATAGTCTAATATCACATTTTAAACACGTTGTTCTAACTATAGATTTACATGTTTTAGACGCACATCTTCTCTTTTTCCCATCTGGAATGTACTGCATCAAATGATTGATGGTATGGTGTCCAAAAGAATGTCATCCGATACTCGGCTGTCGACAGATGCTGTCAAGGAAGCCGACGGTCTTCCGCTTCCTTTACTAAGTACACTATACTTCGCTAAATATGTGCTTACAATCTCTCTTATAATATAATCTAATTGCGATACCTTTTCTCTGCCAGTTTTATTATACAATATCCAACTATTTTGTAATGGAACATCGAACATCCAGGTAAAAATTGGCCATTACCATTTTTTGCCACGAATACTGATCTGGTAGCAACTTACATTCTGATCCATTTGGTCAGTTCCTCCCATAAATGTATTATACTTGGCGATCAATTTGGGTCCAGAAACAAGTACGTTTCGTTTGAGTTTCTGAGAAAATCTTCTTACTTGACCTACTTTTTGAGTGCCGCAGGATGATTCATCCACCGGACATATAATTGTCCATTATTTGGTTCAATAGCTGTTTCAAAATAACCTCGATCTTTTTTCAGAAACTCATTTTTAGGAGTTAACGGACATCCTCTGGGAACTCGGTTTTAGCGAATGGTTCATATTAATTCTCGTCAGTGTCTACATTATTTGTGTCTGGAGGTTCTACAAAAATATCGCCACCTAGTTCATCATTATAAATTATAGCAAGGGCTTGAGCAAACGAAAATCCTCGTCTAGAACAAAAATGATAAAATTTAAAATATAGATAGTACAAGCGCCTAGCGTTGTTTTAAGGCAACGGCTGGGTTACAACAGGCACTGACAAGTAGTTATTGATCAATTCATATAAATTATTTAAAATATGTTTTGTTAGAAGTATAATCAACACAAATTTAACATATATAAAAAATAAGTTTCATTTAAATCGAAATTATGGTACTTACTCAAATCGAATGTCCATTATTTTCACGTTCTAATATTATACTCAATTTCAAATGGACCAAACTAACAAACAGTTCTTAACACCGCAAATAGATAAGCATAACCGAGTGTGAGCGATTATGGTTGATGGAATTTGCAAGGTCACACCTCTTTTATGACTGCCTTATAACTTCAAGCTCCTCCCAAATACAGGCATGTCTGCCGTTGCTTTAAAGCAACGCACAGCGCTAATGGGTTAAAACGCATGCATTGGGCACAGGAAAAAATATGTGTTTATAGCTTTGTTTAACAATAAAAAATTAATTTTTAGCAATGCAAATAATCAAAGCCGATAGAATTTGACTTGAACTTTCAAATTTAGTATGCAGAATTGATATTTTATTTTTTAGTCAAAAGTTATTCGGGTTCAAAAATTGCACTTTTTCGATTTTTTGAAAGTTCAACCGCGTTTATCTCGAAAACTATGCATCCTACGAAAAAACTTGTAGGAACATTTTTTGCTGAGAATCAGACAAAAAATACAAAAAAATGTTTTGTTTTGCGAAAAGTCGCTGTTATGTTATTCCTCAGGTTCTTTGTTTATAACAATCTTATCGACATCCCAATCAACGGTTACCCAAAAAATTCGTGTTTTACGGGTCAAAATACATAAAAAAAACTTGGGTACGTCCATCTGAATTAAGGAGGCCGTTGTACCCCCCCTGGCGACAAGACTAATAACTTCTCTTCTCGGAAAGATTTTGTAAAAACAGGACAGAACTATGGCAAATGTTTGCAAACTTACTCAAAGTCGCCAATTTCTGTGTTTGGCAAACTGTGATAAACATTATGTTGGCAAACGTAAACAAATGTTTGCTAATATTTTTATGCAGATGTTAGTAAATGTTAGTGAAAACGCACCTTAATAGGAATTTGGAAAGAAAGGAGGTCGCCATAGCAGCTCGCGACTATGTCAAATTAGAGCGTTTTAGTTTAAATCTGATCTGCAGGCAGTGTTGACTACACAAAAGTGGTCCTCATTTTCGTTTTCTTAAGAAAGCTGGCGGCAAAGCCGGATTTAATTCAGTGGGGGCCCAGGGCAGAATTGGTGTGGGTCCCCACCTCCTACCATTAAAAATTTTTGTTATAACTATGGTACACAGCCAACTACGGGGTTTTCCCTTTTAGAAATTAAAAAAATGTTGATCTACTTTTATAAATACAGTGGAACCTCGACAACTCGGATTAATCGGGACCGCGGCCGATCCGGGTTATCGAAAATCCGGGTTAGCCGGAGAATATGGTAAAAATTAATAAAATACGGTATATGTACTTACAGATAAACTCCGTTAGAATTGAAATAACATGAAATATATTCACAGTATGTACCTACACATCTAAATTTCTAAAATTACACAAACACAAACCTAAGCAAACGGAAGCGAACAATACAATACTGTATTCATACAGTCACAATCGGAACGATGTTTTGTTATTATGTATTAAGAACAGTGAAAACTAAGACCATTGATTAAAAAAGAATTTTTTAAATAGTCTTTCTTAAACAATGCTAGCACAGTTTGAAATAAAAAATAAAGGAATTCTACAGACAGGTGCCTGTTGTTTCTGCCGGCCGCATGTGCCAGGAGACATTTTTACTATCGCTTAGTTCAAATTACACAAATACACATTATCTCTCAAATATTATATTGCATACCTACATACATTTTTATTGTTGAAATGTTTATCTGATAATTAACTATTTTTATGGGAAATAAGCCACAATTAAATTGAAAAAATAATTTTATTAACATTTCGACACCCAGATCGGGTGTCGTTGTCAAAATACAAAATATGTACTGAAAATCAAAATGTTTATCTGATGAAAATCGGTCCGAGTTAGCCGGACTTCCGGGTTATCGGGGGCCGACTTATCGGGGTTCCACTGTACTCTTTTAAATAATAAAAAACAACAAGAGCTGAATCTTGTTACAGTAAAACATTAAAAATAAGCACAGTAAAATATATGGTTAAAGTCCGGATACTTTTCGAGATTTTCTAATTAACAATTCCTTGATTATTTCGGACATGTCTACAGGACAGGTCTACATGTCGGACAGTTGTTGCTTTATAATGCGTGTTCGTGATCGTGGTCAATGCTCATTATAGAGAGATAATTCAAACGCTCTTGGGCTATCATAGCCCTTTCAGCACGGCAACAAAAAATGTTCAACAAATATTTTGAAACTTTGTACTCTATGTTTTTATGTCTAAATTAATACAGAAAAGATAATAAAAGAATTCTTTATACAGGGTGTCTCGAAATACAATACCCACACAATTGTGTAGGTTGGGTTTTATTTTACGCAAACTGTGCAAAATACTAATACATTAGAACACATATATTATTTGGTATGATATTTCCAAAAACAGTTCTGGTCTGTGATGAGACATAGGTAAACATCACATTTAAGGTATCTAACATGGGTTCCGCAATCAGGATAGGGTCGTGGAATCTTGGTAGTCTTACAGGTAAGAGTCTGGAGTTAGTGGATGCGCTCAAACGAAGGAGAGTTCAAATTGCTTGCATTCAAGAAACTAGGTGGAAAGGACAAAGGGCAAAAGAACTAGGTAAAGGATACAAATTGTGGTATGCAGGGAGTAGTAATACTAGAAATGGAGTTGGTATAATTGCTGAAAGTGAAATGAAAGATAACGTATTGGAAGTTGTAAGAACGAGTGATAGAATGATGTCAGTGAAATTTGTAATTGATAAAGAGGTATTGAATGTTGTGTGTGTCTGTGTGTGTGTGTGTGTGTGTGTGTGTGTGTGTATGCTCCTCAAACAGGTCTGGGTGAGAATGAAACAAGAGCTTTCTATGACCAATTTGGAGACGTCCTGAGTGATATTTCGTCAGAGAAGAAAGTTATAATAGGAGGTGATTTCAATGCACATGTGGGCCAAGCCAAGGCAGGATACGAAGCAATACATGGGGGTTTAGGCTTTGGAACTAAAAATGAAGCTGGAGATGATATGCTTGAATTAGCAACAGCACTAGATATGGCGATTATTAACACATTCTTTAAAAAGAGAGAAACTCAACTTATTACGTACAAAAGTGGGAAACATCAATCCCAAATAGACTATTTCGTGATAAGGAAAGAAGACATACGTGAATGCAAGGACTTCAAGGTAATAGTTAGTGAGACTGTAAGCCAACAACATAAGCTGCTTGTTCTGGACCTCGAAGTAAAAAGTGAAACTAAACCAAAAGATCGGAGAGAACCAAAAAAAATCACGTAGCGGATGCTAAAAGATGAGAAAGAAGGTCTATTCAGGGAAAGAAGAGTAGAGAAAATATGTTGGAACATTAAAGGAAGCCCTACTACAATTTGGAGAAAAATGGCCAGTAGTATTAGAGAGACTGCTTTTGAAATACTGGGGAAAACGTCAGGAAAAAAGTTTGAGGATAAAAAGACTTGTTGGTGGTCAAACGAAGTTCAACAAAAAATAAAAGAGAAGGGAAAATTATATAAAATGTGGCAAGAAACCAGATCCAACACAGATCTTTAAAACTATATGGTCGCGAAAAAGGAAGCGAAAGTAGCAGTAGCAAAAGCTAAAGCAGAAGCGTATTCAAACCTATACGATCAACTTCATACCAGGGAAGGCGAAACGAAGATATATAAAATAGCCAAACAGAGAGCAAAGAAAGCAAAAGATTTTAATCAGATTAGATGTATCCGAGATGAAAATATTAAAATACTAGTTCACGAAAAGTATGTCAAAAAGAGATGGAGAAAGTACTTTGACAGCTTATTAAATGAACAATTTGACTGACAGACAGCCTGTGGAGTCAACAGAGACAGTAGCAGCAATGGTCACCAAAATAACAAACGAGGAAGTGGCTCAAGCGCTTCAAAAAATAAAGAAAGGAAAAGCGGTAGGACCAGATGATATTCCTGGGGAAGTATGGAAAGCATTGGGAGAGACAGGAACAAGGTGGCTAGCAGGTTTATTTAATAGAATTATGGAAGTTGGACAAATGCCATGAATCAATAACAAAAGTTAACCATTTTAAATACCTAGGATGTTGGATAAACGAGACACTAAATCCGGATGAAGAAATTAAAACTCGTATAGAAATTGCAAGAGGGGCATTTATGAAACTTAGATCTATTCTGAGCAACTCTCAGCTGAACTTACAACTAAGAATCAAGTTCCTAAAATGTTATGTGTATCCTGTATTACTATATGGATGTGAAACCTGGATCATGAAGGTTAACATGATGAACAAATTAGAAGCCTTTGAGATGTGGTCGTATCGTAGAATGCTCAGAATATCTTGGGTTCAACGCATTTCAAACAGAGAAGTCTTAAACAGAGTAGGTCAAGGCGAAGGTGACTTAATGAAGATGATAAAAAAGAGAAAACTTGAATATCTGGGGCATATAATGAGAGGTAGCAGATACAGGATGCTGCAGTTAATACTCAATGGAAAGATCGACGGAAAAAGAGGAATTGGTCGAAAGAAATATTCATGGCTCCGAAGCCAGTCAATGGACTGGCTTATCAGCAGATCAATTGTTACATGCCGCACAAGATCGAGAACGATATCGGCAAATTGTTATGGAAGCTACCTACGCCTAAAAATTTGGGCACGGTACTTAAAGAAGAAGAAGTATAGTTTATTGTATAAAAAAAATAAAAAGTTATAAAGAAAAATTGACGATACTTTTGTATAATTATTTATTACTAATAAATGCATTTTTAAACGCTTTTATTTAGTTCAATAGTTTGCGTCAAATTTTTAGACGTTAATATGACTGCCTTCCCCAGATAGCACAAGTACGTTTTATGGACATCCAATGGACGTACATCTGTGTACATTGGAACGTCCAATGGACGTCCTGCTAAGGTACAATGGACATCCGATGGACGTCCAACGAATGTCCAGAGTTCACAAAATTGGACGTCCATAGAACGTCCGCTACAAACGTACATTGTACGTTGTATTCGAGCTTTCAGTGTACACCTTATGTACATTCAATGTACGTCTTATGGACATTTGTAGGGCACTTTTCAGAAAGCAATCTAGTATCCATAATTTTGTGAATACATAGCAAAAAGCTTTTATAGGAAATAGTTCCTTATAATACTAAACTTATAGATACTTAAAAATATTACACAAAAGACCTTTTTTTATTTCTCTTTACTATAACTTCATTATAATATATACTTTATTATAGGAACTAGGAACTTCATTAATGCACGACTGCACTTGCACGATAAACAGAAAACACAAATATATCACAGAATGTATTTTCATAAAGACGAGATTCAGATAATGACGCCCTAGGAGGTTTAATCTCTGTTCTGTTTCTGTTCCAAACTATTTTTAGAGTCAGTACCGTTGTTGTATATTACAAGCGCGTTTGCCATTCTGTGAATTATCATAAATAAACCATCCTTCAGTATTCCACAACAATTAACAGCGATAATCCCCTAAAAGTACCTGCCTTTCACGACCGATAGCGCGAAGAGCGACAACGTTGTCAAGAAGATTCTCATTTAGTTTGTATTGGGACTTAATATAATAGTCGCGTTTTGTGTAAAATATCCATGGACCACAAATGGATGTCCAATGTACGTTGAAATCAAACGTCCAATGGACGTCCCGTAATGTACGTACATAGTACGTCCAGTTTTGGTCCATGGACGTTTGGACTTTAAATGTACGTTATATGGACGTACATCGGACGTTGTGTGCTATATGGGTCTCTTCAATGCAAATGAATGAAAATTTGCAGACATATGCATTCGCGGGAACAATACACGAATATTCAATAAAAACAATATTTTTTTTATGTTTATTAATTGTTTAAATAAAAAAAAAGATTTTAATGGATTAAATTCTCTTGTTTTTTACAATGTAAAAACTTGAAACTTTTACGGATTGTAGCTAATGATATGAACCATATATAATTTCACTTTTTACGTTAATTGTTTACGTTATGCTTCATAAATATACAATAAAGTTCCAAATTTTTTGCCGATTCCGACTATTTTTCATGTTAGTACATCATATATTTTATACATATTTTAATAAACATGACGATATATTTTAACGTTTGAAAAGTATAAGACTAAAAAGTAAAAAATAAAAAATATAAAAAAAATTTTTAAGAAACGCTTTTCTTTAGTTACAAATGACTAAAATTAAAAATTTTATATTACGATCAACTAAAGAGCAAAGAGAAAAAAAAATGGAAAAAATCTAACACATTCGTTAAAGAAAAGCGTGGGCCGAAAACCGTTTATTCGATGAAGACGCGCCACGCTTTTCTTTGACAAATGTGTTAGATTTTTTCCATTTTTTTTACTTTTTGCTCTTTAGTTGATCGTTTTATAACATTTTTAATTTTAGTCACTTGTAACTAAAGAAAAGCGTTTCTTAAAAAAATTTTTTCATATTTTTTATTATTCACTTTTTTTAAACTAATTTGAAAGTTTAGCTCATGCTCTTTTATTTCATGTTACACCTGTAGAATGGTTCTACCATCTTTTTTTCCTGACTTATGGTATTTCAAAAAAAAGCTCTCTGGGCTAAACAATTGAATGAGTAGCTAGAGATGCATCAAGTCAAACTAGTTTGATTTTACTCAACAAACTTGACTTGACTTGAAAATCAAACTTTTTGTATAAAAAAGTTTGACTTGACTTGATTTCGATATCTTTAGGTTTGACTTGAATTCAAACATCTTCAAACAGTTTGAAAAGTTTGAATATTACGCAACGTGTTTATTTGTTCAGTGGCGGATCAACGGGGGGGCGGAGGGAGTAATGGGTGGGGAGGGGTAGGGGAAATCCCCCAATCCCAACAAGGTCCAAAAATTTTTTTTTGACAAATTTCAATAAACAGAAATGTATTGGCTGATATGATATTTAAACCGCAGACAGACAAATAAAACCCAATAAGCGCGCCAGTTAGGATAATAATTATTAAGATAGCTTATAGCGTTTTATAGTATGATACAATTGATCCAAATAATGGCATAAACCAGACATCCAAAGTGAAAGTTATCATCCAACACCAAATTGTTCTATATGGTCCACATAATGTTCAGAAAAAAGTCACACCATTTTGAGCGTAGGGTTTGAAGGGAAGAGGGGGGAGAAATCGGTAAATTCGTAGTTTTTTACGTTTTTCGTCAATATTTTTAAAACTATGCGATTTAGCATGAGCAACCTTTTATACAAAAATGTTCTACATTCAATTTGAAATAAAAAAGGCCCACTACATAATCCTTCTAAAATGAACGGTTCCAAAGTTACGGAGGTAGTATAGTATAACTGGTCAAAAAAAGGCCTAACCCAAACATCCAAAGAAAGAGTCTTCCTCCAACACCAAATTGTTCAATATGGTCCACATATTGTGCAGTAAAAAGTTACACCATTTTGAGCGTCCGGTTTGTAGGGGAGATGGGGAAGAAGTCGGTAAGTTAGTAGTTTTTTAAGTTTTTCATCAATTGTTCTAAAACTATACTTTAGCGTAAACAATGTTCTATACAAAATTGTTCTACATAAAATTTAAAACAAAAACGCTGGACGGAAGGGCCGCCCGAGAACTTTATCGTGCCGATCTATTATCGTTATGGTACTAGATATTGGCATTCTATAAAAATAACAAAGTTACTCGTTATTTTGATATTTTAGAAACACCTACTGTACTTAAAAGTATTTTATGGTTCTACGCATCATTAATTCCTGCATTTGAGAAAATGTTCGATGCCATATTTCGGGGACACACTATAGATGTGTAGATTATTGCATAAATCAATAGAATATTATAGTCATACTTTCATTTCAAATTAGTTCATTTTTCTGAGAAATTAATAGTTTACAATATTTGCATTTCATTCTATTTCGATTACGCCAGTCAATGCGCGAGATTAAGAACAAGATATTATCTCCAAATTCTATCCTACTGCATGGATTTTAATGAAATTTTGGGAGTAGCCCAATCTCCTAATTCAAAGTCTATCCTATATACTATGGCGCTTTTATCATGGGGGAAGTTCCCACCACTTCTCAGGGGTGAAATATTTTTATTTTCGAATTACATGGAGAAAAAGGAAGATTTTTAAGAAAATTTAAAAATTCATTCTATAATTTGATCACATTTTTTAAAAAAACCATTCATTTTAAACCCGTTTAACTTTTTGAAAGTAGAAATAACACTATATTAAAAGGTATTGAGAAGAAAAACAATGCATTTAAATTATGGTGGATGGGGAGTTAAATGTATATACTTTTCATTTTTCCTTAAAGTACATTAGTCATTATATTTTTTGCACCATATCTCGCTTAGTTTGTAAGTAACCGACATTTAACGGTGCTCGTTTTAAAGGCCTTTTCAAACACTACAAAAGGTGTTGGTAGCATTATACACCTAAAACCTACCGTTCCTCTGTTATTTCAAGTTGAATACACCAATTTGAGCATGCACCAAAAAACAAACTATTTTCACCTACCATATCTCTTTTTGTATTATAAATAGAACATTTACGAAGGAACGAATCTCTTTATTATTTATAATCTAAAAAATGTTTTATATAGAGTTTTTAGTTCGATGCATAGTTTTTAAGGTATTCACAAAAAATCCGTACGAAAAGGTGTCATTTTTCAATGAAAATGGCCAATTTTCAACTACGCATAACTCAAAAAGTATTGAGTTCTCAAAAAAAAGTATAGACCAGTTTTTGCTTAGAAATAGGTTCTTCAGCCACTTCCGTGCTTATTTTGACCAACAAATTTTCCACCCCCTTGAAGAAGTGGGAACCGCCCCAAGATAAAAGCGCCATAGTATATAGGGTAGATTTTGTTTCTTGAGCTATTCCCTACTTACTGTGAAAATATCAAGTACATCAATGTAGTAGGATGGAATTCGGAGCCAAATACCCTCATTGACTGCTCTACAATAATGCTCTGCTATGAACGCGTGAGAGAGGACACACATAAGATTATAGCAAAATTTCTATTTACCGTAACTTTTCGAGTTTTTGAGCTGCAGCAATAAATTTTATGTCATTGGAAAGGTAATTTTGCATTCTTTCAAAATGTGTTAAAATATACAGGGCGTATCAAAAAAATTAAGATTTTTTATTCATTTCCGGTTCAACCGGAAGCCATGTTTTTGGTAAAATTTATTGTGGTAATAGATAATAAAATACCATATATGTCTGCAAAATTTCAAATTTTAGTTTCTATTAGGAAGGAAGTTACGGGCACTCGAATATTTTTTTATAAAAAATTCATAACTCCACTCCTATGGGGAGTTAAGATATATGACTAATGTCATTCAATTTACTGATAGCACTTCAAAAATATATCAAAAAATAAAAAAATTCCTTGGAGCCATTTTTGAGAAAATCTAGTTCAAATTTATGTCAAAATTTGACCCCTTAAATATAGGCAACCCGTAACTTTTTCTGAAAAACGATAACATCTCTCTTATAGCCCCATCTTTAGGCTATATAATGACTTTTTCAAATTAAACTTATCTTCAAAAACTTTTTAGATAGATAGGGAAATGTGTCGGGGGGGCGGTCGGCCATGTTTGCCGCCATTTTGAATTTGGAAATGTCAAATTCCATACTTTTATTTACCTATCGATGAGCTTACTTTGAGTTAAATTTCATTTATTTCTGTCAAAATTTGCAAAAATGGGCCCTAAATAACCCCCCTATTTCGGCCCCCCTTTGAGAGATTTTTTTTAAAAGCTTAGTTTCTCGACAAAATTCTCTTAAACTTACTCATACCGAATTTCATCAAAATCGGTCCAGTAGTTTTTGCTGGGCGGTGGCGACATACGTACGTACATACGTACGTACGTACGTACGTACGTACATACTTCCGACATGTTTTTTTTATTTGCTTTTTAGACTCAGGGGGACTCAAAACGTCGAAAAAAAGTGAAATCTTAAAAAAATTTTTTTGCACGATCCTATAACTTTATCTATTATACTATACTACGTATATAGTACGATAAAGTAAAAAGGTCCTATATATAATTGTTATATAATCAACACTTCCAATTTGGGCAATTGATGATGATTTTGGGTGGTGAGGTTGACGTTTCTTCGAGGGCTTATCACTAACATGCCACTGAAATAGCAAATTTTATTTACTAAACACAATCCTGTTAAAGAAAATTTCTTTCATCAGTAATAATATTAAAAATTGCCCAAAATATATAAAAAGTATCGAAAACTTCCACTTTTCACCCTCCGTAACTCTGGAACCGTTGATTTTATAACAAATATGTATAGGACCTTTTTGTTTTAAATTTTATGTAGAATCCTTTAGAAACGGCATAGTTTTAGAAATATTGACGAAAAACGTAAAAATCTCCGAATTTACCGATTTCTTCCCCCTCTCCCCCCAAACCCGACGCTGAAAATGGTGTGTGTGACTTTTTTCTTAACATTATGTGGACCATATAGAACAATTTGGTGTTGGAGGATAACTTTCACTTTGGATGTCAGGGTTTGGCTCTAGTTATAAGTTATACCATACTATTAATGCATATTTATACATTAATTTTTTAAAAATTTAAACCCAACATTTGTAGCCTGTCTCCGAAAGATATTTAAATTGTAGATAAATGTAGGTAAAACCATATAGACCTGGATCCCGCGTACCAAAAAAAAGTTGATTAATAGCAAGCTGAAAATTTGTTAATAGATTAACGGTGTCTAGTCAGACAAACTTTCATGTATGGGAACACTGGAACAGGGAAAGTTTTAATTATGGAACAGGTTAAAAATTTGAAACGACAGACTACGTAAACGTCCCATGTATTTTGTCGGATAGAACTTCCGATTGATTAACATCCAATTGATTTGTTACCCTTTCATTAAACTCTCATGCAAAAATCAGACTGGTGTTTATCATCAACTGGGCATTTTAATGAGTGGAACATGAAGAACATGTCAAATGACAGGAATCATGTTGGTTAGTAATAGCAGTCTGATTTTTGCATGAGAGTTTAATGAAAGGGTAACGAATCAATTGGATGTTATGTCCGACAAAATACATGGGACGTTTTCGTAATCTGACGTTCCAAATTATTAAACTGTTCCACAATTAAAATTTCCACCGTTCCAGTGTTCCCGTACATCTAAGTTTGTCCAACTAGGCACCGTTAAGCTATTAACAAATTTTCGGCTTGCTATTAATCAACTTTTTTTGGTACGCAGGATCCAGGTCTAATAACCCAATGGTTAGTTTTGAATTTTAAAGAAATACCAACAAATATACAGCAATACGTTTGTATTGTATTTTCGAGTGAACTAGCAGATTGGTATGTACCAGATGTTTTTCTAACTGGCCCTTAAATGCCTTTTTTAATAAAAGAAAGTCATAAAAATTCCAAATCATTTTATTTTGAGCTGTCCATTGAGACACATGTTACTGTGCTTGACTGCTAAATACAAATTTTAAGATTTTTTCACTTGAATACTATTTTTTCCTATTGTAACATGAGCGGAGGTGAGGGGGAAATATAATACAATCCAGGGGTTCTATGTAAAATATAAACCAAAATTGAAAAGGTGGAAGATTGTGATTCGGTAGTTTTTTTTTATTTAAGTTAAAAAAACAATGTTACGTAATAGTGATGTAACGAATATTCGTATTCGTATTCGCATTCGGGAATATCCGCATCTTTTTGCATATTCGCATTCGCGTTCGCATTCGCAAAATTTGTGCCAATGTTTTGCGAATATGAATATCAGAGAAGAGAAATAATAATTTAAAAATAAAGTTAGATTAATAAAATTAAAATCTATTCTCTTTCTCATCTTTTTTATTAAAAAAAGGTAACTTAACCTCGTATAATCAGATTATCAGCCTTCACGTTGTTTTATTATTTGGCATAATGTAATAAAGCTTAAGGTTCAGATTGATTTACACTAAATATCAATTAACTTCTCATTACAAATTTAGAAAACATTTCAAAAATAAAAACAAATTAAAAAAACTGAGCATTCGCATTCGCATCCGCATTCGCGAATGTCGTTATTAGATATTCGCATTCGCATTCGTATTCGCGCATGTTCAAAAAATGACATTTGTTACATCACTATTACGTAATGCGCTGTTCGAACCATCCTACCCCCTCCCCGTGTAACGCGCCGTAACGTTTTACATGACCCCCCCCAACTTGCGTTACGTAATACTTGAACCTGAACGCTCCCAAAGTAGATTAAATTACACTTTGTATGATAAGAAAACTATCCAACGAATTCTTTGTTTTAATCTAGTAACACTCAGATATAAAAAAGTTATATGGATAAAACGAAACTTGCCAGCAAGCAGTTTAAGCATTCAGGAATCATTTTCAAGAAATTTAAATTTACGACCCTATTTTGATTATAATCGCTTCCCGTATTAAGTTACTTTTATGTGGCGCTCATTGTATTATTAATTTTCTTATCTTAATTGGCAACTAACATGTCAATCTCGACAAAAAAGTATATCTACTAAATAAATTATTTTTCAAACTCTTTCAAACTAGTTTGACAAACAGTTTGAATTTTCAAACCTGTACGATTGACCAGTTTGACTTGACTTGAAATATTTGTCAGAAGGATTGACTTGAGTTTGACTTGAAATTAAGTCAAACTCAAGTCAAGTTCAAACATTCAAGTCAAACTTGTGCAACTCTATGAGTAGCCTTGAAACTTTTGTCACATATTAAGAACCAAAGAAACCTCACTTGACAAAAATTTCAAAGCTGTACAAAAGTTATTGCGAAATTATTTTTCTTTGCAATTTCTTTTTTCGCAATTATATTAACAATAAATGGGTATATCAACCTTCATAATACGCCATATTAAAGCGTTTTCTATGCTCTCAAAGATGTTTGTACTAAAAAACCATAAGTTTCACGGTATTCCATTAATTTGAAAAAGAAAAGGAAAGACATATTATGTTTTTTGACACTAAATTGTTCATGAATAAAAATGGCTGCCAGATCTCACGCAGGAAATAGTTATGGTTCATTCCACCAACATACGTCTGTTTTGGATTATCGCGACAACGAATATTTCAGTGTGCAACATAAGAAGTACGAAAGTAAATGGCTCTAATAATTATTCCAATAAACAGCAATGTAATTTGCAATTTGTTTTCGTTCTTCATATTTTGCACAATAAAATATTCGTTGTCGAAATAATCCAACACAGTCGTATATTCGTGGAATAGGGTATATTATTTGCTCTTATAGGTATTCTGTCGAAAAAACGCTTCAGTACACTGGCCGTTGAAGTGTCATGGATAAAACCTTGGACTGTTATACAACGGATCCCTGTCCATGTAAACAGCTCGAATTAGTGTGTTGTGCCACTTGTATCTGTAATAGTTCATGTAGTAATAAATTAGAACCGATGGATGACGCAACAAATAATGTAATAAATGATGTAATTAATAATGTAATAACATGCAATAACGAAATACTTGATTAAAGAATAAAACTTTTATCAACCTAAAACAAATATTTTATGTTGTTAAAATATAATACATTTATTTTTGTATCGCATAAATAAGACAATATTCAGTTCTACATTTCATATAATCATTCATGCAGCAATAACTTAATTACACAAAATAACTTAACATGTACTTATTTATGATATAAGTGTTAACAGTAATTTTTCTATAAACCCTTGGTTCCACAAATTCACATTTGTGGATCGAAGGCACTTGACATCAATTATTAGAATGCGAACGGGCCATTGTCACACACCAGACCATTTGTTTAAAATTAATTGTAGTGATACTCCTTTTTGTGAATGTGGACAAATAGGAAGTATAACTCATATGTTACTTGAATGCCCAATTAACAAAGCAAATCAATTTGACCTGTATCAGGAACTTGTTAATATAGGAAGTCCAACCCCCATTTCAATACAAAATCTCCTACATAATATTAATGACGAAACTTTAAAAAAGATCAATAAATTTTTAACAATATTTCAAATTAAAATATAAAATAAAATTAGTTATTTGAAAATCATATCACAATGAATTTAAAGAAGGGAATATGGAAAAATCCAGACCTTTTGAAAAGAGGATTCCCTTCCGGTTAGTCTAAATACGAGGACTGGCCAAGTACCTAAGAAGTGGAGGCCATGAAACTACAAGAAGAAGAAGAAGTGTTAAAAGTACACGTTTAAAGCACGCATGTGAAACTCGCTATCGCTCATTCTGCAATTCACATGAGTGCCTTAAAAATGTACTTTTTAACACGCATATCATACAATATTTTTTCTACAAACGTAATTACAGGACAATATCTACAAAAAATTTTACTTGAACTTAACTGACATTCCAATTTTATATTTTTTTGACATTACATCAAAATTGCATATACGGTCAATAAGAACTGCAGTGCCTTAAAATTTTTTTAAAACACTAGTGCCTTAAAGTAGCATTTTTAACGCTCGTATGGAGTGCATTTTTAACAAGGTTGTAGAAAAAAAATTATTTTAAGAAATTTAAAAATTCAGTAAACGCGTTCTCTTCTCACGATTGCGGAGTCAACCTCGGTATGAAAAGTTGCACCACTTTTTTTTCCATAAAATATTTTGATCTAAAAAATCCTCAGAAAACATTTTGAAGCTTTATATTTTAACATAAACGTAATTAAAAACCTATGTTTTAAATTTTGTCACTCAACTTTTGCGATTAAACTTTGCAAATCACGAATGTGCACCTTTTACTTTAAAAAATTCTTAATTTTTATTAGAATAAGATATAAATCTCTCGAAGAGCTCCCATAGTCTGAAAGGTGAAAAAAATATGCTATAAAAAAATTAAAAAAAAAATACTAAAACCGAAATCAGTTGCAGTGAGTTAAATGCTGTTAAAATTTTGTTTTTAACCATGTTCCTTAATTAATATTCAGAATTAACTGGTGTGTTTAAAATAAGTCCCGAAACGGATAAATTGACTGATTTTAACAACTCTAGTTCTATAGAAATTGTATTGTACATAAGTCAATACTTTTCCAGTTATGTAGGTACCTAGGATTGAAAATGTTTATAAAAAACTACGTTATTAGACTGTTTTTCGCAAATAACTCAAAAACTAAACATTTTATCGAAACAACTTTGATAGCGGAACTGTAGCTTATAACAAAAAAATGGAAAAAATGGTGTATAAGTGAAGTCTATGAACCGAGTAAAAGCAAAGTTGTAGCTCATGAAAAATACGTTCTTGTTTCATCACCATGAATGAAAATCACATGATGAAAATCACCGAATAATTAAGCAATTTTCGGGAAAAATTATTAACATTCTTTGTGTTTAAAAAAATCATTTTTTTTATTTTTTACAAAAGTTTCTAGCATCAAAATTTACGCCGAAAAAGCAGTCACTTTTTTTGGTAAAGAAAATCGAGAAATTTTTCCTCTATTTAGCATAGCCCAGTAAATGAACGGGAAATACGGCGATACCGTGTAATTTTAAGGGGCAGCACCGAATTGCATGAAAATTAGGATTTAGGCTCTACTGACCCTCCACTTTAAAGTTGAATTTGTGTCGTTGGTTGCTTTTTATTTTTTAGGGGAGGAAACTACCCCTATTATAAAAAAATCGTATAATTGTAAATTAAAGCGGGTAATTGATTCAAATCATATTTTAATAAAATGAATGAATGTCAATTAACATGAAATAACATAGTTTAAGATTTTATCACAGTTTAACCCTTAAATTTCACCCCCTAGAATAGTTACAATTCAAACAAACAATGTAATTGAATACCATGTCGTTACTGATTTGCATTCAAATTTGGATTTAGGTTATACTTACCTTTTATTTCAAAATTTGAATACTGCCGTTAGTTGATTTTAATTTTTTAGGGGTCAAAACTACCCCTATGATAAAAAAATCATATAATTGTAAATTCAAGCAATTTGGAATTATCTAAATATACGGTCACATTAAACTTAGATTCCTTTACTGAATAAATTTTTTGCCACATAATTTCTACCGTTATAAAAATTACCCCTTGCGAAGAAATTCGAACAGTTGCATTGTGTATACAGTGTGGGCCAAAGAAAACAGTCCACCTGGATATTTGGCAGTATTTATTAGATTTTAACGAAATGACGAAACAGGTTGATTTTTGATCTAATGGGGACACATTTTTACGGTACATACATCTGTAATTTGTCAACCCCCTCCTTTCCACTTCCCCCACCCCTTATCTTTAAATAGGGAATAGGACTCGTGTGGCAGCGCATTTGAAAGGTTATTCAACTCTCCATTCAGTAATGTTAACATTAACATAATTACGGAGTTCAATTGCTTGAATTATACATTATAAATTCGATGACTAAAATGATACTGCCAATATTTATGAGTTGCGTTGCTTCGACAACTTTATTGGAAGATAGTCCTTTCCTCTGTAAATCAACTTCAACTTTTGTAGTAAAAATTGTAGTATTTTATCAAAATTCTCGTGTTAGTGATCTCATAATAAGTCACGAGGGAAAACCCAGGAAAATAAACCTTATTATACTAACCCAGCATGGTAAGTATTTGGCCTTACATTTAGTTTACTCTCAAAATTCACTACAAACTCTGATTTTATATGTAAGATATTTTAAAATATAAATGTATCCTAGATATGTTATGGACTTACAACGAAATGACAAAAACTATAGATAAATATCTTTTAAACTATCTCATATAATAGTACAAAATCCTTTATTTTAAAAGAAAAGACATCAAGGAGAATCCAAAAATGCAAAAATATACAGAGTATTCCATTTAAAAAAACAGAGGTTTGTGTCACCCTGTCAATACGAGTGGCCCTGTATATTGGAAAATATATTTAGGGTATGGTCCTATCTGTGCCCCAACTTTATCTAAATAACTTTTTTCGTATCTCTTACTACAAACGAGTAATTGGACTTCCGCGCACTAATGCCCCATCCTGGATGTGGTTGGTTTCTTACTCATAACTAAGTTACTTTTTAAGCTATAAAGTGCTAAAAAAAACCAATTTGTAGGTTTTTCTAAGGGCAATAAGAGTACTTAAATATATTTTTTTAATCCCTTATTTTTTAAAAGAGTTTGAGTTAAAAGAGCTTGAACGAGTTACGCATCCGGTCAAAACGCATAATGTGGCATCGGCCAAGATCATAAAAACCTCCTTAAAATGTTATGGGATTGTCCATTTTCTAACAACAGTAGAATTATTCACTAATTATATGGTGTCTTATTCATAATTATTATAAAAGTCATAATCGCGTCGAATAATATATCGCTTGTATTATTTCGGCGACTTTAAAACAGTACTTCCGCTTGTATTTCGAAAACCGAAAGTCCTAGTTCAAATTTCTCACTTTTACTACCATCCATGCGTTATAAGCTTTCATTCGACACCTTATTTGCCATTCTACGTAATATACTGATGAGGAAGTTGTGTTTGCGGACGGACAGACGGACGGACGTAGATAGTTGAACGTTTCCACATTTTTCCAAAATTTGGCGAAAACAATATAGTTTTTTTGGATAAGATATTTAGAGCTCACCGATCTTGACGTGGCCCATAATAAGCCACTCCCTCAAGTTTGGAGTTTACTAGAATGCTTGTATATTTACCGCAGAAATAATTATTACCACCGGTCACGTTACAGTCGGTGAGCTGTAAGTACGTTCTGCGTTATTTACGAAAAACCGTTCCAAAACGTGGTTTCCTTGTTGAAAAATTAACATCTTCACTCGCAAGTAGCTCGAGAATATTGACTTAGTGAAGAAATTTTATCCGTTTATCCAGTTTATCATTTTCCGGACTTGTCATGAACGTATGTTTTTTCACCCGCGAAAAGGGGTGGCTTTCACCCCCAAGTAAAAGCAACCCTGGGCTCGAATTGAATAATGAAGTAGGGAGTAAGAGCAACCTGAATCCAAATTTTCAAGCAAATCCGTCGTTACTAGGAACATTACCCAGCAAACAGACCGACGTGTTAATTACGTGAATTTTGGGTACATTTGTCACCAATATACGTAAATTTGGTTGGAATGTCACATTGGAAATACGTCTTTAAATTACGTGAATAACTCGTCTTCAATAGACGTGTTATTTACCTTAAATAGCAATAAAATGTTTCGGGAAATTCACGTTGCAAATACGTGTTGATTAACGTATCTTTTAGGGAATGTATATATTAGTATTCACGTGAAAGATACGTCCTCGGTCCACGTAAATAATTCGACCTTAATTAACTTAAGAATCACGTAATTATTATCCTCATATTATACAAGGTGTCCCAAAAGTAGTGGAACGGTCGAATATTTCGCGAACTAAAGATCGGATCAAAAAACTGAAAAATACGTGTTCAATTATTTTCAAAAATCTATCCAATGACACCAAACACCAACCCCCACTACACCCCCTGGAGGTGGGGTGGGGGGTAACTTTAAAATCTCAAATGGAAACCCCCAGTTTTTCTTGCAGATTTTAATTCGTTACGTAAAAGTAAGCAACTTTTATCCAAGACATTTTTTCGAACTGTGGATAGATGGCGCTATAATTGGGAAAAACGATTTATCCTGATACCATAGGTAAATTATAGAAACGGTCTAATATCTCACGAAATACACTTCAAATGAGAAACTAAAACACAGATTTTTAATATTTTTCGAAGACCTTTCGAATAACACCAAACATGACCCTCCAACCCACCCGCTAGAGGTGGGGTGGGGGTAACTTTAAAATCTTAAATAGCAACCCCCACTTTTTATTACAGATTCGGATCCGTCATGAAAAATTAAGCAACATTTATTTGAAACATTTTTTAGAATTGTTAATAGATGGCGCTTTAATTGGAAAAATACGATTTATTAGCGCCATCTATCAGAAATTTTAAGAAATGTTTCGAATAAATGTTGCTTAGTTTTTTATGACAAATCCGAATCTGCGATAAAAAGTGGGGGTTGCTATTTAAGATTTTAAAGTTACCCCCTACCCCACCTCCAGGGGGTGGGTTGGAGTGTCATGTTTGTTGTTATTCGATAGGTTTTCAAAAAAGATTAAAAATCTGTTTTGTGGTTTCTCATTTGGAAGTGCATTTCGTGAGATATTAGACCGTTTCTATAATTTTCCCTATGGTATCAGGATAAATCGTTTTTCCCAATTATAGCGCCATCTATCCACAGTTCGAAAAAATGTCTTGAATAAAAGTTGTCTACTTTTACGTAACGAATCCAAATTTGCAAGAAAAACTGGAGATTTCCATTTAAGATTTTAAAGTTACCCCCCACCCCACCTCCAGGGGGTGTAGTGGGGATTGGTGTTTGGTGTCATTGGATAGATTTTTGAAAATGATTGAACACGTAATTTTCAGTTTTCTGACCCGATGTTTAGTTCGCGAAATATTCGACCGTTCCACTACTTTTGGGACACCCTATATAAATAAAACAAGCATATAAAGTATCAAAAATGTATTTATTTAATAGAATTTAGAGACTTTAAAACATTTGTCAAAAAAGGGTACCGACCTAAAGACACATTAAAAAATTTGCCAACCCAAAACACAATACAGGTCACTTTTTATTTCGAGGAGTACACTTTCTTGTTTTTTTCAATTGCATCATCGGCACTTCAACCCTCGAGCAGTGAGGTAAACGTTAATACGAAAGACATTATTATAAATAAACCCGCCTAAAATAAAACGAGGGAAGTAAAGCTCTTTACTTTCACTTCACTTTTTGTTGTGAGAACGAGAAGAGTGGTATTAGAGGTTATGATCATCGATTATAAAAATCGATTATTTTTAAATTACAGTTAAACCATTCTACTTACTTTAAATTAGTATTACGTACTTTCTTTTTGTATTTAAATTTATTCTACTATTAACTAATTGGTCTTACTAAAAATCTATTTCAATACCAGAATAATATAAAAAAATAATCCTATCGAAACGTATCTATTATTCGATAAATCGATTAATTTAGTTTTCGTACCAACTATGTTAATCCACGTACCGTGGTCACGTGATAGTATTTAAAGGAGGAGAAAGGCGTGGTAGTACGTCATCACCGCGCGCGATTTGAAAATTAGACTCAATATCATTTTAGCTCCTGTGATATTTTTAAAGAAAAAAATAGCAAAAATAGCTTCAAATCAAGGTTGGATTGAAATAGTTATGCTAAGTGATTTTAAAAGCGAAATCATAAACTTTTTGTTTAAATATTGGTATTATTTACATTACTTTTACGTGAAATACATCTAATTTTTCGACGTCCATAAAATACAGTGAGTAAAATTTAAGCGATACGTATTTAACCAACACCGTTGTAAAATTTTGTTTTCCAAAATATTTCTCAAAATTAAGCCAAAGGAAGTTATTTCTGTTTCGTGATTATTACGTGAAATAAACGTACCTTTGCGATGTAACCGACATTCACACCTATTATAAAAAACATGTACTATGTTCGTCATTATGATTTTATATTATTCTAATGTCAAACATGTATAAAGGAAGCACTAATATATAGGTGAATGATTTGGCACTGAAATACGTTTTTTTCCGGTCATAAATCACCGAGTTACGTAATCGTTGAAATTTGCCGTAAATTTAACGTAATCATCACGTAACTGGGCTCAAACCTGTTTGCCGGGTACACTCCAAAACGGTCATTAACTGGGCTAGAAGCAGATTTTATTAACTTTCAGCCGGCAGCGTATTTACGTTTCCGTGTTCATTTCAAGACAGGGTAGTTTTGAAATAGGCACGGGAACGGTGGATCGTATTTGCTTTCAAACACGTGTGCATTTCAAGACGTTTAATTTTGAAGTGCGCACTGGTTTCTAAAAGAATTTAGACCTTAATTTGGTCACAAATACGTGTTAAATTGTTACGGTTTTTTATTATATTTGAACTGTTTGTCACAAATAGTTCTTATCTGCAGAATAACAATTTATCATTCGTTGTATCTGTAAAAACAAAACATTTTTGTTAACAAGTTTCCTTCATTTTTTCTTTATAAATTTTCAAAAAAACTCAAAGTAGTACCAAAATATCCTGTCTTAAAGTAAACTATTAGGATACGTATACATTTTTTCGTAATGCACAATAATACTTAAGTGTTCTATTAGTTAGTTATTTTTATTTTATAGTTACTAAAATATATAAAATTTTAGTTTTCTATATTTTAGTTTCAGATGAACAATTATACTACTGAATTCATGGTATGATTTTGCTGCTGCAGCCGTCATGTCAGCTTCAAAATATAATATACACAGCTGTTTTATATCGTCACAGCAACGTAGTAAACTTAAAGATTGAGCCCCATTTACTCTATGTGAATGATTGAAATTAATGTCTATAACAATATTTAAACCTCTTTTTAATAATGGTGGTGTTTTTAAGTACTGCTGGTTCCTTTCAAAAATTTAATACTTATAATATTTGCCTTACAATTAAAGTTTCTAGTTGCTCCTTTTATTTTATTTTTTGACTTGTTCTTTTCTGCTAGCTGACAAACATATATTTTGCGAAACTTAAATCATATTGGTGTAGGATAGCGCCTCTTCACTATCCAATTTGTTTCGGTTTCTGCGGAAAAGTTAGTAATATAAGCACAAAAATGTTATCGTAGTTATCGATATTAGACAATTAGTACTAAACTTTTCACGTATAAAAACTGTTTTCTTCAAATGAGATTTGTTGAAACAACAGAATTTCAAAATCTTGCGAGATATTAGTAAAAACACTTATAATATATTGCTCCATCACGTTTGAATCGATAGTTCTGTGCACTGGTATGTAGCATTCTAACGCCACATGTTTCGGTACAAACCCGTGTATATTTCGGGGTTCTTCATCTTCTTATCATTCTTCTATCGTCCACGTTTGGATATAGGCCTTTCCCAACTCCTTCCATCCCACTCTATCTTGAGCAACATAATTCCAATTTGTTCCAGCTACTCTTAAATACCATCAACCCACCTCATCTGTGGTCTTCCTCTCGATCGTTTACTTTGGTGAGGTCTCCAATGTTTTATTTCTGCATTCCAACGTCGGTCTTTTTGTCTAGCAGTGTGGCCTGCGAAGCTCGATTAAGTTTGGCAACTTTTGTTGTTATGTCCTCAACTTTTGCACTGTTTTTGATCTTACCCAATCGTTCCTCTTTTTATCTGACAGTCGTATACCTAACATTGCTCTTTCTGTTGCGCCTAGTTTGTTCATATTTGCCTTGGTTAGGGTCCAGACTTGACATCCACATTATGTCATGATAGGAAGGATGTACTGGTTAAAAATTTTGCTCCTCAAATATTGGGATATTTTGCGGTTCTTAAGTATCCAACTAAGTTTTCCAAATCCTGCCCATGCTAGTCTTGCTCTCCTAGTAATTTCCGCACTTTGGTTCTCTTTGTCAAGTTTCAGGATTTGGCCTGGGTAGATATATTCCTGGACTTTTTCTGTCTCACTCCCATTTAAAGTTATACGTCTGGGGTCATCTGTGTTTGTCATTATTTTGTTTTTATCATGTTCATTTTTAGGTCGACGTATTGGGAGCTGCCTACAAGTTCCTCCATCATAATTGGCAGTTCCTCAAATGAGCTCGGTATAATCACAATATAGTCGGCAAATCTTAGATAGTTTAGCTTCTTGCCATTAACGTTAATGCCATAGGTTGACCAATTTACCGTTTTGAAGACGTCATCTAGGGCTAGGTTGAAAAACTTGGCGATATTACGTCTCCTTGCCTCACACCTCTCTTAATGGGGATGGGATTTGTATTTTCGTCTTGTTGTACTATCATAGTTGCATTTTCATATATATTTTGTATATGGCCGCACCTACATTGGATCCGTTTTTCTCCGATCCGATCAGATCAGACCAGATCCGACGTCGGCCGACGTCGGATTAAAAAATAAACCCATAGTATTAAATGGCGGTGCCTACATTGGATCCGTTTTTCTCCGATCCGATCATATCAGATCCGACGTCGGCCGACGTCGAATTAAAAAACAAACCCATATTATTAAATGGCGGTGCGTACATTGGATCCGTTTTTCTCAGATCCGATCAGATCAGATCAGATCCGATATCGGCCGACGCGACGTCGGGAGCAGCTTCTCCTATTTTCATCGAGAAGTGTTTGGTTTCATTCCGGTTTTTGCATATATAAACCGGGAGATATTAACAGAAGCTCAACCACGATTTTCTAAGCCCTGGTCTTTGCAATACTGGAAGGTTAGAGAAGGTACTTACAATTTGTGGAAAAATTCACGGGTTTCCTGTGACATTTTCCTGTGAAAATTAGATTTTCCATGAAAAAAAAATTGAGAGTTGCGATGAATTTTTAAGTCCTGCCATATCCATAAAAAAACTGTTGGCATGACGTCACCTAATGTTTAACTGCACTTGTTTCTTGGAAAATTCTGTATAAAATTTTCACTCTGGTTCCGTGATTTTCTAAGTCATAAAAAAATTTTGTTATAAAATAAATAATTTCAGTAGACATTATTCAAAATGACAGGATGTTTAGTTACACCTTTTTTACTATATATAGTTAAAAAATTTGTAAGAAAATTCGTGGAAAATTACACGATTTTCTAAGTCATGCCATTTCGCACATATCTCAAGAAGGTTAATATAAATCTATTTTCAAAGAGGCAGGATGGTTGTATAGTTATTTCGTATAAAAAAATTAAGCTGTGTGTATGTAAAATTATTTCAGAGTGTTATACAAACATATTCATATCACCACAATTTTCTGGGTCATACCATGTCGAGTATGCTTAAAAAACACTAATCTGAAACCGTTTACAACTTGGCAGGATAACCGCAAAGATGAATAATACAAAAAATTAATTTGTATATCATTAAAACAATCGTATACTATTAAATATTATTTTTCTGAATAATGTCTCGGAACTTTTACACACTTTTCAAATCTAATAGCAAACTGTAACATCTTTATTTTAAGTGATTAGATCATATTTTTATCTAAGTAAACGCAATAAAAGTAAATAAACAATTTTTATAATTTATTGGTTATAGTAGGGAATTTACCCACCCACTATATTATACAGGATGTCCAGAAGCTCTCATAACAAACGAAAACCGGAGATTCCTCAGATAATTTTAAGAAAATTTAACTCAATTCACCTAATTCAAAAATGCTTCCGTGGAAAGCTAGAGCTCTTTAAAGATGGCGTCTTGTAATTCATCATCGTCATAATTCAACCCGGATCTATCCAATGCTGGATATAGGTCGTATTTTGCGGTTCTTAAGTATCCAACTAAGTTTTCCAAATCCTGCCCATGCTAGTCTTGCTCTCCTAGTAATTTCCGCACTTTGGTTCTCTTTGTCAAGTTTCAGGATTTGGCCTAGGTAGATATATTCCTGGAATTTTTCTATCTCACTCCCATTTAAAGTTATACGTCTGGGGTCATCTGTGTTTGTCATTATTTTTGTTTTTATCATGTTCATTTTTAGGTCGACGTATTGGGAGCTGCCTGCAAGTTCCTCCATCATAATTGGCAGTTCCTCAAATGAGCTCGGTATAATCACAATATAGTCGGCAAATCTTAGATAGTTTAGCTTCTGGCCATTAACGTTAATGCCATAGGTTGACCAATTTACCGTTTTGAAGAGGTCATCTAGGGCTACGTTGAAAAACTTGGCGATATTACGTCTCCTTGCCTCACGCCTCTCTTAATGGGGATGGGATTTGTATTTTCGTCTTGTTGTACTATCATAGTTGCATTTTCATATATATTTTGTATATGGCCGCACCTACATTGGATTCGTTTTTCTCCGATCCGATCAGATCAGACCAGATCCGACGTCGGCCGACGTCGGATTAAAAAATAAACCCATAGTATTAAATGGCGGTGGTCGGCCGACGTCGAATTAAAAAACAAACCCATATTATTAAATGGCGGTGCGTACATTGGATCCGTTTTTCTCAGATCCGATCAGATCAGATCAGATCCGATATCGGCCGACGCGACGTCGGGAGTAGTTTCTCCTATTTTCATCGAGAAGTGTTTGGTTTCATTCCGGTTTTTGCATATATAAACCGGGAGATATTAACAGAAGCTCAACCACGATTTTCTAAGTCCTGCCCTTTGCAATACTGGAAGGTTAGAGAAGGTACTTACAATTTGTGGAAAAATTCACGGGTTTCCTGTGACATTTTCCTGTGCAAATTAGATTTTCCATGAAAAAAAAATTGAGAGTTGCGATGAATTTTTAAGTCCTGCCATATCCATAGAATAACAGGATACTATCTATTTTATGAAGAAAATTTTTTGGGCAGGACGGTTGCAAAAGGACTAAGGGAGTATACAGATATACAAACATGTAATGAAAATAATGAAATTTTCATAATTTTCTAAGTCCTGCCAACTTAATAAATTAATCATATTTATTTCAAAATGACCAAAAAAAATGTTGGCATGACGTCACTTAATGTTTAACTGCACTTGTTTCTTGGAAAATTCTGTATAAAATTTTCACTCTGGTTCCGTGATTTTCTAAGTCATAAAAAAAAATTTGTTATAAAATAAATAATTTCAGTATATATTATTCAAAACGGCAGGATATTTAGTTACACCTTTTTTACTATATATAGTTAAAAAATTTGTGAGAAGATTCGTGGAAAATTACACGATTTTCTGAGTCATGCCATTTCGCACATATCTCAAGAAGGTTAATATAAATCTATTTTCAAAGAGGCAGGATGGTTGTATAGTTATTTCGTATAAAAAAATTAAATTGTGTGTATGTAAAATTATTTCAGGGTGTTATACAAACATATTCATATCACCACAATTTTCTGGGTCATACGATGTCGAGTATGCTTAAAAAACACTAATCTGAAACCGTTTACAACTAGGTAGGATAACCGCAAAGATGAATAATACAAAAAATTAATTTGTATATCATTAAAACAATCATATCCTATTAAATATTATTTTCCTGAATAATGTTTTGGAATTTTTACACACTTTTAAAATCTAATAGCAAACTGTAACATCTTTATTTTAAGTGATTAGATCATATTTTTATCTAAGTAAACGCAATAAAAGTAAATAAACAATTTTTATAATTTATTGGTTATTGTAGGGAATTTACCCACCCATTATATTATACAGGATGTCCAGAAGCTCTCATAACAAACGAAAACCGGAGATTCCTCAGATAATTTTAAGAAAATTTAACTCAATTCACCTAATTCAAAAATGCTTCCGTGGAAAGCTAGAGCTCTTTAAAGATGGCGTCTTGTAATTTATCATCGTCATAATTCAACCCGGATCTATCCAATGCTGGATATAGGTCTCCCTCAGTCTTCTCCATGCATTTCTGTCCTGTGCTGTCTGCATCAAGTTTCTGTCGATCCGTTTGATGTCATCAGACCATCTGGTTGGCGGACGACCTCTACTTCGATATGCTTCGTCTAGAAGAAGCATATCGAAGTCTTGTAATCAGTTTCTTTAAAATAGCTGCAGAACGCTTTTATTTGGAAAAACGAAAACTGGTACACTTATTTATCTTCCAGAGGTCAATTGTCAAATGTGAATTATCAATTGTCAATTTTTATTACCGGTCATAGGGGTCCGTTTTGGGTACGGAAACGGATATTTTATCGAATAACTTTTCTGTCTAACTTTTAAGCATTTCTGACACTGGACTCTGGGATAGTTTTGTACTAAAAGGTACTTTTGCTTTAACTCAGAAGAATACGCATTCTAGAAAAGTCGATTTGAAAAATTTTTTTGAGTTTAAAATAATTTAGAAAAATTCTATTTAGGAAAAGGAAAACTGCTACGTTTATTTCTCTTCCAGAGGTGAATAGATTTTATCAATTGTGAATTTATAGTACTGGTCATAGGCATCCATCTTGGGTAGATCAACGGATATTTTATCTCATAACTTATTGGTCTTTAAATTTTTAGGCATTTTTGAGAGTAGAGTATTAAATTGCTTTAAGTCGGCAAATACACCGTTTTTTTTTTAATTTTTTTTAAATTATTTTCAAATTCAACAAACGAAAAATTTTAAAATGGATTTTTACAGAAAACCGTGCATCCTACTGACTTAAAGCAGGAGTACCTTTTAGTACTAGAATACCTCACAATTTAATAATCTAGTGTCAAAAATACCTAAAAGGGAAAGATAAAAAAGATTCCTATGACCGGTACTAGAGATTCGCAATTGATGGAATCGATTTATCTCTGGAAGAAAAAAAAGGCGGGCCAGTTTTTGTCTTTCGAATTGGAAGCGTTCTGGAGATATAAAAAACTAATTACAACGCGCCATCTGTAAAGAGCTTTAGCTCCCTTAGGCAGGCCGCACATCAAAGAAACATGAAACGTAAATCACGTTTCATGGAAATAAAACACTGCTAAACAAATAGACGGCGGTCCATTTATGCGACTCTCCGAAAATAAAAATGTTTTATGAGCATGATTCACACTCGTTTCATTGGTAGGCGGACTTTAAGATTTGTTTAACCGTGTTTTATTTTTATGAAACGTGTTTTACGTTTCATGTTTAATGTTTTACGTTTCATGTTTCGTTAGTGTGCGGCTCGCCTTAGGGAAGAATATGACATTACAACCGACCTTCGGAGCACCTGGTGCCCAGGGTGACTGATCTCGAATTTAGAGAGTTTTTGGATGTCGATTCTGATGGCGTATTCATGTTCAGCAACCACAAAACTCCTCGAGTAATCTACTTGCATCACTTTAGTGTCTGAAAGCCTCGAAATTTAAGAATATCGCGTGTATATTAGTCACCCCGAGCACTAGGTAAAGATCTGTTCTAATGTGACATTCTTGTTCAGAAATCCCAAAAACCACCTGAGTAATCTGTCTGTATCAATTTACTGTCGAAATTAATATATAAATATGGTATAGAAAATGCTTAACAAATAAAAAGGTACCATAAAATATCATTTTCTTATAATACTAAAATACAGGGTGTCCCATTTAAGAAAACTCAGAAAATACTCATTCCGAGTTTCAATCAACACCGTATACTAAAATTAAACATTTTGGTATACTATTAATAACTGACAATAGTAGACTATATTAAAAATCGTTTAAACATAAATTAATAGAAGTTTGGATATCAAATCACTAACAATATGTATAGGGTGTGAATGTTCCTACAAAATTAACAAAAAAACGTAATTATATTTTAAACTACCCCGTATAATATTTCAAAACACTATATTTTATTAAAGAGAACATCGAGTAGAATCCAACAATGTAAAAATATACAGGGTATTCCATTTAAAAAAACATAAATTGGTGTCACCCTGTGAAAACGGGTAGCCCTGTATATTAGAAAATACTGTTAAATCATAGTCCTATCGGTGGCCCATGTTTTAACTAAATAACTTTTTTCGCATATCTTACGACAAACGAGTAATTGGACTTTGTCACACTAATGCCCCATCCTGTATACAAAATAACCATAAAACCATCCTGCCTCTTTGTAAATATACTTATATTAAGATTCTTGAAACATGTGCAAAATGGCATGACTCAGAAAATCGTTGACTTTTTCACGAATTTTCTTACAAATCTAGGACTCCTGCCTTCTTACAAGAACCGTTTAACCTTCCTGCCGAGTACCGAAAAGGTATTGATTGTATTTGAGTATTATAACTTTTTAAAGGCAGGACTAAGAAAATCACGGAATCAGAGTGAAAATTTTCCGCAGAATTTTCCAAGTGACAAGTATACTTAAACATTAGGAGACGTCATGCCAATATTTTTTTTGATCATTTTGAAATAAATATGTTTAGTATATTTAGTTGGCAGGACCTAGAAAATCATGAAAATTTCATTATTTTCCTTACATGTATGTATACATATATACTCCGTTACCCCGTTTGCAACCCTCCTGCCCAAAAAATTTTCTTCATAAAATCGATAGTATCCTGTCTATCTACGGACATGGCAGGACTTAGAAATTCATCGCAAAACCCTATTTTTATTTTTTGGGAAAATCTAATTTTTACAGGAAAATGTCACAGGAAATTTGTGGATGTTTCCACAGATTGTAAGTACATCGTCTACCCTTCCAGTATTGCAAAAGGCAGGACTTAGAAAATCGTGGCTGAACTTCTGTATAATATCTCCCGGTCTAATAAGTAATTTAATTTTTTTTAACTATTTCATGAAATAAATCAACAATAAATAGCTTCCAAATCTTAATATTTAATTTTGTAATATGTGTCTCTACAAGATAGATATTTTATAATAATTTTATAATTTTATAATAATATATAGAAATAATCTGAGATAAAACCTTACAAAGAGAACCGAAGTTTATTAGAATAGAATAGAATAGAAATATGCTTTATTGTCACTGAAAATTTTTACAATTTTATGGACAAAGCTTACATATAGTCAAAAGAAAAATAATATCAACAAGAAATAACAAATAACAACTACAATTCAATAAAATTAGATAAATCGTCAATATACAGTAAATGAGATATAAAACCAAAGAAAAAAACAATTAATTGCAAAATTTATATACATTGCAAATTGAAAGTTGAACATACTTACAACAACTAAAATACAACATTAGGAATTGACAGTTTAAGCTACTGCGTATGAAACCCAATTTTCTTAGTTATTCATTAAGAAATTCTTCTATTGAATAATATGGTCTTTCGGATAGATAGGCTTTTGTCAGTTTACGGAATTTTGGGAAAGATGTTGCAGATTTAAGTTGTAAAGGCAGATGGTTGTAAAGTTTTTTTGCGAAATATAATATAGATTTCTTTACTAACTCAGTGCATGGGATCGGTAAATAAATATCAAAGATTGAATTTCTGGTGGAGTAAAGATGATTGGGCCTTGCTGGAAAGGCATGAAGGTGTTTACGAATTAAACAAACCGTTTCTAGAATATATAAAGATGGAAGTGTTAAAATTCCGTGATTCCTGAAGTAACCTCTGCAATATGTAGATCTTCTGAGGCCAAACAGATACCTTATTGCTCTTTTTTGCAATTTAAAAATAACCTCAAATTGAGCAGCTGTACTAGAACCCCAAAAAGGAAGACCATATCGAAGATGAGACTCGAATAATGAAAAATATGTTATTTTACAAGATGCTAAATTGAGTTCCCTTGAGACAGATCTTATTGCAAAGCAAGCTGAGGCGAGTTTCTTACTTAACGAGTCGATATGAAGGGACCATTTGAGGTTGCTGTCTAAAAAAATACCAAGAAATTTTACAGAATCAACGGTACTGATCTGACTGTTATTAAGAGGCAAAGGTTGAAGAGCTCCTTTATAGGATAATGCTACTGTTTTATCTACATTAAAAGAGAGTAAATTAGAGTCAGACCAGGTCTTTATCGTCAGTAGATCCGAAGTTATAGTTTCATGAAGAGATGCTATAGTTGAGTTGCTCCAAGTGATACTGGTATCATCAACAAAAAGAAAAATTTTCCCATCGATTTTTAAATTAGTGATGTCATTTATAAAGATAAGAAACAGAAGAGGACCCAATACTGAACCTTGCGGTACTCCACATACAATGTTTTTGAGACTAGAGTCAGTATCATTTGCTCTAACTAGTTGTTTCCTATTATTCAAGTAGGATTGGAACCAATTCAAAGAAATACCTCTAATTCCATAGAAATTTAGTTTTTTAATCAAGATGTCGTGATTTACACAATCAAAAGCTTTGGCATAGTCACAGAAAACAGTGGCAGTATAAAAATTATTGTTTAGTGCTTGATAAACCTCATGTAGTACAGAAAACATGGCATCAGTGGTACATTTATTAGTTAAAAAGCCGAATTGATTTTGAGATAAAATGTTGTTATCAACGATAAAAGACATAAGTCGAGTTTTAATGAGTCTCTCAATAATTTTGGAGAGTACCGGTAGTAAGGCAATAGGTCTATAGTTGCAGGCATTAGATTTTTCGCCACCCTTATGAAGAGGAATAATAATGGCTGTCTTTAGGCACTCTGGAAATGACCTTTTTCGAAGGAATCATTAATTAGTGAGACGAGGATTTCCAACACATTTTCTGTGAGATTAGAGAAAATTTTTATAGATAGTCCATCAGTACTACAGGATGATTTGCTTTTGATACTATTGATTGTTTGGGTCAGTTCAGAGTTATCGACTGGTTTTAAAAATAATGAATTCGAGACCTTTCTTGAATTAGGGAGATAGGAAATGGGATCTTTTTGCGGCAAAATAGTTGATGTTATATTTTTACTGACATTAACGAAGTAATCGTTTAGACTCTCAGGATTTGGAAGGGAAAATGATTGAGCTGTGTGAGTTTTATTTCGAAGATCGTTTATTATAGACCAGGTTTCTTTTGCAACACTTTTAGAGCTTCCCAGACGATTTTGATAATAGGCTTTTTTAGCTGATTTGACAAGTTTTAGATATGTTGTCCTGTACTTCGTGATATATTCAGTGACAGAAACATTGGTAGTAAATTTCTTGATGTATAGAAGTGAACGCATATTCTTGGCTGATATGCGGATACCTTTCGTAACCCAAGGTATTCGATGTTTTGGCTTAATAGGAATTAAAGGAAAAGCTTTATTGAAGATGCGGATAAGCTTATCTAGAAAAACACTGAAATTATAGTCCACGTCCATAGAAGGAAACTGCCACTCAGAAGTTAAGCATAAATTTTGGAATTTACGAAAATTCTGGGCGGAAAAAATCCTACCTAAACGTCTGGGTTCTGAGGAGGGTTTGCTGAAGATGTTAAATTTCGTATACACTGCTTCATGATCAGATAGTCCCGCATTAATAACTGTAGAGCAGACATCAAGGGGTGAGAAATCTGAGACAATATAATCGATTATGGTAGATGTAGTTTTTGTAATCCTTGTAGGAGAATTAACGTGCATTGAGAGACCATACGATTCAAATATGTTGACCAGGGATACTTGGGTAGCACAAGCAGCAGCATAATTATTGTTAAAATCACCGCATAGAATTTTTCTGCTTTTATGAGGCAGGTCATCTAACAAATTTAGCAGGTTCTGAAAAAATAGTTCCACGGTAGAGTCAGGTGATCTATAAATGCAAATAATGTAAAGATTAAGATTTTTATTATAAACTAAGGCAAACGCAAAGACGGATTCACTTAACAAAAAGTCGTATTTTGTTACCGGAGAAAAATCATTATTTCTAGAGAGAATTAGGGTGCCTCCATGAGCCGAACTTGGGCGATCATACCTGGCAATTGTGGTATATTTTTCTACAAAAAAAGGCTCGTTGACTTCAAGCCAGTGCTCTGTAACCGCAACTATCGGGGGAAATCCTAATTCCTCCAGAAACAAAAATAATTCATCAGTTTTATTTCTTATAGAACGAATATTAATCAGAACCATGCCAAAGTTGTCATCACTAAAATAATTTGAGGTTTCTAGTCCCTCAGAACACGTCGTGATGTTTAAAAATTTCGCTTTGGAGAGCCAGTGGAATAATAGCTTCGGTGGCATTCCCTTGACTTTTGTAGGTGTATAATTCTTTCCGAACTGAGGTAGGACCTATAAGCGGCAAGATCAGCTTCCACTTCAGCTGGACCAATTCCGTAGGCATGGTTAAATTCTAGAAGAACTTTTCGTAGTTCTTCGGTCGTAGTAGGTAGTCCTTCGGAAGCCAAAAAGAGTTTCACGCTGGTGTTGGTGTATCCATCATAAAATACAGAAGAAAGCTGGTCGTGAAGAAAAGCAAGATGTAGTTTAATTGCTTTTAAGATATCCGGTTCCCTTAATCTTGCAAGAAGGTATCGACTGTTCGAGTTATTAGTTAGTCTAACTCTTGGTGGTGTTAAAGGATCCAAATTTATGGATGGTTCCAAAGTATCTTTCTTAATAAAATTGATACGGGAACGGAAAATCTCTTTGGATTTGCAAACTGTGATGGCCTGCTTGTCTGTAAATTAATTTGTGTTTTCAACTTCATTTTTGTTGTTGCTTGGAATGGTAATTGGATTTTCCAAGCTAACCGGGCTTCTATTGTACTTCGGATTCATATTTTGTTCAGATGAAGTCTTTGGTTCAGAGTATGCTGATTCTGTGGACCATTTAATGTTGACACCAGGTGGCCAAATTTCCTTATTAAATAATAAGTCGATGGACGTTTTTGATTTTATGCCTATTTTGAATGAGGAACCAGTTGCTGTGTTGGCGTCTTGAAGTAGGGCGTAACATCGAATATATTCCTTAATATCTAGCTTCTCTTTAATGTAGTGAACTACTTGAATAGGGGTGTAAATTGGGGTTAAGTTGCTAATAACGACAAAGTGACGTCTATCTTCTGCAATTTTTGATTTTTTGACTGGACCTGCTTCGAAATGAGTGTCCTCAGTTTGGGTACCTGTAGTGGCATATACTATGTTTCTCTTCACTACCTCTTTCTTCGATGGTATAGCAGGTAGTTTGTTTGAAAGGTTACTCATTTGATTTGATATTTCACTTATGTTTGAAGAGAGCCTCTCTAATCCCAATTTGATCTCAGATGAATTTGAATCTTGGACTTGGACTTTAATTGTGTCAGTGGAACTGCCGAAAAAAACTGACGATATATTGAAGATATCTTGTTCCATCTGCCTTACTGCCCTGTCCCTGCATTACTGCCCAATTTGTGATAAAACCGGAAGTATAAATACTACCTATTATGTGTTACTATATCTTTTTATATGAGAATATTTTTTAATACGTGCCAACACAAGACTAGTTTCTAATAAATCAATGCATTTTTTCTTTTCTCATAAATTATTTTATATTCTTGTGACGAAAAAATAGGATCTTAAATTTATCAGGATAGTTACGTAGATTTTTGTTTATATTAAATTCTCCTGAAGATCTGGCTTTATTAAATTTATGCATCCATCTACGTTTTTTTTCTACGTCTTTTAAAAACGTTGTTTTCCAACACATTAACACATCTTCATTGGAACTCATTGTCGGTGGTCGGTGGTCGGAAGTTAACGGAACCAATGTAGGCACCCTCGCCGGACGATCGGTCTATATCAGATCTGATCTGATCGGAGAAATACGGATCCAATGTAGGTGCCGCCTATCGGATCGGATCGGATCTGATCTTATCTGATCTGATCTGATCGGAGAAAAACGGATCCAGTGTAGGTGCGGCCTGAGTTGTCTAATATTTCGAATCTATTCTAAAATATTATTACTAGCTTTTTCTATGGCCCACATCTCGAGAATATCAAACGCCTTTTCATAGTCTACGCAGGCAAGAAATACGGGTAGTTGATATTCATTTGCTTTTTCTATCAATGTCCTCATTGTCAGCAGATGGTCTGATGTACTATATCCTTTGCGAAACCACCCTGTTCCACCGGTTGGTAATTGTCCATTTTGTAGGTCAACCGGTTGTTAATAATTCTCATAAATATTTTGTATACTTGACTGAGCAGAGATATAGGTCTATAATTATGTACGTCACATTTGTCCCCTTTTTTGTGTAACAGTACTACTAGACTTTCATTCCAGTCTTTAGGGATCTTGTTTATGAAGACATTTATTAAATAGCTCTGTTAGTATAGGGATTATTACTGTTTTGTTTGTTTTCAAGAGCTCGGCAATTATACCGTCGTGTTCTGGAGCCTTATTTTTTAGTTCTTTTAAAGCTCTTCCTATTTCAAATTCGTTTATATTTGGTAGTACCTCTGATCCCACGTTTTTATTTTTCTTTTGACGTTTTCCTTTGCTGATCCATTATGCTGGCTTTGCGAGCTGTACAAGGTTTTGTAGAAGTCTTCGACTATTTTTGTTATTTTATATATGTCCTTCTCTTCCTTATTATTGTCGTCTTTAATTTTGATAATGTTTTGAACACCCAGTGCGGGTCTTAGACATTTTAAGCCTCTGTTGTTGTCAATGACTCGCTTTATTAAGTTCTCGTTCCATTTTTGTATGTCGCGTTTTAGTTCTTTTCTATTTGTTTTATTAAGTTGAGTGTGGCGCTTATTTTGCGCTACTAGTTGTCTTCTTTCCGTCATTATTTTTCATTGTTTAGTTTCGTTGCTTATTTTGTCTTTTTTAGTCCTTGTTTTCTTTGCGACCTGTAGTCCGACTTCTAGAAGGTTCTTATTTATCATTTTGTTGTTAATTTCGGGGGTACTCTTTCAAATCAACACCAATTTGGAACTAAATATGTCTTACCGTTTCGGTGTTTATTTTAAAACCGCACTATAGTGAAATGGACATGCAAACAGAAATACGCAGCCGGGCGCGTTGCAGTAATTTGCTGTAAACTCAATTTTTCCAGAAAGTGTTAACGGGATATGCTATACGTGATCTTTTTAAAATCCCCTTATTGGTTAATCCTCAAGGGGTACCCATCAGCGTCTCGTAAAATTAAATACAATTATTAATTATACTAAATTTACAATCAAGATGCAGTAGAAATAAACAAACCAAGACACATTAAATACTACTAGGAGCACTCCCGAATCATAATTTACAATGTATACATTGTAAATCCCAAATCATGATTTCTAAAGTTTATACATTGTAAATTATGATTCGGGAGTGCTCCTAGTAGAATTTAATGTGTATTGGTTTGTTTATTTGTACTACATCTTGATTTTAAATTTAGTATAGGTAGTTATCGCACTTTGTTGTGAATAGTGAATATGTCGGCATACTGCCAAAAGTGACGTGAAGTCATGTTTGGGTAGTTTCGAGAAAATGAAGTGTAAAGGTTTAGAAGGAACTATAAAATCGAACATGATAACTACACAGTTTTGAAGGTTTTTTTTCCTAGGCTTAGTCGTCTAGGAGCAAATAATGTAGTTAATAATAAAATAGCTCTTATCATAAACCAACAAAAATGCAATAAATATGACTTGGTCACTTCCGATGTAAGATAAAATTAATTAATATGACTTGGACATGACAAACTTTAGCAAAACGAACGTAACTACCGATAAAAAAATACCCTAAAAACATTAAACTCGGTCTCTGAAGATCTATATTTAAATAAAGTAGATCCTTGGGCATTTTATACTTCATGCATTCCAGTTCAAGCCATCCAACATTATTGCCTCTTTTATCTTTGCTTTTATTTTTAACCAAGTTACTTGCTAGAGATTTGAAGTAAATCAAATCAGAATCTATGGTGCGGAGGTCTGGGCTCTGACAGAGACGTGCATGAAAAATTAGAAGCATTCGAACTTTAGTAAAATAGACAGTAAGCGGGGGCCAGGAAGGACAAGACACCCGTGGCTCCAAAATCTGCGGAGGTGTTTCGGGCCACATCGATCGAACTATTCAGAAGGGTCGTAAGCAAGATCAGAATTTCCATGTTAATAGCCAAGGTTCGCAACGGACAGGGCACACAAAGAAGAGAAGAAATCATAAAATCTTAATTCGTGATCGTTATAGGAACTACAACTTTTATTTTTATTGCATTTGGAACGTGCAAGTTGGAAAACGTTTCAAAGGTCATTTTGTGTGTAAAGATGCGCATACATTTTGTTTGCTTTTTTGATTGCAGAATGCATCCAGTCTGGAGTATACCTCCATGTATGTGCGTCCTTTCTCCAAAAAGTTATGTTATATACCATCAAACAGCAGGTATGTGCTGCAAAATATACCAAAAAATAACCAAAAAAATTGATTTCGGTTCTGTTCACTTCAGCTGTCAGAAAAACACTAATTTCTTTTATAGTAGTTTTAAAACTTTTAATCCAGCAGAGTAAAGCAGTTTCCATTTCACCTTCCCCTTTGACCACTTAATCCTCTCCAAGAAAAACAATAATCATTATTAGGTTTCGCAGTTTCATGAGTAGTTCAATTGTAGGTAGATAACTTACTTGTATAATACATTTGAGAAACGTCCGACTTTGGAAGATTTAAAGCCAAAAGATTGTAGATCAAAAGTTGCACTTATAAAATTAGTATCTGTATTTGTTTTAACCTTGTTTTTTTTTTAATTTCTTAGCGTTAGAACAATGATTTGACACAAAATTAAGTATACTTGTACGTAACGTCTACTTAAGTTAAATTGATCAGACAAATTCAATATCAACTCTCTACCGAAAAAAGTGACCAAGTCGACTTGATCAGTTTTCGCAGTAGCGAATACCAGTATTATCACTTGAGCATTGTAAGAGGTACCTGAAACTAGGCAACCATATTTGTATTGCGACTTGGGCATTTTTTTCTGAAAAGATATTATAATTTTAAGTTATTTGGTCAATAAACATCAAAATGAGATTTTTTTAACTTGGTCACTTTTGGCAGTATGCCGACAATTTTTCCACGTGATATAACTGGATTGCTGTTCACGATGTTCCCGAAGCAACCAGTTCCTCACCAAGAAGACGAAAATCCTGCTAAACGTTGTGGATGCTGAAATTGTTACAATAAACAAATTGAGTCGTATTATACGTCTATGAAATGTACAAAATATAGTGTATTTACTTGTAAACGACATTCTAAATCTAATATTATCGTATGTACAAATTGTAATAATCAAAGAAATTCAAGTTTTTTGTACATTTTATTACAATTGGTTAAATTAACAATTAAGTATTTTTTGACAAAATAAATAACGATGCAGTTAATCAATACTAAAAAGAGTGTCGAAAATGATAAGGAACTACGTGGCAGCAAATTACTGCTGCGCTCCCGACGTTGTAATTTTTAAGGCGCTCCCGGCCGAAGGTTGAAAGGAATACAGGATGTCAAAACACAATTAGTAGGAAAATAAAAGACATTCGTTGCATCAATAATTTATTTATAAATATGATTTTGGTCTATTGTTTTCATAATTTTAAATTATCTAGGTTCAATCCAGACTTTCGGTCCATCTTTCAATCTCAAGACAAGATTCGTCGTTATTTTAATCTCTTCAATGCTTTTATATTCCGAAAAGACTTTATATCTTCGCAGAACCGTAGCCAAAATGGTTTTTATATTCATCATGCCGTATTTTCCACCTAAAATATACATATTTATTTAACCTTTAACTACACGCGCTGGAGTATTTTGTACGCCAGATATAAGAATTCAACTGCAAATATATTTAAAAATTTAATTCTTGACCTTGTTTATCTCTCTAACCTATCACTGGAATGTGCTTTACAATTTGGTTTTAGTTTCGTTGTAATCGGCGTTCTGGGAAGATCGTAATTTACAGTTTAGTATTTGTTGTTTCAGGTGGTGGACAATATACGCCACGATTATATTAATATAGGTAGTAATATAAGCTCATATTTCAATTGATTTTTAGTCATTATGGCACAAAATATATTTTTCTTTATAAACAATACTTTTTTTCCTGTAAAAAATGACATTTCAAAAAATTTTTTATTAGGAATTTTATTTATCATGGAATCCAGTTATTCCATGATTCCAGTTATAAATCCTGATTGGCTTACTGAGAAGGAACTCCAAGTATTCACTGATGCTGTATACGGTTCATAACAAACAACTAAGTGTATTTTTTCAAAAAAAAAATCTGCTGTTTTTAAGTGTATTTTCTTGTGGCGTATAAAGTACGCCACGCGTGTAGTTATGTAATAACTTGATGCGCGGATAGTTAAAGGTTAATATTGAATTTAATATACACATACAGAAAAATTTTATGATGGGTACTATAAATTAGCCAGAGATACTAAAATATATACTGGCAGAGAAACTTCGCTAACATGGCAACGCTGCTCTTCCAAAAATATACCTACGAAACAAAATACGTTTGGTGAGTGCTCCTGCTCATATACCTATAGTTTTAAATATGTCTCTGTCTGTTTCTCTCATTGAAAGCGCTTTAACTACGTTAAATTATTTCCTATACTGTATATCTCAATTTCTTCTTTAACCCATTTCTATCCAATTTGGACATCATAGACCTTCCCCAAATATTTCCATATCTGCCTGTAGTTGGCTGCGCTTTTCTACTGAGTTCCTGCATCTTTTACATCATACTTACATCGCATCCGAGGTCTTCTTCCTCTCCACGGTCTCTAGTTTTGTATTTCAGCATTCCATCTTCCTGTGTCGTATTGTGGCTCGAACTTTAACTTTTACCCTGTTATGTGTTCTGTTACATTTTTTATTTTGTTTTCTCTCTTATCCGTTTGTTTGATTTTCTGTCTTGCAGCTTTATTCCATGGATATTTCCATATTTCTTCGAGTTATTTCTATTTTATTTATGTTGGTCTTTGAATGTCTGTGTTACTGAGCCAGACTTCAGAACAGGAAGGATGGACACATCAAATACACAGGTTTATAGGTACTGTTATATCTTTGTGCTTTTTAGTATCCATCTTAACTTTCCAAACGCTGCCTACGCCAATCTGATTCTTCTTTGTAATTCAATTGTTTGGTTCTCTTTATTTATTAGCTTTGATTATTTGACCCAGGTATATACAGGGTGTCCAGAAACTCTACCGACAAACGAAGACAGGAGATACCTCAGATATTTCTAAGATAATTTAACCCAATTCACCTAGTCCGAAAATGCTTCCTAAGGGCGCTAGAGCTCTTTGAAGATCGCGTGTTGTTATTAGTTTTTCTTAAATACCCCAGAACGGAATGGGACGTTTCATCACCGCCGGTTCATCGCCATTCAATTTCATCGTCGTCCGTTTCATCGCCGGCCGTTTCATCGCCAGTTAGTCAGTTGATTTTGTATTATGGGAGATGACACGACACGACGTTAAATTCAGTTCAAAACTTATGACAATTAAAAAGATAAAAAATATTATTATATTTACTGTTCTACTTCCCCTAAATTTTATACTAGATAGTACTAAGTTTGTAGTGTTAAATGACCTTTGTAGAAATATATAATATGTTCAAATTTATCGGAAATATATCAGTTAGCGATTAACTGACCGGCGATGAATCGGCCGGCGATGAATCGACCGGCGATGAACTGGCGGCGATGAAACGTCCTAGACCCCTCCAGAAGACTTCTAGAAAGAAATACGAAAATTAGCACGCATATTTTTATCATCCAGAGGTAAATCGATTCCATCCATTGCGAACTTCTAGTACCGGTCATAGGCGTCCGTTTTGGGTAGGGCAACGGTTATTTTATCGCATAACTTTTTTGTCTTTAACTTTAAAGCATTTTTGACTCCGGATTCTTAATTTATAAGGTATTCTAGTATTAAAAGATACTCTTCCTTTAAGTCGGCAGGACACACCGTTTTCTAGAAAAATAGATTTGAAAATTTTTCGTTTTTGAATTTGAAAAAAAAAATTGAAAAACATTTTCAAATAACGGTGTATTTTACCAACTTAAAGCAAGAGTAACTTTTAGTAATAGAATACCTCATAACTAGAGACTGGAAAATATGCACTAAAAAATGTCTAAAATATGCATGCAATATGCATTTTAAAACAAGCTGAATATGCACAATTAACATGCAAATATGCATTTATATATGCACTTATTTTTATATGAATAATTTTATGGTTTACGTTAAATACATAAATAAATAAAAAATAATAAAAATAAATAAATAGGTTTGAATTTAAACCAAATTGTATTATTATTTCTTAATATATTTTTTTAACTTCAGGTTTTGTGACAAATAAAACGGCAAAATATTTTATTTTGACCACAAGATAAATAAGAGTACAATAAAATAAATGTACATATTTTTATTGTTACAATATTGATTCATATTTTCTAAACTAATATTATAAAAAGAGTACAATAAAACAAATTTACATATTTTTATTGTTACAATAAATAATCATATATTGATTCATATTTTCTAAACTAATATTATGTCTTCTATCTGTTAATATTTGTTTATAGGCAGAAAAAGATCTCTCAACGTCACAAGATGTAATTGGGGCATATTTAAACTTTGCTATTAGAGACGGATCCATATTAATATTTTCATCGAAGTTTCCAAAATTGATTATATTATTTATTGAACGCAATAAAGTGAAACCCTCATTTTTGTTTAAAACGTCATCAAGTTTATCTTTAATTTTTACTCCAATTTCCCCATTCAGATTTGTTATTTTCTGTTTAACCGAATCAACAATAGACATACTATTGTGAAGACATAAATTTTGAGCCTCTAATTTTGTAATTGAACTTTCAATGATATCGAAATTCGATTTTATATACAACAATTGATTTTTAATAGACTTTTCTTTAAAAATATTTTGACAGTTATCAATAGCGGTACAAGTCGGATCAAAACTTGAAATAACGCTTTTGATGTCGTCGTAGTGTTCAGATAAAAATATAGCACTTTTAAGCCAAGTTCCCCATCTGGTTAATACTGGTTCTGGTGGTAAAGGAATATCGGGAAGCATCTCCCTATATACCTGTACACGTAGTGGTGCTTTCAGAAATACTTTTTTTACATTATTTATTAAGGTGTTTACATTGGGAAATTCAATTCTAACTTTCTCTGCAACTCTGTTTAGGCCGTGCGCCAAACATGTACAGTGAATTAAATTAGGGAAAAAGATTTTAAGATTGGATGCAGCTTTCATCATATATGAGGCGGCATCACTAAGCATTAATAATATTTTTTCAAATGGTACTTGATCAGGTAAAAAAAAATTTGTTAGGGATTCGTTAACAAATCTAGCTATTGTAGCATAGTTTGTTTTTTCCAAACATTTTACACTAATTAAGTATGAGTTTTTAAAATCGCCAGAGTCGTTAAGAACTCCAACAATTAGATTCGCAATTTGTCGACCCTTTGTATCCGTTGTTTCGTCGACGGAAATCCAAAGATATTCGGCTTTTAACTGATTTTTAATACTCGTCATCACATCTTTGTAACATGCACTGACATATTTTTTCCGAAGAGTTGAAGAACTTGGTATTTGAGCTGGTTTATCTTTAATCTTGCAATAAGTTTTTAAAAAGTTTTGACACGATTTATGTTCTAACTTGTGCAGAGGGATATTGCAGTTCAAAAAAAAATGGCATAAATCCTTTGCAAAGGTTTCTTGCCCAACTGACGTATTCTGAATCTGCAAACTGTTCTGTAGAATCTGCTGGCGAGGTTTATTATCATTTTTTGATAGCTTAGTTTGGTGAAGTGAAGTTTTTATGTGTTGAACTACTTGGAATTTCTTTTGACATGGAATCTGGAATATAATGATAATGATGTTTTAGATGTTTTCGTAAATAGATACCTACATTAAAATGATCAAACTTTTTAAACCTCCCCCAATTTTTTTTTATTTCTCAAAGTGAAATTGAAATCGTCAAACAATAAAGTACAGTCAGTGTACCGTAGTATACAGGGTGGGCCACTCTCAACACCTCGCTCTGTATAAGCCAAACCGTTGCGAACTTTAAAAAACAGTTTTTGAAGAAATGGGACGGTTTGTCATTTTAGAATAGACAGACACATAGATGTGCAAAGAAGTTTGATAAGTTTAAAAATCTATTGAAGTGGAGAACTTACCTTTTTATCACAAATGGTGCAAAACATACTTTCACTGTCGATAACTTTTAGATGATTGTTACTTCCAATCCAACTTCTGAGAAGACTTGATTTTTCCCTTGCTACTTTAGGCATTTTCACAATAATAATAAAATGATTTTTTTACACAGTATAGTCAATAACTTGCAATCACAAAAGTTGAATAATCGGCGATTGATTTAAGACTAACCATTCATAAAATAAAATAATCTATCCTACCCTTAAAATGCTTAAAATTTCGTTTTGGTTGGTTTTCCCAGAATAATTCATAGTTGGCCGACACCAGCAGAAAGTACAGGTAATATTTGTAATGTTATTCAAAATATAATCGGTATTTACTTAGGTAATTTGTAAATTCTGAGAAGTCTATAAATCTTAAATATCCGGATAATGATACCTGCAGCTATAAATAACGCCCATTATGTTTATGGGTACAACAACAAAGGAGCTTAACAGCAAAATATTTACTTTCACATTTTATTTTAATGGATGTTGATGTTACTAATATATACCTTATTTTTAAATGGGGTAGAGTAAATTCCCATCAAAATATGCATTTATATGCTCTTAAATCTCCAAATATGCAAGGCATATGCATTTATGAAAAACATGAGAAATATGCAGCATATATATGCATATGCATTTTGCATATAATCCAGTCTTTACTCATAACTTAATGATCTAGTGTCAAAACCGATTAAAAATTAAAGACAAAAAGTTGCGATAAAATGCTATAAAATAACAGTTGATCTACCCAAAACGGGCGCATATGACCGGTACTAGAAATTCGCAATTAATGAAATCGATTTATCTCTGGAATATAAATAAACGTACCAGTATTCGTTTTTCGAAATAGTTTTTTTTTATTTATTTTTGAAATTCAAAAAACGAATCATTTCCAAATCGGTTTTTCTAGAAAACGGTGTATCCTATCGACTTAAAGCAATAGTACATTTTCGTACTAGAATACCTCACAATTTAATAATCCATAGTCAAAAATGCTTAAAAATTAAGGACAAAAAAGTTATGCGACAAAATTACCGTTGCCCTACCCAAAACGGAGGCCTATGTCCGGTACTAGAAGTTCGCAATGGATGTAATCGATTTATCTCTGGAAGGTAAATACCCGTACCAATTTTCATTTTTCTAAATAGAAGCTTCCTGCAGGTATTTAAGAAAAAACTAATTATAAGACGCCATCTTCAAAGAGCTCTAGCTCACTTAGGAAGCATTTTCGGACTAGGTAAATTAGGTTAAATTGTCTTAAAATTGCCTGAGGAATCTCCTGTCTTCGTTTGTCGGTAGAGTTTCTGGGCACCTTGTATATCCGTTAACATCCTCAATATTTACGTTATTTACATTTTATTTACCGGGTGTCCACTTATATTTTCCCCCATTTTAACTGCCTATAACTTCTAAACGGTTCAAGATAGAAATATGCTGTTTTCGTTGAAATGTTTTATTTTAGTAAAAGTTTTGTCTGAATGGATTGAATTTTTTATATCGCTTTCAAATACGAAATAAAAAATGGCGGATTTTTGAAAAAAACTTTGTTGACTTTTTTTTAATGGAACACCCAGTATATTTTTTTGTAAATTGAAAGAAAGGTCATTCACCTATCCAGCGATATAAAGTTTTTAAAAATCGGTTGTCAAATCACTGAGTAATTAATTTTTAAAATGAGAGGTGTAACGTGGATATCCCATACCTAAATAACATAACTGAGCAAAATGATATTATGTTACATAATTTCCACATTGCATCTCTCATTTTAAAAATTAATTGCTCAGTCATTTGGCAACCGATTTTAAAAGATTTTATATCGCTGGATAGATAAATGACCGTTTTTTCAAGACACAAAAAAATATACTGGGTGTTTTAATAAAGAAAGTCAACAACGTTTTTTTTTTCAAAAATCCGCCATTTTTTATTTAAAAGCGATATAAAAAATGGTCATTTACCTAAAAACTTGAAGAAACGGTCATTTATCTATCCAGCGACATAATTTTTTTTAAAATCGGTTGTCAAGCGACTTAGCAATTAATTTTTAAAATGAGAGATGCAATGTGGAAATCACATAACTTCCTTAGTTATGTTATTTAGGTATGTGATACCCACGTTGCACCTCTCATTTTAAAAATTAATTACTCAGTTATTTGACAACCGATTTTGAAAAACTTTATATCGCTGGAAAGGTGAATGACCTTTCTTTCAATTTACAAAAAAATATACTGGGTGTTCCATTAAAAAAAAGTCAACAAAGTTTTTTTCAAAAATTCGCCATTTTTTATTTCGTATTTGAAAGCGATATAAAAAATTCCATCCATTCAGACAAAACTTTTACTAAAATAAAACATTTCAGTGAAAACCGCATATTTCTACCTTGAGCCGTTTAGAAGTTATAGGCAGTTAAAATGGGGGAAAATATAAGTGGACACCCGGTATTTTATCATATGTATTTGTCATGATTTTTGATTTACTGATGTTCAGTTTTAATCCTATCTTCTCTGATGCTTTTGCTAGTTGACTCAGCATTGTGGCTAGTTCTTCTTGGTTTTGTGGTGTCAATAAACTGAATCACAAACAGTTCATGTACAGTGATGCCAAATTAGTTAATTTTATGAAAATAAAAGTTGGTTTATATGACGAACAATGTAATTTTTTTTTTGAAACGGTAAACTTTAGAAAAAAATGTTATAGGACTTTTTGTTCTACATTGTGTATTATATCCATAACTTAAAGGAACGCACTATTTTCGGGGACATCCTGTATATGTTATGTAAGAGTTGCGTGTACCTGGAGCCTACGCTACTGTTATTTAGAGCTTTTCAATCGCCCATATCTCGACACTATCAAACACTTTGTCTACAAACGCTAAATATAAATCTAGGTTGAATTCGTTTGCGGTCTCTATCAATATTTCTTTCGTAGTGAGAGTATTATCTATGGTAAACCCTTTTTTTTTAAACCTGTTTGTTGAACTGGCAGATAACTGTCTATTTTATTTGTTAGTCTGTTGGTTATAATTTTAGTAAAGAGTTTGTACATTTGTGAGAGTAATAATTAGGGAGCGGATTTATATGCGATCAATTTTGATGAAATATGCGCATATATATGCAGTAAAAAATTACGAAATATGCGCAAGATATGCACAAAAATTTAAAAAATGCGCATTTCGAGAAACCACAAATTTTCTGTTCTATTATATTCTAGCGGGTTCTTTTATAGGGGGCGGCAATCTTATTTATTATCTTTCAAATAAAATCATTATTTTAAATATATGCAATCTATTCACATTTTTTACAAAAACTGATACCAATAGTTACCTATTTAAAATAAAACAACAATATCACTATATATATCTTCGATTATAATTCACTACAATGTGTTTTCCAAATTTTTTAAGAGGAAACATTTTTTTGATATTTTTATAACTTGAAAAACTCCTTTCAACATCAGTAGAAGTAATTGGGGCGTATTTAAAATAACTTGTTAAAGCCGAATATTCTGCACCAAAATCAATTTCAAAATTTCCATTAATGATTTCGCATAAATATGTCCTCCAAAGTTTTAAAGCCGTTTAAAGACGGGATCTGATCTAAAGCATGAATATTTCAATTCCCGTTAGAAAATCGTAAAACTATGGTGGAACCTCTATATATGGTGTATTCCACGAATATACGACTGTTTTGAATTATTGCGACAACGAATATTTTAGTGTGCAACATAAGAAGTACGAAAGGATTTTGCTCTAATAATGACTCCAATAAACAACAATATAATTTGCAATTTACTTTCGTTCTTCATACTTTGCACAGTAAAATATTCGTTGTCGCGATAATCCAAGAGGGTCGTATATTCGTGGAATGGGGTATACATACTGTGCTATGGTTAAATGTGTAAATTCTCTTAACAATGAGGGATTTAAAAGAATCACCAGAATTGTAGGTACCTGCTAAATATAATAAAAGTAAATAAAATTCGGATTTCCCGGTAAACCATCCTTCAGTCACCTTCATCATTTTAACATCCTACAATCATTTTATAACGGCGCACTATAAATAAGTACTTTTTGTAAAGATCGGGTATTTTCTAAGAAAAAATGAAAAGGCAGTGAATGAGCCGTCTCTCTTCAGGTAGTTTTCGAATTATAACAGCCTGTGCGGGGAAATATTTTGTGTCGAATTAAAATTTTTTTTTTGGACTTAAATGTTTTTAATAGGCACAACATATGCATGTTTTTTAAAAAATATGCAAAATTTAGTAAAGTTCTGAAATATGCGAAATATGCATGCAATATGCATTTAGCATAAAATCCGCTCCCTAGTAATAATATAGATATGTAGTTTTTAAGTATTTTTGTCTCTTTTAAATAACAGTGTTTTAATACTTTCATTTCAATCGTGAGGTATTTCTGCCTTGTGCAGACATCGATTAAATAGGAGTTTTAGTTCCTCTATAATAGCTTGGCTACCTCCCTTAAGAATTTCACCAAGGAAACCCTCTGGACCGGCAGCTTTGTTTTCTTTTATCTGAGATAGGCCAGTCTAGATTTCATGTACGTCTCTATCTGGTAGAATTTAGAAATTGACATATTTATTTAATTTTCTTTTTTAGATTTTCTTTTGTGATATTATCAGGATCTTGTTTTGTGTCATATAATTAGCCATAGAAGGATTTTACTATATTTGTTATTTTTCTTAAATCGTTTTGCTCCTCTCCATTTTTGTTTTTAATAGTCCAAGTAATGAAGCTTAAAATAGGACAAAACCTCGCAATTTTTACAGAATGGATCGATTTGCTTGAAAATTTGAGAATAAGTAGTGGATAGTCCAAGGATCAAAATCTATATGATGCCAAAAGGCGCTTTAACCATGGGGGTGATTGCCACCCCATGTCGGGGGTGAAAATTTTTTATTATATTTTGACCGCAAACGTTGGTAAAAACATTCATTCTAAGCAAAAAATGTTCTATACATTTTTTTGATAAAATTAATAGTTTTCTATTTATTCGCTATCGAAAGTGTTAGTTTTATATTAACAAAATTAATGTTTTTAATCAGTTTTCTGCAAATAACTCAAAAAGTTTTTGTTTTATCAAAACCACTTTGCCTAAAAAATGTACCTTTTGAAAAAATCAACAAAACCGTGTTTTTAAATTTTCCTCAAGACCAATAGTAATCGAGCTATACTTTATTATATGTTAGGTCTTCTTCGGCAAATGCTAAATACTGTAGTTCCAAAGTCAAAAGACGGGAAAACTATGCATTTTTCGAGGATCACTTGTTTAAACTAATTTGAAGTATTTAAAAATATCTATCTTCAGAAATAAAAAAAAGTCTTTAGCTCAAAAATTAGGTGGCTTATAATGAAAAGAATGTCAGACCCTATATTTTTCAGCGAAAAAGTGACTGAAATCAAACCCCTAATCACCACCCTGATTAAAATTAGACATTGTCCTTATTTCATCTTCTTTACTTATGTATTATTAATAGGTTCTAGAAGTTTGACTGGTTTAGAATGATTAGTTTTTAAAAAAATGGAGTCAAAAGCAAATATCGAATTTTTGAAGTTTGGTAAAAAATTCCCTTTTCTTCAGAATAGAAAGATTATCATCAGAGATACAAAAAAATATTTAAATATAAAATTGTAGCCCATTTAATTACCAAGAACAAGGTTTGCAAAAATTTTCTCTACAGTAAAAATTGAGTGAGCTATTGACAATTAAATCTTGTAATAACATGCAAAAATCACCTTTACCAACCCTTTGAAAGTCACCACTTTTTGCGACTGAGGATTTTAAAAGGATTTGGTATTAACAGTCTTATAGATCTTGTAAAAACCTACCAAATTATTTTTAACAAAAAAAAATACCAAGTTTCTTGTAAAAGGTATATATTAAAATACCCTAAATAAGGGTCAAAATACAAAACGTTTAAGGATTAAGGAATCCATCATCAGTGTTTAAAAGCCAAAATTTGCATGCCTGAGCCACCAAAATGTATAGGGTAAAAACCCTTTAAATGTAAATAATAAAGATGTTTTACATATTTATATAAAATTCATCGGATGTAATAGATAAACCTGGATGTTACCCAGGGCAACACAGGACTCTCCCGACGTGGTTGGAACTTTTTTTGGTGAAAACCTCACATATTGGATTTCAATGGCCAACTGACTTGGCTGACTGAATGGCTTGAAATCCAATATGTGAGGTTTTCACCAAAAAAAGTTCCAACCACGTGGGGAGAGTCCTTTGTTGCCCTGGGTAACATCCAGGTTTATCTATTACATCCGATGAATTTTATATAAATATGTAAAACATCTTTATTATTTACATTTAAAGGGTTTTTACCCTATACATTTTGGTGGCTCAGGCATGCAAATTTTGGCTTTTAAACACTGATGATGGATTCCTTAATCCGAAAACGTTTTGTATTTTGACCCTTATTTAGGGTATTTTAATATATACCTTTTACAAGAAACTTGGTATTTTTGTGATTTATGGTATACAGCCAGCTACAGGAAGTTTATTTTCCTCGTGAATTTTTAACAAACTTTCTAAGGTAAAAATTAAAAAGGTTACGGTTAAAAAATCCATATATTTTTTTCAAAAAAAAAGAACTCCAATTGGAAGCATAATAATCTAAGTTAGCTTTGCTTTTAGTTATTGGCCTTATTAATTCTTCTTTATATATGTATTATTAATAGATTTTAAAAGTTTGACTGGCTTAGAATGATTAGTTTTTAAAAAACTAGAGTTAAAACGAATAACGAATTTTTGTAGTTTGGTAAAAAATGCCATTTTCTTCAAAATAGAAAGATTAGCACCAGATATATGAAAAAATGTTTTAATATGAAATTGTAGGTTATTTAATTTCCAAGAACTTGGTTTGAAAAAAAATTTTCTACGGCAAAAATTGAGTGAATGGTAAATGAGTATATATCGAAAAACATTGATTTTTTCTATATAAAACTAACACTTTCGATAGCGAATAAATCGAAAAGTGTTAATTTTATCAAAAAAATGTATAGAACATTTTTTGCTTAGAATGAATGTTTTTATCAACTTCTGCAGTCAAAATATAATAAAAAATTTCCACCCTTAAGATGGGGTGGCAACCGACCCCATGGTAAAAGCGCCTTTTGGCATCATATAGATTTTGATCCTTGAACTATCCACTACTTATTCTCTAATTTTCAAGCAAATCGATCCATTCTGTAAAAATTGCGAGGTGAAATGCTTCGGTTCCTGGACTATAAGTAATACAGTCGAACCCGCTTATTAGAATCCCTGTTATAGGAATATCCCGATTTATGGAATATAAATTCAAGTTCCCGAAACATTTCCATTTACTCCTTAATAAATTTATCTGTTTATTGGTTTATTGGAATAGGATCTAACTAGATAATAACGCTTATTAGCATATTTTGCAGGTCAAAGAATATTTTTTTTTACAATTTACTAAAAATTTAAATTATGTTTGGTATTATGGTTTGTCGTCAACGGCCGGTAGTGCTGGATTAGATATTATTAGTGTAATAAATATTTATTACTTTGTTAGGAATACCAATTCGATCTTTAGCATAGCCGACATGGGTCATAAAATAATTTTTATTTGTCTACACAAAGGCACTGTTGCCTGTTATAAAATTGTTAGAAGCAGTTTAGTTAGAATTCACTCAGAGAGTACCTACTTGTTTGCAAGATGGAATTATGGCTTTGTTAAATTCGAAAAGAAGAGAAAAGAACAAGAATGTAACAATCCATTTCTTGACGCCAATAAAACTTCTATTCAACCAATCGATTAGGATGACCACACGGATTAACAACGAAAAAGCTATAATTACCAATAATTTCTCAAGAAAAAAAAAGTAATTTTGTTATATAGGTATGCATTTTAATAAGAAAATATTTACATATCTACATATTGCATACATTTCATATTAATTATACAGGGTGTCCCAAAAGTAGTGGAACGGTCGAATATTTCGTGAACTAAACATCGGATCGAAAAACTGAAAAATACGTGTTCAATCATTTTCAAAAATCTATCCAATGACACCAAACACCAACCCTCACTACACCCCCTGGAGCTGGGGTGGAGGGTAACTTTAAAATCTCAAATGGAAACCCCTAGTTTTTCTTGCATATTTGGATTCGTTACGTAAAAGTAAGCAACTTTTATTCAAGACATTTTTTTGAACTGTGGATAGATGGCGCTATAATTGAGAAAATCGATTTATCCTGATACCATAGGTAAATTATAGAAACGGTCTAATATCTCGAGAAATACACTTCCAAATGAGAAACCAAAAAAAAAGGTTTTTAATACTTTTCGAAAACCTATCGAATAACACTAAACATGACCCTCCAACCCACCCCCTGGAGGTGGGGTGGGGGTAATTTTAACATCTTAAATAGCAACCCCCACTTTTTATTACAGATTCGGATTCGTCATGAAAAATTAAGCAACATTTATTCAAAACATTTTTTAGAATTGTTGATAGATGGCGCTTTAATTGGAAAAATTCGATTTATTAGCGCCATCTATCAGCAATTTTAAAAAATGTTTCGAATAAATGTTGCTTAATTTTTCATGACGAATTCGAATCTGCAATAAAAAGTGGGGGTTGCTATTTAAGATTTTAAATTTACCCCCACCCCGTCTCGAGGGGGTGGGTTGGAGGGTCATTTTTGGTGTTTATCGATAGGTTTTCGAAAAATATTAAAAACCTGTTTTTTGGTTTCTCATTTGGAAGTGTGTTTCTCGAGATATTAGACCGTTTCTTTAATTTACCTATGGTATCAGGATAAATCGTTTTTCCCAATTATAGCGCCATCTATCCACAGTTCGAAAAAATGTCTTGAATAAAAGTTGCTTACTTTTACGTAAAGAATCCAATTCTGCAAGAAAAACTAAGGGTTTCTATTTGAGATTTTAAAGTTATCCCCCACCCCACCTCCAGGGGGTGTAGTGGGGGTTGGTGTTTGGTGTCATTGGATAGATTTTTGAAAATGATTAAACACGTCGACGCTGTCAAGCCAAAACGGCATAAACGACATTAACTTCATTTTTCAGGAAACACAAAAAACTGATTATTTTTATTTTTACCAATTCTGCGTATCTGCACAGTGATTCAAAAAAATTGGTGATTTTTTTTTTCAAATTTTAATATATTGTGAACATTAATATGGCTGAAAATACTGTCTGAAATAAATTAAAAACTATAAAATGGCGCTTATGTCCAATCAAGATATAACATTGGTGAATATGCCAAACTTACCTCTGGCGTTTGTGTCGATCGCATCGTTGTAAGGTTAGTCAATATGGCGCTTAAAAGGGATATATGCCATTAATGAAAAAAGAAACGAAAATCAAAAATTGTCGTTTATGCCAACAAGAAAAGTGATGAAATTACGAAGATTTTGGATAGGGTTTATTTTTTATTAATCAAAAATACATTCTAAGTTAAAAACAAAACCTTAAATTCTTTAAACATGTTTTGGTGCTAGGATGAAATACTTAAAAGTAAATATGAAATACTTAAAAGTGGATATCTAATAATAAGTAGTGGATTCTAATTCATAATCACTGTCAATATTTGGTTCAACATCCGTATTGATTTGATTGCTTGTATTTTCCTTATTTTGATCACTACTTATACCGGCATCCAAACCATTATCTGCTGCTAAGTTGAAACATGATGTGAGATCGTGACTAAATATTTCTTCTTCTACTGCAACGTCTGGTGGTTCCTCAAAGATGATAATGTCATTGCTAAAAGCTTCTGCAATGTTGGCATTATAAATGTCATAAACCTCTAAGGCAAATAGGGGGATTATTGTCAGTCAGTATATCATTTTGTACTGATTCGGTATATGTTTTATTTTCATTTAGTAAGGCCATTATTTTTTTACTTCTGCTACTCATGTGCAACAAAAAAATGGCATAAACGCCAAAAATCGATCGCCATTTTTAGCTATATAAAATTGATTTGAACTTTATGCTGTAATACAAAATGAATTGTTCATCACACTAGTACAAAGTTACAATAGAATATTTTAAAATAAACTTTTTATTTGCGCAATTTTTAAATAAGAAACCTGCTTAAGAATACCATTGAGGAATGGCACTTGTGTCAACCACGATGTAAATATGTGGTTTTGGCATAAACGCCTCATAGTTTTTAAAGAAACTCAGTGTGTTTACGTTTCAAAAATCAATAAAAATTGAAAATATTGCAAAGGTAGATAATACCATGTTACTTATCCATAAAAATTGTAAAAATACATACCTTTACTATTATTACTGGACCGAAATGTACACAATGATAATCTTACGGGCACTGGCGATTATGTCAATCGGTGTTCACGTCGGTGTTCACGTGCGTGACTAGACTGGCGTTTATAAAAATTTTAAACCTATATTACACCTATTTCACTTTTTCTGCGGTTATTCCGCGTTGACTGTCTGGTGCAGAAATTAAAATCCTATTTTTTAGTGCAGCTAACTAAAAAGTGGTCATTTTGGCGTTTATGCCGTTTTGGCTTGGCAGCGTCGACGTATTTTTCAGTTTTTCGATCCGATGTTTAGTTCGCGAAATATTCGACCGTTCCACTACTTTTGGGACACCCTATATAATGTATTCATTCACATACATGTAATGTAATTTGGTATTTAACACATACATAGATAAGTACTAGTTACACTACTGTATTATTGACGTAAAAAGACCTAAAACCATTTACATACACTAAATATGTAGGTACATATAATATGATATACATATTGGCATAGTATGTAGTAAAACTACATATTGGTATAGTATGTAAAACTACACATTGGCACAGTATGTAAATAATATTATTACGTATATTCGGTAACACTTATTTCGACTAGCCACCAATGATCGGTTATTAGAATATCCCGGTTATAAGAATATTTTTGCCTTGCACAAAGGCTATTCCAATAAGCGGGTTCGACTGTATTATGTCATTTGCTACTTTAGGGTTTAGTCATTTTATTCCGCGAAACCGCTCTATTACTATCTCTACTTCTGTTTCATTATATTTTCTGATATCTTCCCCTACCTTTCTTTTAATGGTTTTGTTTAATTCTTTATATTCTGTGATAATATTCCTATTTAAACTTGACAAAGTTTTCTTAAGCAATATTTATATTTTCATTTTTATTGGTATCGTTTCCAAGCCTTCCATGAAATCACCCTAAACGACTATCCCCAATCTGTAAGTAGTTTCTGAATATTCTCAATAATAATGATGGCAAAATATTGCCTATCATATTAGGAAAAATCTTTTTTACCGACGAATGTTGATTTTACCTATCGGGGTACACAAATTCTCAAAATATAAGGATGTGGAATGCAGATAAAAAATCATTATTTTATTGAAACGTCTCTATACAGGGTATTTCATTAATAATTGTCCATAATATAGTAACTGGAGAAACCTTAGCACAAAATACGAAGATTTTACCTAAAACACTTGGTGTGTAGTTATTAATAAAAAATAAATAAAATGTGGTTCCTTACTGAGTTACAGGGTGTTTTATCTAAAAATTTAAAAACTATTTTTGCTCAGCATTTTAAAACCATTCGACGTATTCTTTTCATAATTGGCTTAAAGTGCGACTACTATACACCCTACTAAATTATGATAAACAAACGTTTCTAGCTACTACCAGAAGCGTACGACAGGGGATAGTGAACGGTTGACCCCTCTCAAATTCTACGCAACTGGAGGAATTACTATTTTAGTGCCATTTTTGGATTCTCCAATACTTTCTACGAAAATAATGAACTCTTTTTAGTAACGATAAAGTCATTAGTTTTCGAGATATTTGAAGTTAAATATGAAACGGCACAGATATTTTGATTAATTTATGATATGATTCATATTAGTCCTGTCGCCAGGGGGGTACAATGGCCTCTTTAATTCAGATGGACTTACCCAACTTTTTTTTTATATATTTTGACCCGCAAAATACGAATTTTTTGGGTAACAGTTGATCCGGATGTCGATAAGATTGTTATAGACAAAGAACTTGAGGAATTACATAACAGTGATTTCCCGCAAAACAAAACATCTTTTTGTATTTTTTGGGTCAATCTAGGCAATCTCTGACAAGTTTTTTCGCAAGATGCATAGTTTTCGAGATAACCGCGGTTGAACTTTCAAAAAATCGAAAAATTGCAATTTTTGAACCCGAAGAACTTTTGATTAAAAAATAAAGTAGCAATTCTGCTTACAGCATTTGAAAGTTTAAGTCAAATTATATCGGTTTTGAAAACTGTGCATTCTACGAAAAAACTTGTAGGAATATTTTTTGCTTAAAATGACCCAAAAAATACAAAAAGATGTTTTGTTTTGCAAGAAATCGCTGTTATGTAATTCCTCAAGTTCTTTATCTGTAACAATCTTATCGACATCCGGATCAACTGTTACCCAAAAAATTCGTATTCTACGGGTCAAGATATATAAAAAAAACTTGGGTAAGTCCATCTGAATTAAGGAGGCCGTTGTACCCCCCTTGGCGACAGGACTATATGATTAAAATTTAAAAATTATTTATACCCATTACTTTAAAACTATTTGGCGTATCCCTATCATACTTGGTAGAAAGTGTAGGTACTGTACACCCTACTAAATTAAGATAAATAAACGTTTCTAGCTACCACCAAAGGCGTACGACAGGGGTTAGTGGCTGGTTGACCCTTCCCAAATTCTACGGCACTGACGAAATTGCTATTTTCGTGTATTTTTTTGATTTTCCAATACTTTTTATGTAAATAATATACTCTTCAGCCGTAAGGATAATCCGTTTTCGAGATATTTGAAATTAAAATGAAGCGACACAATATACATTAATCAAAATAAGCGTGTCGTTTCATTTTTAATTTCAATGATCTCGAAAACTAATGACTTTATCGTTACGAATGAAGAGTATATTATTTTCATAGAAAGTATTGGAGAATCTAAAAATTAAACTAAAATAGCAATTCCGCCATTGGCGTAGAATTTGGAAAGGGTCAACCATTCACTTTTCCCCATCGTACGCCTCTGGTAATAGCCAGAAACGTTTGTTTAACATAATTTAGTAGTCTGTATAGTACCTATACTTCCTGCCAAGTATGAAAAGGCTACGTTGAATAGTTTTAAAATACTGAGCAAAAATAGTTTTTAAATTTTTAGATAAAACACCCTGTAACTCAGTAAGGGACCACATTTTATTTAAGTGTTTTAGGTTAAATCTTCGTATTTTGTGCTAAGGTTTCTCCAGTTACTATATGGACAATTATTAATGAAACACCCTGTATACACAGAAAGTTGGAGTTTGGGCTATAAGCAAGCGACATGTTGTAGGACCCATATTTATTGTTCGAGGGGCTTTTAAATGCTGAAAGATACCGCCAAGAAATTATAACTCCATTTATAAATCAATTGATGGATGATGAATTGATAGAAAGATAATATTGTCAGCAAGACGGTGGTCGAATTCATACAACCCTACAAAATCTGAAATTTATTATGGACGTTTTTGACCATAGGGTCTTAACTTTAAATACGCCTATTATATTTCCCTCTCGGTCCTGTGATTTGACTCACAGCGATTTCTTTCGGTGGCCACGTGTAAAAAAATCGATTTTTAAAACTCCTGCAGCTGATTTGGAAGATCTTAGACAAAGAGTAGAAAATCATAGTGAAGAATTAAATAATACTCCGTGTTATATGCTCAATGAGAAGAAGAGTTACGTTATGTAGAAACGTTGGTTAGGGACATATAACTTTGATTTTTTTATTATGGTTACCTATAGTTTTTTACCCATAATTAGTCTCATGAGCCACTCTCTCAAACTACTTCTTAAGATAATTCTTAATAGAATCAAGCAGAAATGTGAAGAGACAATGGGAAACAAACAATTCGGTTTCAGAGAAGGATTGGGAACAAGGGAAGCTTTGTTCTCAATGTTAACATTACTTCAACGATCATGGGAAGTACAGAAACCAATTTACGTCTGCTTTATAGATTTTGAGAAGGCGTTTGATAGAGTTCAACATGATAGGTTGTTTGAATATCTAGAAATGATTGGAATAGATGATAAAGATCTGAGACTTTTACAACATCTATATTGGATTCAAGAAGCTTCTATTCTGGTAGACGGCAAAGAAACAGACAAAATTTGCATTCAAAGAGGTGTCAGACAGGGTTGTGTGTTATCCCCAACTTTGTTTAACGTATACTCAGAAATAATTTTTAATGAAGCCTTGGAAGGACAATGTGGAGTTCGAATCGGGGGAGAAACTATTAACAACATCAGATATGCAGACGACACCGCGATCATGGCTGAAAATATCGAAGATCTTCAATTCCTTATTGATCGAGTCACTAGAGAATGCTCCAATAACGGACTTAACATAAATGCAACAAAGACAAAGTTACTTGTGGTTAGTAAACAAGACGTCGGCCCTATGCAACTAATTGTCAGTGATGAATCAATAACAAAAGTTAACCATTTTAAATACCTAGGATGTTGGATAAACGAGACACTAAATCCGGATAAAGAAATTAAAACTCGTATAGAAATTGCAAGAGGAGCATTTATGAAACTTAGATCTATTCTGAGCAACTCTCAGCTGAATTTACAACTAAGAATCAAGTTCCTAAAATGTTATGTGTATCCTGTATTACTACATGGATGTGAAACCTGGATCATGAAGGTTAACATGATCAACAAATTAGAAGCCTTTGAGATGTGGTCGTATCGTAGAATGCTCAGACTATCTTGGGTTCAACGCATTTCAAACAGAGAAGTCTTAAACAGAGTAGGTCAAGGCGAAGGTGACTTAATGAAGATGATAAAAAAGAGAACACTTGAATATCTGGGGCATATAATGAGAGGTAGCAGATACAGGATGCTGCAGTTAATACTCAATGGAAAGATCGACGGAAAAAGAGGAATTGGTCGAAAGAAATATTCATGGCTCCGAAACCTTCGTCAATGGACTGGCTTATCAGCAGATCAATTGTTACATGCCGCACAAGATCGAGAACGATATCGGCAAATTGTTATGGAACTAAAAATTTGGGCACGGTACTTAAAAAAGAAGAAGATAGTTTTTTAAATTTTTTTGATTTTTGATTAAAGTTCTGTGTTAAAGGTTTTGACTGATTTTTTTATGTTTAACCATGTTAGTCAAAATTAATTGATAAACCAATGATACAAATTCAGATTAAGACACAACATCCGTATTTTTTTTTCTGAGATAGTTTTGATTAAAATAATTACATATTGTGGATCGCTCATTACTCTCTTACCTATACAATTCCTTGGTCCATGAGAAAATGGTATATATGCACATAGGGGTCTTTTCTCGATATTTTCGGGTAAAAACCGATCTGGATCAAATTTAAGCGGATCAGGCCAGTATGTAGGATTTCTGTGAATAAATACGATACCCATAATTGCCGAGCTTCCTTTTGGAAATAAGACATCACCTAGAACAATAGTATCAGTAAAAATCATATAATTATTGTTTTAGAAACCATCAAAATCAAAAACTTCTTATTTATATGGTATCTTAGATGCAGCTTCTTCTTCCTCCTATTCTTCTTTTTGTATAGACATGACTCTTTCTGTTTTTTCAATGTGCCTCTAGTAAGTTATCGTTCCATCGTTTTCGTGGTCTTCCCACTAATAGCCTTACTATTGGGGAACCGTCTCTCGCTGTTCTAACTACCCTATTTGTTGTCATTCGGCTTATGTGGTCATTCCATTCTATTCTTCTGTTTCTTACCAAGTTATTAATGTTATCCACCTTGCACCTCCGTCATATATCTGTACTTCTAGCTCTGTCCCATAGAGTCTTACCATCGAATTTTCGAAAGATTTTCATCTCCGCTGTTTCGAACAATCTTTTTGTCCTCTCTGTGTCGGGTCGCGTTTCTGCCGTGTATGTCATTATTGGTCTGATGACTCTTTTGTAAATTCTGCCTTTCATTTCTTTTCCGATATTTTTATTTCTCCATATTGTGTCATTCAGGCAAACCTGCGACTCTGTTTGCTCTATTCACTTGATCTTCCCCTTCTGTTTCAAGCCTCCCGTAGCTAGATAGTGTGATGCCTAGGTATTTAAACTTCATCACTTGTTCTATTATTTGACCTTCCAGCTCCAATTTACAACTTATTGGATCTGCTGTTATAACCATGTGTTTTGTCTTTTTTGAGAAATTAACATGTTAAATTTTCTGGCGATTATATTAAATTGGTGCAGCATACATTGTAAATCATCTTCACTTTGAGAGATTAGTATTGCATCGTCTACATAGCAGATTATTTTAAGTTGTTTTTCTCCCATTTGGTATCCTTTTTTAGTTCTTACTTCTTTTATTATTTCGTCCAGGATCAGGTTGAACAATAAAGTACTCAAGGAATACCCCTGTCTTATTCCATTGTCGTCTTCAATTGGGTCAGTTAGTTCATCTTCCACTTTTACTTTTATTGTGTTGTTCTGATAGATGTTTTTGATCGTTTTAATTATTCCTAGCGGTATGTACCTCTCTCCAGTATAACAAATGGATAATGTCCTTTAATGTGACCCTGCCAAATGCTTTCTTAAGGTCCACGAAACATAAATATGCCGGTTTGTTGTATTGCAACTTGTCTTATTATAAATATAGCGTCAGTGCATGACCTTCCCCATGACCTTCCCGTAGATGCAGCGGCCCGAAAAATTCGTTAGATAAGTCCTTCACTTCTTCTTCCCTGAATTTCTCCTTGAATAACAAATTACAGCACGTAATACCTTTAGCTACGCATATTACTCAGGTACTGAAGCTTTCTGGGTTTTATGGTTTCTATTATTTGTGTAGTGTAATGAGTTCTTGTCATGACTTTATTGTTTGTTACATGACCAATCCATTATATCATTTTCAGGATTCTTCTGTATACGCATAGTTTGTATTCTTCGAGTTACTTAATAATTGTAGCGTAGGCCAAGATCAGCGCCTACATTCCACATAATTGTGTATAAAGTATAATAATATATAGTACCTGGTTAACCTAATTCTTAAATTCATTCCTTTGTATTAATGACCTACCTCAGTTTGTTAAAATTTAAACATGTTTTTTCTATGCATACCCTAATTTCTTTGGAATATTGCTGTGATTGATTATGGTGCCAAGATAGTTTGTAATTTTCTATTGTTTAACAGTTTTTCCATTAACTCTTAATACTCTAGACGCCAGCTAGTTACCGTGGCCTTTTCAATTCCGATAAGCAAATTCAATTATTGCTTATATATTTTGGCTGTTGATTACGAATTTCGAGGGTGGATTTAGATCCTAGTGGCCAAAAAATTGTTATTAGCAATAAATTGTTTATAAATTGTTTAAAAGGCTTTAACTTGTAAACAAAAGGAGATACAAGAAAATACATACCTTAATAAAAAAAAACAAAGAAAATGGCGTTTAGTAAACTTAATCCAAAAATTAGGACTCAAGATATTGTAAAATTAGTGAATAATGTAAATTGCAAAATAAGTATTTTTAAAAGCTTTCTGGATCGTAACATGGCTCCTACGAATGCAAATTAATGAGCTTTACAAAGTCTTATTTTAAAGCTTAACACTAGAGGCACCAGAGCGGTCATTTTGACTGCTTTCTATTTTTGACCCTCTGTATTACTTATTCCTAGTTGTTTTAGAAAGTTGGTAATTCAGGACTTTTCCTAGATCTATTTGAGGATTATAATTCCTCCTTTACAGGTACTTAGTGTAATTACTTTTTGAGATGTGTTAATATATACCTAGAAGCACCAGGGCGGTCATTTTGACTGCTTTCTATTTTGGACCCTCTGTATTACTACTTATTCATAGTTATTATAGAAACTTAATAATTTAGGACTTTGCTACATCTATTTAAGGATTACATTTACAGATAGATACTTAGTGAACCTAATTACTTTTTGAATATATTGATGTCTACCTAGAAAAAATGAGGTCCTTCTTACGGAGGAAAAGTACCAAATCAGAGCGATGATCAACAGATAAATTTGCACTTGCGTCGGCAATATGGAACCTATTTACAGATAATTGTATATTTTGCTATACCTACAACTAACTAAAATATTATATCCATCGACGAACAGCTTTTTCCCACAAAGGCAAGATGTCACTTCACCCAGTAGGTACATGGCGTATTAACCCGATAATTATGGAATCAAATTCTGGCTTACAGCTAATGCCTAGTCCAAATATTTATTGCGCGGATTTCCTTACCTATGGAAAGATTTACCAGACAATCAACTTCTAGGGGAACATGTAATTAGACGTCTAATGGGCCCATTTATGAATAAAGGAAGAAATGTCACGACACATAAAAAGAATTACGAAAGAAGGCTACCAGCAGTACTGGAACAATAAACCGAGCAAGAAAGGACATTTCTCCGTCAAAAGAAAAAAACGAAAAGATGGAATTGTACAAATTAAAAATTTTCATACACGAAGACTTGAGCTAACCAGGGAAACCAGGTGTACCAGAGAAAAATGATCAAAAATCTTCTAGCGCTGAGTCCTCTATACTCAAATAATATTAAACTAGGCATAGATAAAAAGAAGAAACCTGAAGCCATTACCTACTACAACCACACAAAATACGGAGTAGACGTTGTAGATCAGATGGCCGTACAGTGTTCAACCAACTCAGCTTCGAGAAGATGGCCGTTGCAGACTTTTTTTTAATATCTTAGATATGGTAGGAATAAATGCTTGGATTCTATATAAGGAAGTTACTGGTTGTCAAATATCTAGGCAAACTTTGCTATTTCAGTTAGCACAAGAATTGCGACAAGATCATGTGACTAAGAGCAGGACAACATAAACAGATAAAAATTAGAGATACAACACCTCAATCAAATAATAAACGTAGACAGTGACAAAAGCTACAGTATCTCGGACATGTGAGAAGTATGGCATCCTGCGACTCATAATGCAAGGAGAGGTAGATGGCAGAAGAAGCATCGGAAGAAGACGAATTTCATGGCTGAGGAACCTGAGAGAATGGTTTGGATGCAGCTCAAAACAAATATTTAGAGTTACTGACCCAAAAATTAAAATAGCTATGATGATAGCCAACGTCCGTAGCGGAGAAGAAGAAGTGGAAAACAGGGAACTGCAACAAAAATAAAATATGTGAAATTTGTCATATACCTATGTAAAAGTTTTGTGTGTAGGTCTTGTAAATTGTGCTTAAATAATTAATTAAATAATTTATTTAAATTAACTAAATATGCCTTTTAATAGTTGGTATTAATTCATAATTCAAAATTCTAATAGCCGTCATCTTGACCGCTCCGGTGCTTCTAGGTATGTAAAAATGTTGGTGCTTCTAGTGTTTTCATAAACATTCAAAAAAAGTTTTTTAAATTACTTTATCTTAATTTGTTTTAAAGTTATACCCATTTGAAATCATAATTTTTTTAAAACATTTGTACATGCATTTTTTATAAAGATTTTAAGCAAATTTGAGCAACAATCATTTATACTTTAATTACAAGTAATAATAGATTAATCCAAAAGGAACATTTTGGGCTTAGCAAAATGTTCGTAGATTTATGTTTGGGCCAGGTATTATAGATATGGGATCCTGCAGAAAGGAACCAAACCACAAATATGTATTTTTCCTACTAACAGTTTCATAGGTTGTAAAATACCCCGTAGAAACTTGTGCAGAAAAGAACCAAGACACATACGATATATACTGTCCTCCATCCATGTGGGCTGGTTCCTTTATGCAAATTCACTTAAGTTATTTTGCAGAAGGGAACCAAGCTACAAAAGTGGATTTTTTTTAAACAACTGTTTTCTTGAATTCACCGGACTTCTAGAACAAATTATTAAATCCCAATAATTTCATATTAACATTTTTTTAGATTATACTCCTGATTACGTACCTAACTCAATAATGGAAAATCTCTCTCTCTTGGACCATCACTCCTAGTGGAGTATTGGGCGCATCTGCGTTTCTTGGCCGATAGTGTAAGACGGCTGGTGGCCAGCTCAGCGCGTCTTCTTGTGTTTATTCTCTGGTTAATCTGCGCAAATGCGCAAATTAAAATGCGTAAATCTTAAAAGCAAAAATAATTTTTTCAAGAAGATGCCAGAAGGAACAACCAGTAGTTCGCTCAGAGGTGGCAGATGACGTAAGATATAATCTTATAAGCCTAGAACAAGATAGTGTAAAAATATTGTATCAAAACAGACTAAACGAGAAACTTAAAAACATAACTTTCAATAACATCGAGGACCACTACAATTACATTAAAGAAAGTGTTCACTCTGCAGCAAAAGAAGCCCTTGGATATTACGAAAAGAAAAACAAAAATACTCCATACTGGTGGGATGAAGAAATAGACACAGCGATAAAACAAAAGAAACAAAAGTATAAACAATATTTAAGTGCAAAAACAGATACCAATTGGTCTAATTACAAAAACCAACAAGCTAAGGTGAGACAAATGATAAGACAGAAAAAAAATGAATCCTGGGATCAAAACTGTCAAAAAATAAATACGTACATAGGAGGAACCAGAAGTACACAAAGCTGGAAACTTATTAAATCTCTTAGGACCAACGACAAGAAAAAAGATTTAATCTCACCAATTTCGTTAGAAGCATGGGACATGTACTTCAGTAAACTGTTACAAGAAGATCGAGTAGAATTCAAAATAAAAGATAATAACCAAAACATACGCGTTGAAGCATCTCCTATAAGAATCACGAAAAAGGAAGTAAAGGATATTTGTACTTCACTCAAAAACAAAAAAGCACCCGGACCTGGCAATATACCCTCAGAACTAATAAAAAATGGAACTGAAAAACTATATGAGCACCTGACAATACTCTTTCAAAACTGCATAAACAAAGTAGAGGTTCCAGCCGAATTTAAAACCTCTACCATTTCAACTTTACATAAAAAAGGAAACAAACAAAATTGCGATAATTACCGTGGAATAGCAGTTACTAGTACCATTAGTTAAATCTATGGGAAAATGATCAAAAATAGAATAGAAAGAGAATACACTGATATGGAGGCAGAAGAACAGGCAGGTTTTAGAGCTGGTAGATCGACCATAGACCACCTTTTTTGTATCACTCAACTTATAGAAAAAAAGGTTGCCGTAAATCAAGAAGTCCACTTTTTGTTTGTTGATCTAAAAAAGGCCTACGATAGCATCCCCCAAAATAAGTTATGGAACACTCTAAGACAAACGAACATCAACTCAAATCTCAGAACAGCAGTGAAAAAAAATATATGATACCGCCAACGCCAAAGTTAAGATAGGAACGAATGTTTCCAAAGGTTTCGTAGTAGACAAAGGACTGAAGCAGGGATGCTGCCTATCGCCGACACTTTTCAAAATATATCTGGAACAAGCATTGAAACTTTGGAAGCGGAAATGCAGCGGCAAGGGTATACAATTAAATAATAACAACCTGTACACTCTATGTTTTGCTGATGATCAAATTGTGATTGCTAACGAATATGACGATCTGGAATACATGACTCGAAAATTAATCGAAGAATACAAAAAATGGGGATTAGAAGTTAACATAGATAAAACAATGTACATGAACATCGGTGGCAACGAGCAGAGTCTAATTTTAAATGACGGACAACACATTAAGTACAACAATAAATATTCTTATTTAGGAGTAGAAATCACGGACGACGGCAAATCAGATCAGGCTATAAAAAAACGAAACATTCAAGGTAGAAGGGCCATATCGCAACTAAATAGTATTATTTGGGATCGACATATATCCAAAAAAAAATAAACATCGAATATACAACACTATTATAAAGAGCATAGTAATGTATGGAAGTGACGTGTGGCAATTAAAGACAACTACTGAAAGAACACTACAAGCCACGGAGATGGATTACTGGAGACGTGCCGCAGGAAAATCAAAACTCGAAAAAGTTAATAACCAACGTATACGAGAGATTATGGGAGTCACACATACGATTGTCGAAGATATAAGAGTACAACAATTAAAGTGGTATGGACATGTGCAGAGAATGCCAGAACACCGTCTGCCCAAACAGATTCTAGATTGGTCACCAAATGGAAAAAGAAAAAGAGGTCGACCCAGAAAGAGCTGGAGAGAAGGAATAGACAGAGAGATCCGAGAGAGAGGTTTAGACGAAGACCTTTGGGAAGATAGAGATGCATGGAGATATATATATATATATATATATATATATATATATATATATATATAATCTGCGTACCAGTTCCTTCCATTCTCCTCTGTTTCTTGCTTTGTTTTTCACTTCCCCCCAACTTAAGCCGATTCTGTTGTGTTCTCTGGTTACTGTTTTCTTCCAAGTATTATCTGGTCGTCCCCTCTTCCTTGTACCCTCAGGTTGATATTCGAGTGCTTGTCTTGTGATGTTACTAGGATCTTTTCTTAACGTATGGCCGATCCATTTCCATTTCTTCTGTGTGATTGTTGCTATTATACTGGTTTGTTTCGTTCGTTTTCATAGTTCTTCATTTGTTATTATATTAGGCCAGTAAATTTTTAGTATCTTTCTTAAGCACCTATTTACAAAAGTCTGTAGCCTCTTTGTTGTGCTTTCGTCGTGCTTCCAAGTTTCTGCTCCGTAGAGTAATATGCTTTTTACACATGTATTGAATATATTGATTTTTGTTGACTCTGTTATTTCACTTGTTTGCCAGATTTTATTTAACGCATTAAAGGCGAATTGTGCCTTCTTTTATTCTTACTTGTATGTCTTTCATGCATCCTCCTTTTCTTTCCATGATTGATCCCAAATAAGTGACTTTCTCTACTCTTCAATTTCTTTGTCTTTTATTTTTATTTTGTTAATTTGCGGGTTATCATTTTTGAAGATTTTTGTCTTCTCTGTATTTATCCGGAGACCAATCATATCAGAGTACTGTGTTAGCTTATCGACTTTTGTTTGCATGTGAGTTCTGTGTTCTGTTAACAGGCAGACGTCGTCAGCAAATTCAAGATCTTCAAGCTGATTAAAGAGGTTCCATCTAATACCTGTCCGATCATCCGTTACTTTCCTCATAATCCAGTCTACCAAGATAAGGAACAAAGTAGGAGATAAGATACAACCTTGTTTAACACCGCTTTCAATAGCTATTTCTTCTGTGATTGCCCCCTCGTGTTCTAGTCTAGCTTTATACCCATCATAAAACAGTTTGATCAGGTTAATAATTTTTGTTGGTAGACCATACTGTCTTAAAATTTTCCACATTTGTTCCCTATTGACTCGGTCGAAAGCCTTTTCAAAGTCGATAAAACTTAAATTTATGTCTTTCTGCCATTCATTAGCTTGTTCTAGGATGGTTCTTAAGGTGCATATGTGATCTATAATTAGAGCGTTTAGCACGAAAGCCTGCTTGGTTACTTCTCAGTTTCTTGTCCAATTCTTCTTTCATTCTTTCGAGCAGAATTTTTGTTAGCACCTTGGATGAGGCGCTTAATAGAGTTATTGCACGCCAATTTTTACAGTTACTCAGATCTCCCTTCTTTGGTATTTTTATTATCAGTCCCTCTTTCCATTCTTGTGGCAGTTCTTCGTTGGCCCATATTTTATTTAAAAGTATAAAATGTAGCATATCTATGGCTTGTTCGGTGTCTGCTTTTATCAGGTCGATAGGTAAATTATCTGTTCCTGCGGATTTGCCATTCTTTAATAATTTAAGTGCGTTGGCAATTTCCTCTCTTGTAATTACCCCAGTGTTAACCTCTAATTCTTGTATTTCAATTTGCTCATCCAATTCTTGGGTTCGGTCATGTTTGGCGTATATTTCTTCAAAGTATTCTCTCCATAAAAAATAAAAAATGAATAACCATTTTCAATTCTGGTGGGATATGCTATATGCCATTAGAGTAAAAACTTAGTCTTTTGCTAGCAGTTGCCGCTAGGGCATCTATGCCATTTCGTTCGTTGCAATTCGGGACTGCACGCTGGGGTTTGTTTTGGTTGGATCAGGGAGAGCAGCATATGTGCCTCCTGATGAGAGACTAATAAGTTTCGAAACCGGTAGAGGTGCTTGCAGCACTCTCTGATTGGACTGGAATATGGTTCGGCTGTATTTTCGTTTTGCAACGAAATTGAAAATGGTTATTCATTTTTTATTTACATTTACTCTGTGTGGAGTATGAAGGGAACCAGTCTCGTTGGAACTTTACCGCGCTGAGCAGATGGGACGTGAATTGTAAATTGTAGAATTCCCTCATCTTCCTTAGTCTCAGCATCCGTATGGCTTGCAAATTGTAGAAGCCTCGGAGGTGTAACCAGAGAAGTTTCCCATTGTTTTCATTCTGGTGGGATATGCTATATGCCATTAGAGTGAAAACTTAGTCTTATTCTCTCCATCTTTGATTTATTTCTTTCTCAGATTTAATTAATTTTCCTTTTTTATCTTTTATTTCTCTCACACTTCTTGCTCGATTGCCTGTTAGGTTTCGTATAATCGTGTATTGTGTTCGTAGATCATTATCTTGTGCTGCTTTCTCTGCTGATTTTAGCATTTCGTTTATGTAATTCCTTTTATCGTTTCTGCATGCCTTTTTCACTTCTATGTTTTTTGCTTTGTATTTTCTTTCAAGGATCTCTTCTTCCCTTGTTCCTTCTTTTTGCAATATGTCTTTCTTGATTTTCTTTCTTTCTTCTATAAGCTGTAACGTGTCTTTAGATATCCATTTTTTATTTTCACTTCTTTTCAACCCGATTGTTTCGTCTGCTGTCTTCATCCTGACCTCTTTGAAGTTTTCCCATATTTCTTCCACAGATTCTCCATTACAGTGGTGTATATTTCGGTTTACTTTAAGTCTGTCGGTGAATATTTTCCTTGTTTATTCTTGCTTTAGGGTTTCTACATTGAATCTTTTTCTTCTGGTAATCTTGCGATTATTTTCTCTGGCTAGTTTCATCTTTAATTGGGACCTGATAAGCATGTGGTCCGAATCCACATCTGCACCCCTTAAGGCCCTGACATCTTGTAGCCAGCTTCTCCATTTTGATTCAATTAGTATATGGTCGATTTGGTTCTTATATCTACCACCCGGTGATTTCCAAGTTTCTTTGTGGATCTGCTTATATTTAAAAATACTGCTACCTATAATAAGCTCATTCTGTTCACAGAATTTAACTAATCGATTTCCGTTGTTATTTTTCCTTCCTAGACCTTCTTTTCCCATCACATGTTCATATCCTATATTATCATTGCCAATCTTGGCATTGAAATCTCCAATTATCATTTTTATATCTCGTTTATACTGGAAAATTTGGCAGAAAGGAACCAAGCCACAGAAGTGGATTTTTTAAACAACTGTTTCCTTGAATTCACGGGAATTCCAGATCTTAAAATCGAACAAATTATTAAATCCCAGTAATTTCATATTAACATTTTTTTATATTATACACCTGATTATGAAACTCAATAATGGAAAATAAATGTTTGTTAACTTTGAATTCACTTAAGTTGTTGTGCAGAAGGGAGCCAAGCCACAAAAGTGGATTTCTTTTTTAAAACAACTGTTTTCTTGAATCAAGCAATATGTATTAAATCAAATCTAATGCATATATTGAAGATTTTAATGTTAAACCATGATTATTTTTAATAGAGAATTTTAAATTTTATCCTAAAATTTTTGGCTAATATCTCAGTTTGAACAAAGTGTGGTTTGGATCCTTCCTGCAGAATCCCGTCCTATTAATAGTGCCATCTGAGGCGTAAATTCGGCTCACAGCGAAAAGTTTTGCGCGCGAAACTCTCGATACAAATTGTAATTTTTATATATAGTGGAGTCAATGAAGGTGGATATGAGTTATTACCTCAGATTTCGTTGAACCTCTATCGATTTTCATAAAAATTGGTGAGTGGTTAAAGGATATCTCAAGGAACAAAGGTGACATAGTGCCAACTTGCGCTTTTTGCATTTTAGAGGTGAAATACACCCCTTTTTTTAAAATTATTTTTTAGATTTATGAAATTGCAGTCACTGTAAGTTTTCACTTCCTATTTTGTTGAACCTTCATCGATTTTCATGAAAATCGGTAAATAGTTAGAGGATACCTCAAGCAATAAAAGATATATAGCATCAACTTGAGCTTTTGCATTTTAGGGGTGTAATACACCCCTACTTTTTAAATTGTAAAAAATGCAGATTTCCGCATTATGGCGCAAGTAATCTCGTTTAATTAAGAAAAATTAATATTTTTTTTATATTTAGGTGCATGAATTACATTTTTTTTTTAATTTTTCAAACCTTATAGCAACCAAAAATCCGAAAATTATCAAGTCGAAAATCACGAAAACCTTATTTTTCTATATTTCTGAAAGTGTAGTCACTGAATGTTTTCACCCACGATTTCTTTGAACCTTCATCGATTTTCATGAAAATTGTTGATTAGTTAGAGGATACTTCAAAAAACAAAAGTGATATGGCACCAAGTTGCGCTTTCTGCATTTTAGGGGTGAAATCCACCTTTTTTTTTAATGATAAAAATGCAGATTTCAGCATTCTGGCTCAAGCAATCTCGTTTAATTAAGTAAAATAAATATTTTTTTACATTTATGTGCATGATTTATAATTTTTATTAATTTTTTAAACCTTATAGCAACCAAAAATCAGAAAATTAGCAAATCGACAATCACGAAAAAAATTAATCTTTTATATTTCCAAAAAGGCAGTCACTGAAGGTTTTCACCCCTGATTTCGTTGAACCTCCATCAATTTTCATGAAAATTGGTAAGTAGTTAGAGGATACCTCAAGAAACAAAAACGATGTGGTACTAACTTGCGCTTTTATCCTGGGGGTGGATGTTACCCCTTCTCATGGGTGAACACTATTTTATTAAAAATAACCCCATAATTAGATAGAGGTGTAAATTCTAAGCAAACTTTCTTTTATCAAGTTTATAAATTTTTTATTTAAATAATATTTCATAATGTAATAAAATATTATTGGTACAGTAAAACCTGACAATAACGGCCACTAAAAATAGAAAACAATTGGCCGTTATAGAAATGTGGCCGCTAATGCTAGGTTTCCTTTTCCACAAATATATAAAATATAATTGAAAATTTGTATATTATAGTAATTAAAGCAAATCTAATTAAATATAATTCTACAAACAAACGGAACATACTAAAACTAAATTCAATTTACTACAATATAAAACAATATCTATACGAAAAAACAACTACAAGAAAAACAGAATTTTTGTTTGTTTTACATTTTTTAGATAAACGAAACGTACTAAAACTAATTTAATATAGGTAATACATAATATAAAACAACATACTATAGCTACTACGAAAAATACGCTTATCACTAAAGTATCGTCGTGGTTCCATGCTATATTCAACAAAACCAACTTGGTAGGGCCTTTAATAATTAGATATCGCAAATCACTTTGGCTGATTTTGTCTGCATATATATTATGTTTGAGGAATCCCTTTTTTTGTGAGACTGGATATAGGACATTTCTCAAGTATGAATTCACATTCATGGTATATCGTTGCTATACAGGGATAATAATCTGTGCAATGTTATGGTACAGGCTACGTTAAATATGAAGTAAATGTGGAAGATATACACTGGTTATTCATTTCAATTTAATTTGATTGTTTTTTAATCGTTTACAATATTTAAAATAATTAAAGACATACAGTTAGGGATTTCAAAGATAAATTCAGTTCTCACTGGCAGGGTGGGAAATAATAAAGTGCCATACAATAGCATTTCATTACGATACTCATTACAGGCATTACAGGCTGCTCCGTTTGAGAAAACTCATACTCTCAAACTTTGAGAAAACACTCATTCAGTTTCGACCAACCCTGTATTAGCTAATATTAAACGTTTTGCTAGATTAATAATTTTTAACAATAATAGATTATATTAAAAATCACTTGAACATAAATTGATTTTCTGATGTCAAATCACTACAATTATATAGGGGGTGAGTATTTTTAAACTACTTCGTATAACATCACAGAACCTGATATTTTAAGAAATAAAACATAGAGGAGAATCCAAGAATGTAAAAATATACAGGGTGTTCCATTAAACAAAAGATAATTTTGTTTCACCCTGTCAATATGGGTGGCCATGTATATTTGGAAATGTATTTAAATTCTGATATTATCTATGCCCCAATCTCACCTAAATAAACTTTTTTCGTATCTCTTACAACAAACGACTAATTGGACTTCCCACAACCTGTATACATACAAAATCTCCGCTATAAAATTTTTTCAAAGAAAATATTATTGGTTTTTTTAAAATAACTCCGTTAAATTTTGAAATATGAGATTTATCCAAAAACCATTACAAATCTATGTAAAAGTTCTATAACACTGTATTAAAGATAATGTTCTAAATCCTTTATTTTTTTTAATACAAGGTGAAATGGCCCCTGTTACATGGTTCTCGCAGTAAAATTTAGGTTTTAAATGTTTCCATCTCGGATATTTTTTGTCGTAAAAAAATATTAAAAAAAGAAAAAGCTTAAATAAAGTTAAAACTAAAATTTTTTTCTGTACCATTTTTTAAGTATATCGAGTATTTTTGGAGTTATTATCAAAAGAAAATGAAATTCACGAAAATTTGAAAAATTTTAATTTTTTTTAATCGTATTTTTTTTTCAAAAATATGCATTCTAAACCAGTCAAAATTGTTGAAGTTATTACTCATGTTAAAATAAATAAAATTTTAAATGAGTTACTATAAATTTTAATTTTTGTGGAAATGACGTATGTTTCATTTTTCATTCTTCCCTAAAAAATCTGAAAGGGTCCTCTTATTTCCATCATAACTTGCTTAATTTTGATGCTATCGACTTCTTATATAGCTTTTTGATAGTTACCTTTATGTTCTTTATTAAAATGTTCATTATCTATATTTAACAAAGTGCATCGTTTTCCTGTTATTTAAGCTTGAATACTAAGATTTGAGTACTCGCGGAAAAAAAAAATATACATTTAATTGCATATAACTCACTTTGCATATGTAATAAAGGATTTTTCGAATAAGAATCTTATTTATTTTTATATTATCTTCGATTTTGGTAATAACAACTTTTTTGAAAAAACTTATGGTTTTTGAGTTATTTATGAAAAACTGCTTTAAAACATGGATTTTTTTCAGGAAAAATCAAAGCTTTTGATCTTTAATAACTCAAAAACTATTGATTTATTGAAATAACTTTAGATTACAAATTTTACTTATAATTTATCCCTCTATCGATTAGTGGTATTATTTTTAATAAAATAATTTCCACCCCCGAGAAGGGGTGGCATCCCCCTAGGGTAAAAGTGCAAGTTGGCACCATGTCACCTTTGTTTCTTGAGGTATCCTCTACATACTTACCAATTTTCATGAAAATCGATGTAGGTTCAACGAAATCGGAGGTGAAAACCTTCATTGACTCCACTATTTTTGAAGATCCTAATATAATGTTATCATATAGCTCTTACAATTAAACGATCACAGTACCTAGTATCACCTTTCATTCTGTTTAATTTTTTTTAGATTTTTTGTTCTAAATCAGAAAAAAACATGAAAAACTAAGATTTCAGAACTAAAGAAGTTGTTCTGATTTATTAATATTTTTCTACAAACATTTTCTTTCATGTACATGTATATCGAGATATACAGGAAATCTCAGTCCTTTTACATCTGCATAAGTTTTTAGAGCAGTTTTTACAGTTACATGGTGGTATTAAGTCTGTTTTTGGAGACATTAAATTTAAAAAATTTTGGGGATTCCGACCCTCATTATCTATATGATGTCCATATAAAAGTGGATCGAGTTCTTTTGCATCGTCATCAAGGCACGTCAATTGCATGTACAAATTTGCAAAATGCTAGTTTTATATGCAATGATGATACTGCAAAAGAACTTGATCCACTTTCATATGGTTATCATATTATAGATAATGTGATTATGAAGCCTTATGTAAAATTTGCTCTAAAACCTCTCTAAGATTTGGTTTTAAACAAAGAGGAGTAAACTAACTAAAAAGACAGATTCACACCCTAAAAAGTCACTAGAAATATCACCAAAGACATCTTCTTTTTTAGTTAATCATGTCGGCCTTCGATGGTAAACTAAAAATATTATATTATACTAATACGTCGCTGAAGAGTTCTAAAAGCCACTGTATTTTATATAAAAGCAGACTAAAAATCTACCAATTAAAGGAATAACACAGAAAATACAAAAAATCGCCGATATAACTTAATTAACCTATGAAGTGCGAATACCCCTGCGGGATCCTTAGGAATTAGTCGCCTAAAGATTGTTTTATGATATATCCTCCCTAGATTAATTGAGATATTTGTACACTTCTATGACCCCTACTGTCGTTTTTCATACAATTTACATAAATTCCAACAACTACCAATTAATTCAATAGCTGAGAAATTTAAATCAACACAAAATGCGTTTGCAAATCCTAGGTGTGACCAAAAGGTTATTATCGATTATTTTCATAGTTATGGATTTTATGTGTAATGTTGTTCGCCTACTTCCATCACGGACAAACACCACCTGACTGCATTTTGATACAGCTACTCTAAACACAAAACTATAACATCAAGGTTATTTTACTTTAACAATTAATTATTTATTAAAATATAAAAAAAATATATACCATTTTTATTCAGCTGCAATGCGAAGGCAAAACAATCTTACTTTTCAATTAGAATACGGAGTGCAATCCAGCTCTCTGAATCGCGATTTTCGATTCTTATTGGAATCTCTTCGGAGAGAGCGCAGGCTTGTTCTCCATTGAGAACATGCTTGTTCTCCATATGGAGAACATGCCTGCGCTCTCTCCGATGAGATTCCAATAAGAATCAAAAATCGCGATTCAGAGAGCTGGATTGCACTCCGTATTCTAATTGAAAAATAAGATTGTTTTGCCTTCGCATTGCAACTGAATAAAAATGGTATACATTTTTATTTTATATTCGTATTACTCCGTAGAGTAACTAGGTGCGTTTTCCGTTGGGACTTTACCAAGCTGCAGACGGGGATGTGAATTGCATAGTGTAGAATTCCTTCCCTTTGTCTTCACTGCAGCACCCATTTGGATAAGTTTCTGAATTTAAAAATCTTTTAGTAATATTTTTAATATTTTCAATATTATTAATGTTGCTGTTAGGATTGAAAAACTTCCTCTTTCCATCTTTTAATTATTTATTAATTAATTATATATACTTAAACACGGAGGGTGAAATTCGCAGACTGAAGCGTTATAAACCAACTGACTTACCAAATAGATTTTAGAAAAAATAGAACTAATTTAAGTGTTCCTTTATTTTACTAGTAGTACTATCTATACATTAGTTGATAATTTAGAAAGGAAAGTTTTCATTGGAATTCTTACCTACATGTCATAACCTAAGAAAGTCATAACTTTAACTGATTTTTCCTAACGGAACAGATTGTTAAATAAAATGGAGTAATAAAAAAATATTTATCACAGTCGTGTGATGTTCGTTACTATTTTCAATTTTAACAAGCTTTACACCAGTGGCTTATAGGTAAATATTTCAACTTGCTGTGGAACTGTCATTTCTGTAATGTCATCATTCGGGATTTCCGTTACATATTATCAGTTGCCAGTTGCCACCAACTATTTAACATGTGAACAACTCAATTTGGCCTCAGATGGTACCCTGGGCAGAATACATGTGATATTGTGTGCATCCATGTTCAATTTCACAATTATAGTCAAAGTTTCCATGACTGATCAAGTTTAAATGGTTTTTACCCGAATATTATTGTATTTTGGTGGTTAGCATGTCAGCATATTGTAAGTGCATAATATAACCTATAAACTTTTTTTAAAACCGTAGTCAACATTTCAAAAACTTTGCGTTAACTTATCAGGTTATTTTACTAAGCTCAAAATATTCCTTTTAATTTCGTCTATCTTCACTATAAATTAAAGTATGTATAAATGTTTGTTGTTCAAATTTGCTTAACCTGGGAGCAGTCGCGCAGTTAAAAAAAATGTAACATTTTATCCTTTTCCGTGATAACTCGATGAAAAATTTTGCAACATAACTTTCCACTCCTAAGTGCATCGAGGAGATTGTAGTAATGAGTGGGAATTTCTTTAAATTTTTTTTGATTTTTTTTTATTTTTCAATTTTTTTGTGCGGAATTTATGGCTTTGGTGAGAACCAATTAGCTTTAAAATTATTAGAAATATATATTTTTATTATAACAAGTACCTAAATAAAAATATTATAAAATAGAAATTTGTTTTAAATGTGTATTTAAATTTGTATTGTGAGATTTTTTCTCTACGCGCGACTGCTTACGTGACAGAAGTGAGCGCGACTTCTCCTGGGTTAAAATCCTTATAAACAAATTAATATACCTACAAAAATGTTGTTAAAAAATAATCATTTCAAACAGGTATAACTTTAATACAAATAAAGATAAAATAGTTTACAAATTTTGTTTTAAAGTCTATGATTAAGCTTTATAATTAGACCTTGTAAAGCTCATTTGCATGAGTAGAAGCGGGGTCACGATCGAAGAAGCTTCGAAAGCTACATACTTATTTTGCAATTGGCATTATGCACTAATTTTTTAATATCTTGAGTTCTAACTACTTGATTTACGTTTAATAAACGCCGTTTTATTTGTTTTTTTATTAGGGAACACATTTTGTTTAAAAATTTTTAATTAATTTTCTGCTAATTTACAAGCTGGAGCTATTATATAAACAATTTATAAACAATTTAAATGGTCTATAACAATTTTTTTAACACTCAAATCGAAATTCACCTCCGAAATTCGTAATCAGCAGCCGACAATAAATAATAGATTTTGGTTTTGCCCATCAGAATTGCACTTGGTTTTGCCCATCAGAATTGCACTTGGTTTTGCCCATCAGAATTAAAAAGGCGTCGGTGACCTAGCTATCACCTGGACTATTAAAACTCTCGTAAGGCGGTGCTTAGATTCTTACGTAAACAAAGGTGTATATCCATTTTTTTTTAAATGTGAACGTCGGGGAAATTAATTTGAAAGATAAATAGGACTTATTTATTATAGTACAAAACATAATTTATCAAAAAAAATACTCATTTCTTCTTAAAAAAAATTATTATCGTCGCACAAGACAAACACATAAAATTTTTCACAGAATAAGTAACACAAAGTTTTTACACACAATACAGTTATGCCGGGACTGTTGGTCTTTTTTCTCTGACATAAGTAACATCAACCTTGTCCCGTAGCTCTGTTAGCTCTAGATGGAACATCAGAAACGTCCAATTCAGGATACGAAAGTTTCATAATTTGCACCCAAAAGTCATTTTTTCAAAAAGCACGTAAACTCAAAGAATTTTAAATGATGTACTGGGTGGAATACGTTTAGAATTGCAATTAATACTTCTCTTCTCTTCTTTATCGAAACTCCTCTTGCCCCTCAGGGGCGTCGGAGGTTATATTCATCTTCTATCCATCTCTTCCATTTCTTGCGGTCCTTTGCTAACTCTTTCATTTGTTGATGTGTTTTTCCTTTTTCCTGTCCAATTTCTATAATCTGATCGATCCATCTCTTCCTCGGCCTCCCTTTCCTTCTTTTACCATATCTTTTCGATTCCATCACCTGCTTTGGTAGTCTTCCCTGGTCCATTCTGTTAATGTGTCCATACCATTTTAATTTTCTTTTTTGCATCTTGGTTATTATCGATTCCTGTTTCAGTCTTTGTCTAATATCTTCATTTTTTATTCTGTCCAATTTCGTTTTTCCTGCTATTTTTCTTAGCTGCTTCATGTCCGCTGCGTTTATTGTACTGTCTATTTTTGCATTGTTTACCCATGTCTCACTTGCATATATTAAAGTTGGCACAGAGATTGCGTTGTATACCTTCAGTTTTATTGCTTTATCTATTTCTTCCTTTCCAAATATTGTTTTATTTAGTGCATAGTAGATCTTATTTGCTTTTTTCGCTGTGTATGAGATTTTTTGATCTATCTTTCCATCCTCTGATATTATTACTCGAAGGTATTCAAACGTCGAGACTGTTTCTATTATTTCGTTTTTGCACCTAAATATCGTTTGGTTTATTTCTTCCCTTTTCTTTTGGGTTATTATCATGGTCTTCGTTTTCTTTACATTTACCTCCATTTTCAAATTTTCTATTTCCTCCACCCATATATTGATTAGATTTTGCATTTTCTCTTTATTGTCTGCTATTATTACTAAGTCATCTGCATATAGTAATCCCTCCATTCTCACTGGTACTAAATTCCTGTACCCTATTATTGACTGTAATTGCCTTGACCTTCTTTTAGCGCTCTTCATTACTCTATCCATTACTAAAATAAACAAAACTGGGCTGAGACTGTCCCCCTGTTTTATTCCTCTCCTTAGGTTTATTTTTGGCGATCTGTTTCAATTTATTTGTACTTTAGCAAGTACGTTTCTATACGTACTTTTTACCACGCTTACTATCTTTTGCGGGATTTGCAGATCTTCCATTACTGACCATATTACTTCTCTATTTATAGAATCAAAAGCAGCTTTAATATCTATAAACGTAATATATAAGTCTTCTCCTATTTCGTTTTTCCTTTCAATTATATTTCTCAGTATGTATATATTATCTCTTGTTCCTCTTTCCTTCCTAAATGCCGCTTGTTCTTCTTCTAGTTTTCCTTCCAGTTCTTTCCTGAGCTTTCTTTCTATTATCCCGGTGTAGACTTTATATGCCACTGATGATAAGCATATAGCCCTATAGTTATCACATTCCGCTTCATCTCCTTTCTTGTGTATTGGTATCAATAAATTTTCTTCCCAGTCTTCCGGTATCTTTTCTGTTATCCATGCTTCCCTCATTATTTCCAGCAGCCAAAGCTTGCCTCGTTCTCCCACGTACTTCATCATCTCTGGATCTATGTCATCGGCACCTCCCGCTTTTCTAATCTTTATACTTGCCAATCCTTCTTCAATATCTTTGATATGAATTTCGTCTACTCGATTGTCTCTATCCACTTCTCTTGCCTGCTGTCCTCTCTCCTCATCTTGTTGGTTACTTGCCTCGAATTTTTCTTTATAGTGCTTATTCCATATGGTTAGTATGTCTTGTATGTTTGTTTTCAATTCATTTCTCTCATTTCTAATTCCTCTTATTTGTTTTTTTTTTGTTCCTTTCATGCTTCTTATTTTATTCCAAAACTGTTTATTGTTATTCCCAAAACCTTCGTTCAATTCTTCACCGAATTCCTTCCAGCTCTTCTTCTTCGCATCTTTTACTAGTTCTTTCACTATATTTCTCTATCTTCTATATTCGTCTCTATCTTGCTCTTCATTTGTGTTTATGTATCGCTTCCACATTTCTTTCTTCGTTTTTATAGCTTGTTTTATCTCCTTATTCCACCATCTAGTTCTTTTATTATTCTTACCATTCTTTCTTATTCCACATACTTGTTTCGCAGTGTTCCATAACGTGTCTCTCAATTTTTTCCATCTCTCTTCCATATTCCATATTTCCTGATTGTTTTCATACTGTTCCAATATTTTATCTGTCTCTCTTTGTTATAACTTCCTCATTTCCATATTTTTCATCTTATATATTGCTATTCTTGTATATTGAGGACTCTCTATTATTTCCATTAGTTTCATGTTTATCTCTGCTGTCACTAGTCTGTGTTGGGTACCGAGTTCGGCTTCGTTCTCTGTTTTTATATTCTGTATCGTTAGTTCTACGTCTCGAGGATATACTATGTAGTCAATTATGCTTCTCGCATTTCTCTCTTCTGCTACGTATGTATATTTTTTTTTTATTATAATTAATACAAATAAAAAAATGGACGAAAATCAAAAAAATTTATTAAAAATGATAGGTGAGAAAAACGAGGTCTGGAATGCAGCTGCCCCCGCACCGCCTTACGAGGGTTAATAAATATAAGCAATTATTAATTGAAATATTATTCTAAATTACATTACCTGCATCGATATCCTCATTTAACGATCGTAGAATTAATGGAGCAACAGGAAACAATCTCAACGTTTCCCTTATGACTCTGTCTGTATATTTCATTTTTGGTAGGTCATCAGGAAAAGGTCGCCTATCTGGTCCCAAAATTTCAATAAACTCTTCGTAAACCTTTTGCTACAAATAAACATTTAACTTCTAAGCTTTCAAACATAAATAGGTACTCATTAATTTTGTTTCACAATCGATAAAAAGCTAATAGTACGAGATCCGAATATAGAGCGATCTGTACCCATCTGATTGCCGGATGAAAATGTATTTTATTAAATTTCATAAAATCGTGTCATAGCTATCCTTAAGGGGGAGGGGCGTAGGGGTTGGAATCAATATTTCAAGCACATTTTTTTTTTGAAAATATGGTAAATTGTTCTTATTTTTAAATTAAATAGGCATATTCACTACAATTAATAGATTATTCAAGATAAAATTTAAGAAAAAATATTGAAAAATAAACCAACGGTGGCAAGGAGGTAACACTGTCGAGTTTTTTAGATTAATCAAATTTTGACTATTTGATATCACTCAGAAATCAAAAAAACGAATTTTTAGTACAAAAAATGGTGAACATATATTTATCATTGTTAAACAAAAAATAAGCATAAAACAAAAAATATCTTGACAGCGTTACCTCAAGGAATGTCTAAAGAAAATATATACAAAATTCCAGGTGGGTTGGACAGGTAGATTTGAGTTACAATGTCTACAGCCTTTGAAAAAAACCTTTTAGAGAAAAACGCGTTTAAAGTATTGTCAACTTTTATGTTCAATTGCTTTTTGTCTGTCAAATCGTAAAGTGATGCACATCGAAATGTGTTCTTGAAATGCGGAGTAATTTACAAACGAAAATCAGAATAGCTGTTGACCGTTCTTTACTACGCAAAAGCGCGCTGGCGCGAACTTGCTGCAAAGCGAGTCGAAGGTAGGGAGGTAGGGAGTTAGTGTTGAATATCCCAACCTTCTACTCGCTTTGCAGCAGGTTCGCCCCAGCACGGTTGAACGTAGTGAACAACGGTGAATAGCTGTTCTTATTTTCTTTGGTAAATTACTCCGGGATTTAAAAGATGTTCCGATGCACATCATTTTACGATTTGACAGACAAAAATGAAATTTAAAATAAAAGTTGACAATACTTTAAACGCTTTTCCTTAAAACTGCTTTTTTCAAAGGCTGTAGCCACTGTAACTAAAAAACTACTTGACCGACCCACCTGGAAATTTGTATGTATTTTCTTTATACATTTCTTGAGGTAATGCTGTCGAGATATTTGTCGTTTTATGCTGATTTCTTATTTAACAATAATAAATTCGTTTCTTTTCACCTTTTTGTGCAAAAAAATTCGTAGTTTCGGTTTCTGAGTGATCTCAAAAAGTCAAAATTCGATAAAACTAAAAAACTCGACAGGGTTACCTCGAAAATATCATAAGCTAAAAAAAAATTTGAATTTTTTATTTACCATAAGTTAGTGATGAATTCTGATGCCCACCGCAAAATTCATTATATTTTGAGCGGAATGGGACGCTTCATCGCCGCCGGTTCATCGCTGCCGTTTCGATGCCGCCGGTTCATCGCCAGTCCATTTCATCGCCGTCATATCTCGCATTTCCTAGAATTCCTAATTAATACTAAAAATAAATAATAATTGTAACTGTCGAAAATTCGGAAATATATCAGATAGCGATTAATTGACTGGCGGCCGGCGATGAATCGGCCGGCGATGAATCGGCCGGCGATGAAACGGCCGGCGATGAACTGGCGGCATCGAAACAGCGGCGATGAAACGTCCTAGACCCATTTTGAAGTGTCTTCAAAAATTTGCCACCGTTGCAATGGCTTATTTTACAATAATTTTCTTCAAAATTTCTTCTTGAATAATCTATGAATTGTATTGAATATGCCCATTTAATTTAAAAATAAAATAATTCTACCATACTATCAAAAAAAAATTTGCTTGAAATATTGATTTCAACCCCAAAATAAAATAATTCTACCATACTATCAAAAAAAAATTTGCTTGAAATATTGATTTCAACCCCTACGGTCCCCCAACACACATACAAACATTTTCCCTTTTTAAATAGAAATTGAGTTAGATTTCTGTAACTTTTGAATGGTATAACCGATTTTCAAAAGTAGACATGAGTTGGAAAGTTAATAATCAATACTATCAAAATCCGCAGAAGTTAGAATAAAATTTTTGAAATTTTTGGGTGTTTTGGGGACGAGAACGGAAAACAAACACCAAATAGGGAGGGCCGTAAAACCCACACGCTTGGACCAAAATAGATAATATAGCTAGCATATCGACTGGCTGGTCTTTTCCTAAACTTTAAGATGCGATTTGGGTCCATTTTTTAATTCAGTCAAGTTGATAGGATCAAAAACTTCGCGTATATTATAGTGTCGCTTATAAGGGGGTGCGCCACTGGCGAGAATGACCGTATACGCAAAGTTTTCGATTCTATCAACTTGACTGAATTTTGGTTTTTGTCTATAAATCTTTTTTTGAGTTATTGATTCTGATTATAGCTAGCAATAGTTTTCTTATTATTAAAATTATTATTCAATCATGTCTTAGAAATATTGCTCAAAGTTATAAATAAAAAAATATGAAATTTTTTTTTTAAAACGCTTTTCTTTAGTTACGAGTGACTAAAATTAAAAATATAGAAAAACCAACTAAAAAGCAAAAAATAAAAAAATTGAAAAAATCTAACACATTCGTTAAAGAAAAGCGTGGGGGCGTCTTCATCGAATATACGGTTTTCGCCCAAAGCTTTTCTTTAACGAATGTGTTATGTTTTTTTTAATTTATTTATTTTTTGCTTTTTAGTTGATTTTTTATAATATTTTTAATTTTAGTCACTCGTAACTAAAGAAAAGCGTTTCTTAAAAATCTTTTTTTTCATATTTTTTTTTTTTACTTTTTGGCCTTACACTTTTCAAACATTAAAATATATCGTCATGTTTATTAAAATATGTATAAAATATAAATATGATATACAAACATGAAAAGTAGTCGGAATCGGCAACAAATTTGAAATATTATTGTTTATTTATGAAGCATAACGTAAACAATTAATGTCAAAAGTGAAATTATGTATAGTTCATATAATTAGCTACAATCAGTAAAAGTTTAAAGATTCTACATTGTAAAAAACAAGAGAATTTAAGCATTTTCAATTAAAATCGTTTTTTTTTTATTTAATCTTCGGATGACCAAGGGGGTAAATTTGGACCCCAGTGCATGTTTTATTTAATAAATTCAGAAATATTTTCAATTTTAAACTCATTATTTTTTTAGTTGACTTTAATATCGTTCTAGATACCCTCGTATTTTTTTTCGTAAAATTCTCTATATTTTACGAAAAAAAAATTGTCTGAATTTGGGGTCAAAGACGAACTCCCTTGGCCTTCCATATTCCAATTTTATATTAAGCAAATACAGTCAACAGGGCCGCCGCCAGAAAAAAATTTAGGGAGGGTCAAAATCTTTAAGTCGCTTTTCTATTCTATAAATGAATGAAAGAACAAGAAACATTTATATTTTAATATAATACAAAAAAGATTAATCGGTAAATAAAAACTGTAATCTTCTTCGATCTTGACCAAAGTCAATAACCTTCTTTTATCTTAAGCTGTAATTATCCAGGGGGGTCGGCGGACCCTCCCTGACCCCCTTGCCGGAGGCTCTGACCGTCTATTATGTGGAATTGTATGTAAGGAACATTTCAATATTGAAAAAATATTGTTTGTTAAACCTGTGGCGACGTAGTTAGTGTATATTTTAAAATTTCTTTAGTTCTAAGTTCAGAATGAAGATTCCTGTTTTTGTTCTGTTGGAATTAAAAATATGTTTTACTGATATTTATTTATAATTTTTTGATACAATAGTAACATTAAAATTACGAATAATTTATTACATTTCTTAAAACAACTTCAATTTTTTGTCAATTGTCATTTTTGACTTGAGGTCGTTTTTTACCCCCGTTGGTCATAAAAAAAAAGGTTGGTCATCGGAAGGTTAAACAATTAATAAACATAAACAAAAATTATTTTTTATTGACTATTCGTGTATTGTTCCCGCGAATGCATATGTCTGCAAATTTTCATTCATTTGCATTGAAGAAAAGGCAGTCAAATTAACGTTTAGAGATTTGATGCAAACTATTGAAGTAAAGAAAAGCGTTTAAAAAAATAATGAATGTAGAAAATATTTTATTTTTACATCGACATTTCTCAAAATTTAGCACACCTCAAAATTTGGCGCCCCTCAAAATTCGGCGCCCCGGGCGGTCGGCCGGCTCGCCCGCCCCTTTATCCGGCACTGATCACAACACAATGGAACGCAGAAACAGGACAAAAATGCTCAAAAGAATGTTGCAGGAAATGGATACACAAATCAAGGTTCAATGTTTCGTAAGGTAGAATCTTCTTCTTCTTCTTAATGTGCCTTGTCCGTTGCAGATGTTGGCTATTATCATAACAATTTTAATTTTGTTTGCGGCATTTTTGAATAACTCGATCGATGTTAGTTCAAACCATTGACGTAAGTTTTGAAGCCATGAGTGTCTTCTTCTTCCGGGTCCGCCTTTGCTTTCTATTTTACCCTGTATTATCAGTTGGAGTTCTGAGATGCTACGTGTTCTCAGTATTATTCTATGGGTTGGAGGCTTGGACATTAAAGAAGGATGTTTCGGACAGATTAGAAGCCTTCGAGTTATGGGCCTACAGAAGAATATTAAGAATAAGTAGGGTGGATAGAGTTACGAATATCGAGGTGTTGAGAAGAATGGGAAAAGATAAAGAGGTTTTAAATACAATTAAAGTCAGAAAACTGCAATATCTGGGACATGTTATGAGGGGCGAGCGTTATAACTTGTTACAATTATTAATACAAGGAAGAATAGAGGGTAGAAGGAGTCGCGGAAGAAGACGCATCTCCTGGTTAAACAATTTGAGAGCTTGGTTTAATTGCACTTCTGCTGATCTCTTTAGAGCAGCGGTATCGAAAGTGCGAATTGCCGTAATGGTTGCCAACCTTCTTAGAGGAGATGGCACATGAAGAAGACGAAGATCAGTTGGAGTACCATCAGACCGCTGATGACTGATCTAGAGTCATATTGAGTGATGAATCGCAATTTGATGTTTACGTGGGGGACTTTTTAAAACGGATTATCAGAAGTAAACTGAACCATTTTGTATATTATAATCTGTACACTCCAGTGGAAGTTTTAGCTGTTTTTCACTTTAATGCGATCCGTTAAGACATGGGGGATCAGTCCACTTTTCTTCTAATCTACCTCTTCAAAGCTTCTGGTGTGCCTTCGTATCCATCACTACTTTTCTCCACTTATTTCGATTCTCAGTCTTTTTCTTCCAGTTGCGAATTCCCATAACTCATAAGTCGTCTTCGACTTGCTGTTTCCATCTTGCTTTTGGTCTGCCTCATGCTCTTGTCTCAGGGAGACAAAGGGGGTATCCAGTTGGTAATAGCTTTAATGGGATCATCTTCACTTTTTCTATTTATATGACCATACCACCTTATTCTTCGTGCTTTTGCTTCTTTCACTGTGTTTTCTCCTTCCATCCATTGTTCCAGTTCATGGTTCATCCAGGGTCTTCTTTCGTTTTCATTTAGTATTGTTGTTCCCAGAATGTTGCGCATTATTTTTCTTTCAAACACTTTCAGCTGTTCTTCTTCTTTTAACGTTAGGGTGTTGGTTTCTATGGCATACATTACCACTGGCCTTATGGTAGTCTTATATATTCGCATCTTTGTATTTCTGCTTAACTTGTTATCTTTTATCCTTTTTTTTTGTAGTAAGCTCTATTTCCTGCTTGTAGTGTCTGTCTCAGGTCTATCCTTTCATTATATCTACTAATAATCGTTCCCAGGTATTTGATCTACTTCCTCAAATCTGTAATTATCTATTATCATTTGTGTTAGGCTTATTTTCTTGAATCTGCTTGCGTTAATGTACTTTGTTTTTTCCATATTTATATCCAGTCCTCTTCTTTTTGTCAGTTTTTCTATTTCAGAGAATGTCTTAATTAATGATCTTCTGTCCCGGACTATTACAACGATATCATCTGCATAACCTACTATTTGTACTGTATTTTTATTAATTATTCCGTTATTTGTTCCTTCTTTTATTGCACAATCTAGAGCTGTAACAAATAACTCAGTTGACAGGGCGCCCCCTTGTCTGACTCCGTTTTAGACTCTAATCATTTCTGTTGTCTTTTGACCTAAATCTATTACTGCTTGTACCCCTTTCATTGTCATTTTTATTAGCTGTATTATTTTGCCTGGTACTTTTATTAATTATATTAAAATGAACCATTATAGTTATTAAGGTACCAAGGGTATTATAAGGATAATAACGCTTGAGGTATATACGTTTACCGAAAACGATATTATCTATAATACCCGTGGTGCCTTCAACGATTAATGTCCGACTAAATTCTTCTTAATATGCAAAAAAATTGAATGAAAACGCCCAAGGGTGTTATTTTTAAAAATAACGCCCTAGGGCATTATATTTTTCGTCCGCTATAACTTTTCCCATTCGTCACGATTCATTTTCAAACAAATTAAGTCAAAACATAAAGTGAAACAAACGTCGATGTGTATATACATTTTGTATACTGTATACTAATACACTACACACATCGGCGTACTTTTTACTTTATGTTTTGACTTAATTTGTTTGAAAATGAATCGTGACGCATGGGAAAAGTTATAGCGGACGAACAATATCATTTAACTGACTTCTAAATCATGTCATTCTTTGTCAAATAATATACCAGTCGGACATTAATTTAATAAATACTGCCTCATCAGAACTGTGAGGTTTCGGAAAAGAATTATGATTTGGGGGTGCATGTCATCAGCGAGTCAAGGAAGGTATGAGGTGGTGGAAAGCACAGTTAACGCAGCAAAGGATTAAGAAATTTTGAAAAATAGTCTAACACTAAGTAGGTACTTCCGTTGATTGATGTATTGGTACTTCCTATCTGTACCCGGAGTGACCCGGACTTGAATTTTATATTCCGTGCAAAGGAATATAAAACAGGACCGTGCTGCATGCCATATGGCTAAAACAACTAAAAATGGTTTGCAGATGATCTCATTAAATTCATCTCATTTTCTTCGAACAGTACCGACCTTAAATTTATTGAGACATTGGGTGCGTTCACCAGACCAGTGCGCTATGTCAGCGCTTTGAAACCGTTTAAGATTTTTCCGGTGAACGTCATGTCAATTTAGGCTAAACTTCAACGTGTTGACGAAGCGGTCGCCATTTTATTCAACGTAGTATTTGTATCGCTTCAATATTAAACGTGTTTAAGAAATAAATTGTAATGGCGCGCTGATTTGAAAATATTTACTTTTACAATGGTTTTAATTATAAAGTAATTGAAACTTAGGAGATGCATAATTACACCACCGCTTTGTTCCAATTTTCATAATTTTGTTGCCTTTATAGTATGAAAAAATTGATCCAAATAATGGCATAACCCAGACATCCAAAGTGAAAGTTATCCTCCAACACCAAATTGTTCTATATGGTCCACATAATGTTCAGAAAAAAGTCACACCATTTTGAGCGTCGGGTTTGAGGGGAGATGGGAGAGAAGTCGGTAAATTAGTAGTTTTTTTACGTTTTTCGTCAATAGTTCTAAAATTATGCTTTAGAGTAAACAATGTTCTATACAAAAAATGTTCTACATACAATTTAAAACAAAAAAAGTCCATACATAATTGTTATAAAATCAACGGTTCCAGAGTTACGGAGGGTGAAAAGTGGAGGTTTTCGATATTTTTATATTATTTGGAAAATTTTGATGATGATTTTGTGTGGTAAGGTTGACGTTTCTTCAAGGGCTTATCACTGACATACCATCGGCCACTGAAATAGCAAATTTTATTTACAAAAATAATTCTCTCATCAGTAATAACATTAAAAATTGCCCAAAAAATATAAAAAGTATCGAAAACCTCCACTTTTCACCCTCCGTAACTCTGGAACCGTTGATTTTATAACAATTATGTATTAAACCTTTTTTGTTTTAAATTTTATGTAGAAAATTTGAGTATAAAATATAATTTACGCTAAAGCATAATTTTAGAAATATTGACGAAAAACATAAAACAACTACTAATTTACCGACTTCTCCCCGATCTCCCCCCAAAGCAGACGCTCAAATTTGTGTAACTTTTTACTGAACAATATGTGGACCATATAGAACAATTTTGTGTTGGAGGAAAACTTTTACTTTGGATGTCTGGATTAGGCCTTTTTTTGGACCAATTATAATATTATTTTTCTCATGATCATCTTTCAGTGCGTCACAGTTTTTCGATTTCTTTCTAACGCATTAAATTGTATGTGGCAGAAAAAAACGTACGTCTCTGATTACAGACATTTACAACATTTATTTTAGTTATTCTAGTTGTCGATAGATGGCGCCATAATAAAAAAATATTTTTTTTTAATTAGATAATAACATTACAAGTATAAGCTGTATAATTTATAAGACTATACAAATCAAAGAAAATACCATTTTATAAATGCAAGAAACACATTTGATTTGTTTTTATTCCAAATTGAAAATAAAATGTGACAACACTCAGATTTAACTAAAATGTCATGTTAGAATAAATGTCATAAATGTGTATTATCACGGACTTACCCTTTTCCCTATCATTTGTTACGCACTGAAAAATGTTCATGAAAAGGACAATATACTATCTCCGTAACTTTGGAACCGTTCATTTTAGAAGGATTATGCATAGGACCTTTTTTATTTCAAATTTTATGTAGAATATTTTTGTATAGAAGGTTGTTCATACTAAACTGCATAGTTTTAGAAATATTGACGAAAAACGTAAAAAACTACGAATTTACCGATTTCTCTCCCCTCTCCCCCCCAAACCTGACGCTCAAAATGGTGTGACTTTTTTCTGAACATTATGTGGACCATATAGAACAATTTGGTGTTGGAGGATATCTTTCACTTTGGATGTCTGGGTTTGGGTCTAGTTATACCATACTATTAGTTTTCGAGATATTTCTAATAGGCCAGTTATCTGCCTCACCCTATATTATATACAAGTCAAAACATGTTTATGGTGTACAATTTATTGTACGTCAGGCACATCTGGGTTAAGGACATTGGCGATCATCATGGCCCATTTAACTCTGTCTGCAACGGTTCTGAGGAGTTTTTTTTTGTTGTTTCTCCACTCCACTGCTCTAAATTTTTCAACCAGGTAACGATATTACGAAATATTTTCGTTTTTTAAGGGAACACTATCATAACATTTTTATGGGGTGTACAAATGTCACTATTATTTATTTTTTAGTTGTCCTGTCACAAGAATGTCACATGATCATTTTCAATACCCGTGTTGAGCTGCCCCCCCCCCCCACTTGCAAAAATCAAAAAACAAAAAAGTGGGGGGGGCTGACTGAGTCAGCCCCCCCCACTACTTAAAAATAGGAATATTGAATCGGTTTTTGCGGCAGAATTACGAGCTATTTATGAGCTCTTGAAATTATATAGTTTAGATTTTTGAGCTCATCCCCTTCACCCCCAAACAACCCTTTAATTTATTTAACTTAATAGAAAAATGCTGAGAAAACTTAAAATATATCGTATTGCGGATATAATTCCTATAGATTATATCTAAGAATAAACTATTAAATCACGTGCATTTCGATTATTGAGCTACAACCCCTTCGCAAGAAAACCACCCTATCTTCCCAAATTACGCGCATTTAGATCAGTAAATTGCAATTTATTTTGTATAGTGCAGTCACTGAAGGTAAAAATCAACGACTACCTTCAATTTCGGTGAACCTTCATCGATTTTCACGAAAATTGGTCAGTGGTTAGAGGATACGTCAAGAAACAAAGGTGACATGGTACCACCTTGCGCCTTTACCCTAAGGGTGGATACCGCCCCTTCTGGGGGTGAAAATTGTTTTATTAAAAATAACTGCACAAATCAATAAAGGAACAAATTAAAAGCAAAATTTAATATATAAAGTTAATAAAATAAGTCAATATATAAGTATTTTCTATGGGAAATAAGCCACAATTTTACTAAAAAATGAATTTATTAACGTTTCGAAGCCCAAATCGGGTTTCGTTGTCAAAATATAAAATACTATTAAAATAAATTATTGAATTAAAATAAATTATCAAAATAGAACATCCTTAATTATAAAAATGCCACAAGGAAATAGCTTCAGAATAACAATGAGTCAATACTTTTTAAGTTATTAAAGATCAAAGATTTTAATTATTCGTGAAAAAAATGCATGTTATGAAGCGGTTTTTCGTAAATCACTGAAAAATTGTAAGTTTTTACAAAAAAGTTAATAGTAGTTTAATTCGTATAGCTTATATTCTAAGAATAAACTCTTAAATCACGCGCCTTTCGATTATAGAGCTACAACCCCTTCGTAAGAAAACCATCCCATATTCCCGGCTTAAGAGAGAGTTGTACTTAAAATAATTTAAATTAATTATTTGGCGACTACATATCGTTTAATAATTTATGAGCTTGCAAAATATACCCATCTCAATTATTGAATTGCCATTTTCTTTCTATAGTGCAGTCACTGAAGGTAAAAATCAACTATGACCTTCGATTTCGGTAAATCTCCATTCATTTCCACGAATTAACAATAACAACTTGGGGTTTTAACCTGGGGTATATGTCACCCCTTCTCGGGGTGAAAATTACTTTATTAAAAATAACCCCACAAATCGAGAGAGGGACAAATTGTAAGCAAAATTTGTTATATAATGTTATTAAAATAAATCAATACTTTTTGAGTTATTAATTAATTTATGTGAAAGAAAATGCATGCTTTAAAGCGATTTTTCATAGATAACTCAAAAACTATAAGTTTTTACAAAAAAGTGTTCATCACTAAAATTGAAGCTAATAAGAAATATAATAAATTGCTTACTTGAAAAACCCTTTAGTGTTAATTTAAAGTAAGTTATTGGTAATTAAATCTATATTGTTTCTGCGACTATTCAAATCTAAGGATTCAAGCTGAAATAACGGGAAAGAGATGCATTTTATAACACTTAGGTACTTTGTCAAAGTACTTAGAAATACCTATCAAAAATGAGCTCCAGAAAAAGTTGATAGCATCAAAATCCGCTCACCAATTTTCGTGAAAATGAATGGAGATTTACCGAAATCGAAGGTCATAGTTGATTTTTACCTTCAGTGACTGCACTATAGAAAGAAAATGGCAATTCAATAATTGAGATGCGTATATTTTGCAAGCTCATAAATTATTAAACGATATGTAGTCGCCAAATAATTAATTTAAATTATTTTAAGTACAACTTTCTCTTAAGCCGGGAATATGGGATGGTTTTCTTACGAAGGGGTTGTAGCTCTATCATCGAAAGGCGCGTGATTTAAGAGTTTATTTTTAGAATATAAGCTATACGAATTAAACTACTATTAACTTTTTTGTAAAAACTTACAGTTTTTCAGTGATTTACGAAAAACCGCTTCATAACATGCATTTTTTCACGAATAGATAAAATCTTTGATCTTTAATAACTTAAAAAGTATTGACTTATTTTATTAACTTTATATAATAAATTTTGCTTTTAATTTGTTCTTTTATTGATTTGTGCAGCTATTTTTAATAAAACAATTTTCACCCCCGAGAAGGGGCGGTATCCACCCTCAGGGTAAAGGCGCAAGGTGGTACCATGTCACCTTTCTTTCTTGACGTATCCTCTAACCACTGACCAATTTTCGTGAAAATCGATGAAGGTTCACCGAAATTGAAGGTAATCGTTGATTTTTACCTTCAGTGACTGCACTATACAAAATAAATTGCAATTTACTGATCTAAATGCGGGTAATTTGGAAGCTTATAAATTATTCAATGATATATAGTCGCCAAATAATTAGTTTAATGCATTTTAAGTACAACTTTCTCTTAAGCCGGGAAGATAGGGTAGTTTTCTTGCGAAGGGGTTGTAGCTCAATAATCGAAATACACGTGGTTTAATAGTTTATTCTTAGAGTATATAAGCTATAGGAATTATATCCGCAATACGATATATTTTAAGTTTTCTCAGCATTTTTCTCTTAAGTTAAATCAATTAAAGGGTTGTTTGGGGGTGAAGGGGATGAGCTCAAAAATCTAAACTATATAATTTCCAGAGCTCATAAATAGCTCGTAATTCTGCCGCAAAAGCCGATTCAATATTCCTATTTTTAAGTAGTGGGGGGGCTGACTCAGCCCTCCCACTAAAGTATCAAATTCCTGCTCAGCGGAACGAGCTCAAAATTTTTAGTTTGCGGAATATGAGAGCTCATAAATAGCTCATAAATCAGGGCTATTTGTTTTTTGATTTTTGCAAGTGGGAGAGGCCAGCTCAACACGGGTGTTTTCAATAGTCATTTTCTAATAGTTTTCGATATATTGGAAAAAATCGATTTTCATTTTGTAATTTCAAAGGACTGAACTTTTCTTATGTGCACATTATTTGGACTAAGGTAAGTTAGGTTCAATCGAACTATTTTTGGTCCCAGAATATGTGATTTAATTTATGACCTGCCTTTTTGTTACAACCTGTATAATATATAGTCTAAGAGCTAGTGAACCCTCCGACTAACGGTGCAAAATTAGGAAAAGTGCAAATTTAGGGGGTAAAATAAACTTTCTCCTGTAAAGTTTAAATTTAAGTATGTGTTTGAGTAAGTCATTTAGAAGAAATGTGCACAATGACAGGCGATTCTGAAGAGCATAAACCTTGCCAGGCGAGGGGACAGATTATGGGTTTTTCCTAAAATTATTTTTTTTGCATCGAACAAAGTTTTTTTTAGGTTTTTTAATCATTCCAAACAGAAAAGGTCTTTGGTGATTTTTCTCTCAAGTTAATAGTTTTTGTTATATTAGCGTTTAAAAATTTTGAAAATTGCGAAATCGGCAATTTTTAAACCTAAATCGGACATTTCACTAAAAATTTCAATGTTGCCAAGGTAGGTAGATATTCTTTAAACATTGATTGATGAAATCCCGAAGAGTTTTTTGCAATACAATATCGAAAACCCCTTTGTTTTTTAATTGCTAATCAAGCGGGCGCGACACTGTAGTATAAGTGAGGACGTTTGAGTTTGCATAAATTCATTATCTCGAGAAAGGGCAAATTTAAAGAGAAATCCCCGGACAGGTCGATTTTTATTCTTAAATTAGGATTTTTGGCATATATATAATACTAGTGACGTCATCCGTCTGGTCGTGATGACGTAAGCTATGATTTTTTTAAATAAGATTATAGGTTGTGTGATAGCTCATTTGAGAGATTATTTAATTTTCTATTCAGTAATATAGACAATAACATAATTATTTATACAGGGTGTACAAAAAAATTTTTTTATTAAATTAATTTAGACAAAAAGAAGAAAAAAATTGTTTGTACACCCTGTATAAATAAGTATGTTAAGGTTTATATTACTGAATAGAGAAATAAATAACCTTTCAAATGAGCAATCACACAACCCTACTCTCATTTAAAAAAATCATCGATTACGTCATCACGCCTAGATGGATGACGTCACTAGTATTATGTATATGCCAAAAAGTCCTAATTTAAAAATAAAAATCGACCTGTCTGAGGATTTCTCTTCAAATTTGCCCATTCTCGAGATAATGAATTTATGCCAACTCAAACGTCCTCATTTATACTACAGTGTCGCGCCCGCTTGAATAGCAATTAAAAAACAAAGGGGTTTTCGATATTGTATTTCAAAAAGCTGTTCGGTATTTCGTCAATCAATGTTTAAAGAATATCTAGCTATCTAGGCAACACTCAAATTTTTAGGTAAATGTCCGATTTGGGGTTAAAAATGGCCGATTTCGCAATTTTCAAAATTTTTAATCGCTTATACAGTATGTCCCTGTAAGTTTTATCCATATGGAAAACTTTTTTATTATTAATTTTACGAAAAAAAGATATTCTTTATAAAAAGCTCTGCATGGTCCAAAACCTAAGATTTAACCATCAAATATCAAATTTTTTGAATATTATACTAGGTATGTCAAAAAGTTTGAATTTCACTCAAGAGTAAAATAGCTTTATTTTTCGTAATATTGGAAATTGCTATTATGAAAAGTTGTTTGGAATTAAAAACTATATTCTAATATGCAATAACATCCTTCTAGTTGAAAAAAATTTTTTTTGAGAAATTATGGATCTATATATCATTATTTTTTCAGTTTTTTCAATTCTGATAATTCTTTTATTATTAATTTTACGAAAAAAAGTGATTCTTAATAAAAAGTTCTGGATGGTGTAAAACTTAAAATACAACCATCTTATATCAAATTTTATCAATTTTATACGAGGTATGTCAAAAAAGATAAATTTAGATCAAAAGTAAAGTACCTTTATAGTTCAGAATATTTCAATTAGAAGGATGTAATTACATACTGAAACACAGTTTTTAATTCTAAATAACTTTTCATAATAACAATTTTCGATGTTGTGAAAAATAAACGTATTTTACTCTTGAGCGAAATTCATATTTCTTGACATACCTCGTATAAAATTGATAAAATTTGACAAAATATGGTTGTATTTTAGATTTTAGACCATGCAGAACTTTTTATTAGGAATCACTTTTTTTCGTAAAATTAATACTAAAAGAGTTATCTGAATTAAAATAACTGAAAATAATGTTAGTTATCCATAATTTAAAAAAAAAAAATTTCAATTAGAAGGATGTAATTGCATACTAGAATACATTTTTTAATTCTAAACAACTTTTCATATTAGCAATTTTCAATATTGTGAAAAATAAAGCTACTTTACTCTTTAGTGAAATTCAAACTTTTTGACATACCTCGTATAATATTCAAAAAATTTGATATGTTGTCCATATGGATACAACTTACAGGGACATACTGTATAACAAAAACTATGAACCTAAGAGAAAAGTCACTAAAGACCTTTTCTGTTTGGAATGATTCAAAAAATCTAAAAAAACTGTGTTCGTTGCCAAAAAGATAATTTTAGGAAAAACCCCTAATCTTTCCCCTCGCCTGGCAAGGTCTTATGCTCTTCAGAATCGCCTGTCATTGTACACATTTCTTCTAAATGACTTACTCAAACACATACTTAAATTTAACCTTTACAGGAGAAAGTTTATTTTACCCCCAAGATTTGCACTTTTCGATTCACCTGGTAGATACACGTGCACGGCTGATGCCTGCCTGGTCACGGTTTTTAGCCTTGGTGTGCTATGAGTTATCACTAAACAAATTTCTAGCCTTACAGGACGACCGTTAGTCGGAGCCCAAGTAGCAATTTGTCGACGCGACAACGTTGTCTACCGCGTGGCAACGTTTTGTTACAACGTTCTTATTGCCTAGAAGACGACCCTATTCTGCACTAATTTGGTGGACGATTTTTGAGTTGTCTTGACGTTGCCTAGGCAACCTCCTATGAAGCAACATCGTTTCGTAAGCGTTGCATAAGACAACTGAAGCGACTATAAAAAGAACCTGCGCGTGCAATGGTTGCTCAAGGAGTCAGACTAGTTATGTTTTTTTACCTATATTTTTAACACCTGTATGGTGAATGCGAAAACCAAAAAGGTAACTATTTTGACATCGTATTAGGTATTTAAATTTATATAAATACATAAAGGACATAACAAAATTACCTGATCTGAAATTTATAAACGCATCTCAGATTACCGTCAAATATGGATATTTCACCTTTAAAAAACACACGCGCTACTTTTTTTACGACATTTTTGACAAAAAATATGCAAATTTAAAAAAATCAAATTTTAATATAAAAGTCAAAATTTATGTTAAAGATGTTCTGTATAAATTTAATGTATTGATGGTGCTTTTAAAGGTATCAGAAAATGCCTGCATTTTTTATATTCTGTGTTTTCATTTTCTTTACATCCCAAAAATCTTAAGTAAAACCAAAATGGTGCATTAAACAATATTACCAATTTTACTAAAAAAATACCTTATTACCAACCCTAGACCGATAAGACAACTTAGAAGTCCAATCGCCAACCAAACCCGACCGCGCTGACTATCCCAACCATTTTAGAACGCACCCTCTTATTGGGTGACAGAGAGGTCATGTGACCAGTGTCAAAAGTGTAGCATTCTCCTTAACAGCGTTGCCACATTTATGAGATTTCTACTTTTTTGGTAGATTTTTGATATTTTTTAAAATATTCTAGTAGGTAATATTCTTTAGTAGATTTTTGGTATATTTCAACATTTTGTTATGACTAAAATAAAATTTGCTTTTTAATAGTATTTACCGCATTTCTAAATTAAGTTTCACACATTTGGTTACAATTTCCCAATCCGAAAATAAGACAGAAAATAAGATTCAGAATAAATAGGTCATTACCGAAAATAAGATTCAGGACGTAGATGATGAATATTACAGAGAAATGAAACTGGATTCTTGTGTAACAAACTTGCAGATTTCAAGTAACAGTGCAAGCAGTATTTCAGGTATTATTGAAGAGTTCTGGCATTCGGTGAGGCTATTAGAAGCTAACGATGGAAAAGTAAAATATCTAAACATATGTAACTTTGCAAACACAAAATGTTGTGTTCACGTGTTTCTAATGTTAAATGCGAAACAATTGTTTGAAGAATTTGATCCAGACATGCCCCTGTTAAAATTAGTGGATGACAAAATATTCTAGTTGTTAAATGTACCTATTCATTTTTTTCGAATCATGAGGAAACTATAATAAGTATTTTTGAAAAATTTAAACGCAGAATGAAAGACTGCATTATTTAGAAAAACCAAAACGTTTCTTTTGAATGAGATATTTGGAATTAAAATGACACTACATTTTGTCTTTTTTTACATTTTGTCTTTTTTTCACCCCTGTAACTTATTAAAATAAACATTATAGAAGTTTTCAGGGACTTTCGGTCCTCGGAATAACGTAATCTTTCTTTCTGCGTTTAAATTTTTCAAAATACTTATTAGTTTTCTCAGGATTCGCAAAAAATGAAAACATTTAAAATACATTGAACATTTTAACGGGCGACATTTTGCGCCTATCCCCTTAAGTTAGCTGTTGTTTTTATTATCAAAAATCCCAAATATATCCCAAAAATCCTTAAGTATATTTTAGTTTTTGATTTAGTAGATTTTAGCTAAAAAATGGTAATTACCAGTTGTTGTTTTTGGAATAATTAGGTTTCCAATTTTTTGGAATTCCTCTTGGGACAGTTAAGACGGATATGCAGATTACTGTATAAGTATACTGTATTTACATGGCCTAAAAAGAATCTACTGATTTTGTGAAAGCAAAACGACTGAAAGAGTAAAAACTGACCTGGCAACCCCGTCTAGCAAAGCTGATACAAAGATTTAAAGATTAAGGTTATCAAATCTACTGATAAAACAGTGGACAATGGAATGGAAACCAGCTATTAAAAAAACAAACAAACAGGTTGTTAAATTAAATCGAAAATTTCCAGCAAAATAAAACATATAATAAGAAAAAAATAAGGTTATAAGGTAAATTCTTTTTCTCCTTCTGAAGTTGCCGCAAAGATGTCACACACCTAGGGTCGTGACAGACAACTTCAGAGTCGGCCAGAAAACCCAAATGGGCCAGGGCGTAAATTAGTTTAGCATTATAACGTTTTTAAGTCGTTGCGATTGTTGAAAAAAGTGAACTGTGATATGTAGTTGTCACAATGGTAATAAATTAGTTGCCCGTATAACTAAAGGTATTACTTAAAGTTGTAACATCGTAATGTCAGTCGGGATAGGGGACGTTGGCCGAAACAACTGAAAATGCTCTCGGGCAACGTTATATACAGTGCATTTGTTTGTACTGACAACCAATGTGTCGAAAAATTGCTACTTGGGAGGGTTCACTAGCTCTTAGACTAATAGGCAATAATGTATTGTTGATCTCATTATTTAATTCCACTAGCAAGGTTGTGAAGTTAAACATTTTCAATAATTCGTTTTTCCGCACATTAGTCGTTGACAACCGAATTAATTTGTGTATAACAAACTAACGTCTATTTTTAGATGTAAAAAATTATGTCAGAAATAGAATCAAAAAGGTTTTATTTACCTGTACATCTTGGAACATGCCGAGAATGGTAAAAACAAAGCAAAGAGTAGACGCTGTTGTATCAGTACCCTAAAAATGTCAGAAATGCAATAAAATAAAATCAATTGTGTATTGTACGAGTATAGCTAGGTATACCAAATAATATGAGAACTGAGTGGTAAATTGAATGTCACTATCTTATACACTATGCGGATTGAAATGAAAATATCTTGTTTTACTGTAGCCCAGTAAATGAACGTGAAATACCGTGATACCGTGTCACTTTCAGTGTCACACAAAAATTGCATGAATATTTGGATTTAGGTTCTACTTACCCCCCACTTCAAAGTTGGACTTGTGGCGTTGGTTGCTTTAACTCAAGGAGTGAAAGTCACCCCTTTTCGGGGGTGAAAACAAAATACGTTTAAAATAAGTCCGGAAATGGATAAACTGAATAATTATTCTAAGCAACTGTTGTTCTATAGGGTTTTTGAAGTGTACTTCTTCCGAATATTTCTTATCGTTTGGTATGGAATTTTGTCGGGTGTAAGCCCTATTTAGCACCCCAAATGAAATTAATCATGACCGTTTAACAATTAGTTTACCTCATGCATTTTTTTTAAACTTAAAGATAAAACCCATAACTAAATTAAAATTCATGGTGACGTTTCAATTATTACTTTAATCATCGTCAGAATAATAAGTTTTTTGAGCGAATGCTTTAAAATAATTTTAAAGGAACAAACAATAATTAATGAAAATGTAAAAAATGACATTGACAGTCATTGGGTTAAGTCAATAATTTCAAACACGCCATGTCTTGTTGCGTGTTTATGGGTGGCTTCAAAAGAAATATGGATAATGCCTCCTTGATGCTGAGTTCCGTTGGAGAACTTGCATGACCAATGATTGAGAAGTCCTTACGACTAATAGGGTGGTCAGAATCAGTCATATGTTGGAATACCGCTGAATTTGGAACTGTTCTTGATCGTCTTCCTAAGTGAGGAGTGACACCTAAGTGGTCACAGTAAGATTCTGACCACCTTATTATTTTTATCAAGTTTAATGGTGTGTCCTTATCTACATACATTATGCATTTTTTACAATATGATGTGTAAGTTTCACCAGTTCAAATGACTTATTTTTTAAAGGGTTGTAGATGAAAGGGTTTGAACGAGTCACTAATCACAAGTGTATGCAAAAATTTGAACAGCCATATCCTAACCAATTTTTGTCTTACAGAAAAATAGGATACAACCAAAATATGTATAAAAGCAACACCTACATTTTTCTACTCTTTCAGATTTTTCCTATCGCTAAAACTGTTCAAGTTATTTTTCCATTTTTCCAAATTAAAAAAAAATAATTCTATAATACCACTTTTTTCAAGAAGAAGCACTTCGAACTGATCAAACTTACAGATCATAATATTATGATCTGGATGTTTGATCGGTTCGAAGGGCATTATAAGTATACATATTACATAAATTAAAGGGTAAGGCGGATTTCATTTGTGGTGCTAAATAAGGAGAGATTGTCACGATGTTTTTGCCAAGAAAAGGTGCCAACTTTATTTTGAGCGTGAGGTAAGTCGCTTAGTTTTGAGGCTAGAAGCTTTTATAGAAAATAAAAATTTATGTAAACGTAACTTGCTTACTTTTAATGCTGGAAACTTTTAAACAAAAATAAAGCTTTTTTTAACATTTCAAAAAAAGTTTTAATGAGCTTTCTCCGAAAATTCATGTTTTGGTTATTTCACCTTGAAATTTTCGATTTGGAATTTGGCGAACACGAACAATTTTTCATAAGCTACAATTTTTCTTTTACTGGATCCATCGCCTTTTTATGAATACACAGTTTTTTTCATTTTTTATAAGCTTCATGTTTGCTAGGAATATTTTTTTATAACATACTTACTTTTTGGGTTATTTGCAAAAAACCTGCTGAAAACCGGCTTTTTTTATTAAAAAATAAACATTTTCACTTGTAAATAAATCGATTAGTATTGACTAGTATAAAAACAACTCTATAGAACAAAAGTTGCTTAGAGTTCGCAAAATTCATTTCTGGACTTATTTTAAACGTAAGTTTTTTACCCCGGAGAAGAGGTGAATTTCACCTCCAAGTAAAAGCAAGCAACGGTACAAGACTAACTTTGAAGTGTAGGGTAAGTAGAACCTAAATCCAAATTTTAAAGCAAATTCGTCGTGCCGCTGAAAATTACATTCAAAAAGGGTCATTTACCGGGCTACTGTAGTTTCCAATGGATTTAAAATTTGAACAGATGTAAAACTATACTGCGAGGCATAAGTTAGGGATATAGAAAATTATGCCCAGGTTATTAGTTGTTTTTTAGTGAACGGATGAACGAATTCCGCAATTTTTTTTATTAATGGAGATTTTTCTTTAGTATTTACATATTTGGGCAAAGGTTTACTCAAACTTCTTTTTTACATAAATATACAGAGTGGGAGAAAAGAAATATTTTCTTATGTTCAGTTTGAGACACCCTATAGGGAGGATTAGGTTGAGGTACAAATGTGGGTATACATCAGAATCGTATTGTAGACTTATATTTTTTGAACATTTTTTTTAATGTCTCTAATGTCTTTAGAAACAAAGAAAATAGGTGGCTTTACTCTTTAAAGTGTTTTTTAACTGAGACAAAACTAAATGAATAATAACAAATGCATTTAACAAGACTTTAAAAACAGAAAGACACATAACGTAAACAATTCTTATAGACACATATAAGAGTTATTTGTTCGACCAGGTAAGCAGTATGCACAGCGCAACCTAAGAGATTCGAAATTGTTTAATAGAGGCTCAATGATGTATTGCACCAGGTGCTCCTGTGTCTGTGCTGATCACGTATTCGTGTTCAGCAACCCCAAAAACCTATAACTAATCCGTTTGCATTAATGTAGTACCAAAGACCCTCGAAACTCCAGGAGCCCCTTTCATTGACCTTGGAAATCAGGTGCTCCGGGAGTCGGTTCTGGTGGCATATTCGTGTATAGCGACCTCAAAAAACCCTCCAGTAATTCATTTGCATCAATTAAATGCCGAAAACCATCGAAACTCTAGAAGATGACGTCCCTTGCAGAGGCCCTGGCCACCACGTCATCCGGAGGGCAATTCTGATGGCATATTCGTGTTTAGCGATCGCAAAAACCCATGAGTTAATTATATTAATTGAATGCCGAAAAAATCATAGACTACTAGTACTTTTCCTTGATCCAAACTTCTACATGTTGCCAAGTAACCAGTAACTCAAGGAATTGGAATACCCCGTAAATCTTATAATTTTCCGGGTTTGAGGATGCTTCAAAGGGTATTTTCCCAAAGTATGAACGAAATCCACTGGGACCTATTTTCCATAAGGTTTGTGCGGGGTTCTTTAGTTTGACATTGACGAAGTGTCAAACTCAAATGTAAATAACCTATGCTTTGCTTAACAAATCGAGATTAAAAAACTAGCCTACTTAGGGCCAGTTTTTCAGTGCTGGGTTAACCTATTTATTTTTTGGTCACCGAAATATTCATGTTTAATCAGTTTTTCAGTATTAGGTTAGAGCTTAAACTCGTTTAAGTTAACCACGATTTTAACCGATCATCGTTAGATGGTTTAACTCCTAATTTTGCGGTTACGCTTGCGCATATTGGTGCAGTGAATGCATCATGTTTATTTTTTTTTGAGTACCTGCCTGACAGAAGGGATTAGTTGGGTTATGCTATTTTCTTTCATCGCGGGAAGTATTCTATCTAATACCTCCTTATTATCATAAGGAAATTATTATTATTGAAATTATAAATTATTATCGTTATTATATAGGAAGGAATTATAAGGAAATATATTTAAATATAACTCTAACAGGTACCTATGTTTACACTTACCTAACAGGATTTAATGCATGATTCCTAGTAATATTTTAAAAAGATTATTTTATATTTGTCTACACAGCAAAATACTTAATTATTTACCAAAGAGTCTGACTCCTTATTTCCTAGTCAATCTGTTCAAATAGTGATAAGACCCGTGGTCTTTGACAAACAAAATCGGAAAAAAAGTCTAAATCATCCCAGTAATTCTAATTATCTTCTGTTATGAAACCAAGGTAGACGTTATGAACTAAACAAATATTCCGAACTTGATATTGCATTGCATTAATCATTTTTTTAATTTGGTTATGAAATTGTCTTTTATTTATTTTTCTGTCAAATTGATCATTATTTCTCGAATTGCACATGCGCACGTACAGTTACTGCTGCCAACAGAAGAAAAAAGTGGTTAGCTAACCGAGATTTTCTTAACTTGATTTAAAGAACTGAAAAAAGCTATGAGGGTTAAAATATTGGTTAAAATTTAAACTAGGTTAGCTAACCAAAATTTTAACCGCTCACTGAAAAACCGGGCCTTAATAGCAACGATTTCAGCTGGACGTGTAGTGTGTCGGAAGAAAATAAAACGATTGTGACGTCACATTTTAGATTTTGAGGTCGATTATCTCGAAGACGGTTAGAAATATCGAAATGCCGTTTTCAGATTTGGATTCAAAAGAAAAAACTACATAAGAATCCATCGATAAATCTGATCTGAGTATTGCAGGAGCGGCAACGCAATAACACACATACTTTTGCGAAATTATAAACGAAATGTTTTCGTTGAAAATAAATATAAAACAACTAAGTCCAAATTAAAATTTACATTAAATAGCAAACAATTATAAATTATTGAAGTGAGTAATCGCCCTAATAGCACAAGGACGTCCAATGGACGTCCATTGGACGTCCTTCACGGACTTTAGGGACGTCCATTGGACGTCCGTTTTTGTCCGAGGAACGTCCTTTATACGTCCTATTTTGGTCCAAATGTCGCGCTACCGAACGTCCATTGGACGTCCATCTAAGGTCCGACGGGACGTATATTGGACCTTAATCGGACGTAATTTGGACCTTGATCGGACTTCCTAGGGGACGTAAATTGGACCTTAATCGGACGTAAATTGGACCTTAATCAGACGTAAATTGGACCTTAATAGGACATAAATTGGACCTTAATCGGACGTAAATTGGACCTTAATCGGACGTAAATTGGACCTTAATAGGACGTAAATTGGACCTTAATGGGACGTAAATGGGACCTTAATCGGACGTAAATTGGACCTTAACCGGACGTAAATTGGACCTTAATAGGACGTAAATTGGACCTTAATCGGACGTAAATGGGACCTTAATCGGACGTAAATTGGACCTTAATCGGACGTAAATTGAACCTTAATCGGACGTAAATTGGACCTTAATAGGACGTAAATTGGACCTTAATCGGACGTAAATGGGACCTTAATCGGACGTAAATTGGACCTTAATCGGAAGTAAATTGGACCTTAACCGGACGTCCTAGGGGACGTGAATTGGACATTAACAGGACGTCCAATTTTGGTCCAAATGCCACGTTGCCAAACGTCCAATGGAGGTCCACTTAACATCCGAAGGGACGTTCGGTGGACGTCAATTGGGCCTTCATAGGACGTCCCAGTTTGGTCCAATGTCTTGCTGCCGAACATCCATCTAATGTCGTGGGAAATAAAAAATATATTTTTTAAGGAACTTATATTACATCTTATATTAAATTACAATTATTGGATATTACATTATTTACATTAAATTACAATACACTTCTCCAAGAAATTAACGCACCACCTTAAATATGGGGTATTTTTGAGGTCTCGTATTTCCTAAACCTGTTGTTTCATCTAAGTGATTTTTTTATAATATTATAGCCTAGGCTATAGGTTACCTCCTTAAGCTTGTCACGCACAGGGAGCTATGCTGTAATATATGTACATTATATCATATCGCTCTCTATAGTAATGAGTGAGCCTGCAGACAGGAAACAAATGGTTCCGTATGTACAGGCTCACTCATTACTATAGAGAGCGATGTGATATAATATATATTACAGTATAGCTCCCCGTGCATGACAAGCATAAGGAGGTACTTAACCTATAGCCTAGGGCCTAGGCTAGAATATTATAAAAAAATCACTTAGATGCAACAACAGGTTTAGGAAATTCGAGACATCAAAAATGCCCAATTTTTAAGGTGGTGCGTAATCGGCTGTATATACAGGGTGTAACAAAAATACAGGTCATAAATTAAATCACATATTCTGGGACCAAAAATAGTTCGAATGAACCTAACTTACCTTAGTACAAATATGCACATAAAAAAAGTTACAGCCCTTTGAAATTACAAAATGAAAATCGATTTTTTCGATTATATCGAAAACTATTAGCGATTTTTTATTGAAAATGGACATGTGGCAGTATTATGGCAGGAATATCTTAAACAAAAATTATGGTGAAATTTGTGCACCCCATAAAAATTTTATGGGGGTTTTGATCCCTTAGATCCTCCCAAACTTTTGTGTACGTTCCAATTCAATTTTATTATTGTAGTAGGTACCATTAGTTAAATTCAATATTTTTGTTTCTTAGTATTTTTCAGATAGGCAGTTTTTATCGAGTTGCGACTTCTTTTTTAACATGTCTACATAAAAATTTTATGGGGGTTTTGTTCCTTTAAACCCCCCAAATGTTTGTGTACGTTCCAATTAAACTATTACTGAGGTACCATTAGTTAAACAGAATGTTTTTAAAACTTTTTTGCCTCTTTGTATATTTTCGATAAGGCACATTTTATCGAGATCTGGCTTCTTTTTTAATATGGTTCAAAATATACCTAAAAATGTAAAGCATAAATAAGTCTGCATGTTATTACCAAGTCTCCATAATCGTACTTAACCATATACATATATGTGGTGGATATATGTGGTGGATTTGACAAATATTCAAAATATTTCGATAAAAATTGACTTTTCGAAAAAGCAATAAGAGGCAAAAAGTTTTTAAAACGTTGTGTTTAAATGGTACTACAATAATAATTAAATTGAAACGTGCACAAAAGTTTGGGGGGGTTTAAAGGAACAAAACCCCCATAAAATTTTTATGGGGTGTCCAAATTTTACTATAATTTTTTCGTAAGATAGTTGCAGCCAAAGGGCTGCAACTTTTCTTGTGTGCACATTTGTACTAAGGTAAGTTAGGTCCAATCAAACTATTTTTGGTCCCAGAATATGTGATTAAATTTATGACCTGTATTTTTGTTACACCCTGTATATATCTACATACTTCGTCTAATTTACTAACTGTTGTGCGTCATCCGCGTCGTAGTCTGTGAGGTCGCATGATACCAACACGACATATTTAGGCGGTAGGTGTGTTCTTTTTTAGAATCACTTTGCTGAGTACACTGGAAATACAGACTCTAGACATATTTTATTATATACGCGTAGAAATAATATTTGAAGATTTCTATTAATGTTAACCTAAAGAAATACACAATAATATGTTTCATTTAATTTGTATAAATGGATTATAAAGCGTTTTTATGAAGCAGATTTGTTCGGATCACACTGTAACTGTAATCGAACGAAGGTGACATTTTAGAATAAATTGGTAACATTTATTTGACAGTTGTGGTGATGACACTTCATATTTGTTTATATTCTTTACTATAAGTATCTGTTTTATTTATTATATTTACTGTCTTTATTATTTACTTTACTATAAAAAGATCCTCTACTATAAAAATATAAATTTCACTTAATTTTATAACGACTTGGAATAATCATCGAGGTATCTGACAACTTTTTTAGTTGTTATTGTAGACATACTTATACAAAGAAACCTACCGGCTTTTTGCCAAGAGTTCGGAGCCGTTTTTTAATTATTAACAATGCAGTGCAAAAACGCTTGCACTGCAAATCTTAAAAGATTATAACTTAATTCTTGTTCTCTATTTCTCAAGTTTTTACTTATTTACATTGAATATTAATTTGTTTTGTTGTATAATCCACGTTTACAATAATTATGTGATATATTTGATTTAAAATAGATTCAGGATCTTTTTATACTTTGGCAACTATGTCAACTTAGATCTCTGGCGTAGATAATGACGTGCAACAGTAAGTAAATTAGATGGACTGTAGGTTATATTTGGTTCTTGGGACATCAAAGTATATTTTTTAGACATTCCCTGGATATAGTCACAGATGTGACATACCTCCGATTTGTTTTTTCATGAGTCTTGTAAGAGAGACTAAAAACTTTTTTTATAGTCACCTCCTGTTTTCATATATTTTTTGACATGTTTTGTAGTAAATTCAACTATCTATTTACTACAAAACATGTCAAAATTTACATGTGAAAGCAGATGATCCTAAAAATGGTTTTTCGTCTCCTACAAAATTCATGAAAAAGCAGATAGGAGAATTATTGTACATTACAATTCTCTGATGTTTGGGAAAAAGGGCTTAAGTCAGAATTGCACATCGATAATGTTTTGATGATTTGTACAGTATTGTAGTAGATTCTACTGTACATACAGTTTACATCTACAAGTTTTTTTCTGGTCCAGAAATCATCAAAACATTATCAATGTGCAATTCTGACTTAAGTCCTTTTTGCCAAACATAAAAAAACAATCTGGTCATAACTGACCAAGGAGCAATTTTAATTTAACCTAAATGACTACCGTTTCTTAAAATGAAGAGCTTACCCCATAGCGTCTCTTATCTAATCTAACAAGATCGTGCACTATTCTAACATACACAGGCACAGCACACAAGCACTATGCTCCGTTTTTCACTATCATTTATCACTCAAACTAGTTCAAAAGGCTTTGTCCTCTTCAATCTTCTAGTTTGCCCAGTAGTATCGAGGAGCTGGATTTCCTCGATATTCTTGAACTTATGAAGTTGTTCAATTGCTCGTGTTGCTCGTGACTTCCTGCTATCTTCTTGATATTTGTTGATAAAGTAATAACTTATTATGCATGGACAATGTGGACTTTCTTCCAACTAGCCAATACACTTTTTATATCTCTCTTTTGCCTTTCATAGCCACAAGGCTATACATTTCCTTCTTGGTTTTTTTTGTAGACCACTTTCAGCTGATTCTAAAAAAAATTAAAATGAACGGTAATTTTTCTATTCTTTACAATTAAAAATCAAAAGAAATAGATACTATTTACAGGTAATAATATGCATGCATAAATGATTCGTTTCATAAAGAATAAAGAAAATTGAAAACGGATTTTATAATACTTACAAAATTGTTTAAACAAGAGATCCAGCCAGAGCCCAGAGCAAAAACTAGCACACAGTACAGCAAAAAAGCCACTAATTTCCATTTCCCACACCCCCTTATCGATGCATTTTTTTCCAATCAAAATTTTTACTAAATTTTTAGGTTATCGGTTATCTTACGAAAATGAAATTATATGAAATGTGATGACCAATGACCACGCGACGCTACATAGATATTCGCGCGGCAAATTTGAAAATGAACGCAAATTGAACAGTAAATGGCCTCTCTTAAAATCTTGTAATGGAAAATTTTACCCCACCAGGAAGACATTGTACATAGAATATCTTGTGGTAACTTTCCACCCATAATTTAATCAGATAGATGTTCACGGAATAGAACGGTAGTACCTACATTCCTGGAATGTTTTGTGTTGTTAGGATTAAACTTTTATTTTATTTATTCTTGAATATTTCCTATTGTTAAACATTGTAACCAATAATTTACAAATAAGATTTTCATTACATTACATAAAATCAAAAACATGTTTTGGATATTAAACTATAGTTTATAATTGTAATAATTGTATATACAATTTTGAATTAAGATTTAATCTTTTCGATTTAAACTACAGTAAAACCTGTGTTACCGGCCCCCTGCAAACACCGGCCACCTGTACTAACGGCCAGTTTAAAAATTCCCCAAACCAATTACAGTAAAACTTGTGAGTAACAGCCACTAAAAATGAAAAAGCTATTGGCCGATATAGAAAGGTGACCGGTATTGCCAGTTTTTGTAGTCTAAATATAATTGGTTTGGGGAATTTTTAAACTGGCCGTTAGTACAGGTGGCCAGTAACACAAGTTTTACTGTATATCTAGACTACAAAAACTGGCAATAACGGCCACCTTTCTATATCGGCCAATAGTTCTTTCATTTTAGTGGCCGTTACTGACAGGTTTGACTGTATTTCATTAACGTAAAGTTAACGCCTAAGTTAATATTTTATTGAATTATTTTGCTATTTGATCCCGTTAATTGGTATAATGTGTCCAATATAATATATAAGCGTTCATAAAACGTCCGTATTTCGTCCAGTATGGACGTCCAAAGGACGTTCAACGTCGGACGTCCAAAGGACGTCCATATTTATTCCGTCCGAAAGACGTCCAACGTCGGACGTCCAAAGGACGTCCATATTTATTCCTTCCGAAGGACGTCCAACATGGGACGTCCAAAGGACGTCCGTTTATAGTCCATGGACGTAAGGACCAAAAATGGACCTATTTTGGACGTCCAAAGGACGTCGTGTGCTATTAGGGTGACTAGACGACATTTAAGTATATATTGACAAATTCTGTTATTAGTATAGACCAGAGTGATGAGAATTGCGTAATATACTTACTTACTTAAGCCGTCCTCTTGTACCTTACGGGTGCTTACGGTGTCGAGGTATATATATTATATAATAATATGAATGTCTCAATATACAGTGAGCACGTAAAGGTTGGAATAAATTCATTTTCTCGGTAATGGACGATTTTGGAAAAAAATCCCAAAACAGGTCAATTTTTATTTTTAAATTACGACTTTTTGGCATATATATCATACTAGTGACATCACCGATCTGGGCGTGATGACGTCATCGATGATTTTTTTAAATAAGAATAGGGGTCGTGTGATAGCTCATTTGAAAGGTAATTCAATTCTCTATTCAGTAGTATAAACATTAATATAATTATCTATACAGGATTTCAAAAAAAAAAACATTTTTGGATTAAATTTATTGACATAAAAAGAAGAATGTATGTAATTTATTTAATTCAAAATACATTTTACTGCTCTCATAAAACAGAACAAAATGTTTATTTAACAAATAAACATTGTTTTTTACTTAAATTCAATATTAATGCAGCCACCCACCTGCCTCTTAACAGTTTGAACATTTAATTTAAGCGAAAAAGCGATGATTATTTTTCAAATAAACATTTTTTTCTGTTTTCTGAGAGCAGTAAAATGTATTTTGAATTAAATAAATTACACAAATTCTTCTTTTTATGTCAATAAATTAATTCAAAAGAATTTTTTTTGGACACCCTATATAAATAATTATATTAATGTTTACACTACTGGATAGAGAATTGAATTACCTTTCAAATAAGCTATCACACGACCCCTATTCTCATTTAAAAAAATCACCGATGACGTCATCACTCCTAGATGGGTGACGTCACTAGTATGATATATGTGCCAAAAAGTCGTAATTTAAAAATAAAAATTGATCTGTTTCGAGATTTTTTTCCAAAATCGTCCATTCTCGAGAAAATTAATTAATTCCAACCTTTACGTGCTCACTGTATACTTTAATGTCTAGTTAATTACTCACTTCAATAATTTATAGTTGTTTGCTTTTTGCTGTAAAGTTTAATTTGGACTTAGTTGTTTTATATTTTGAAATTTTAGCTTGTAGTTTGTAATTCCGGAAGACTATGTACCTACTGAGCATGATGATGAGTCAAATTTAATAATGTAGACCTCGAAACCGATTGGCCCATTTTAAACACCAATAAAATACAAACCCAAAAAAATTGTGAGTATTGACTTAATTTATATACTAAGCATAGAAATTAACGGACCACCTTAAAAATGGGACATTTTTATGTCTCGTATTTCCTAAACCTGTTGTCCGATTTTAGTAATTTTTTTAGTATATTAGAGTTTCATTCTTCAAGAATATCGATGTGATAATACTATTGCTAAAAAGGTAAGTGTCATTGTATACCAGGTGTAACAATGATAGTGTGTTTTTCCTCAAAGTTTGGAACACCCTGTGGAATATTCTAGCGTATATAAAATATTGAAATTAAAAGCTTTGTTTCCGAGATACGGGATGTTGAATTTTTTCTTACAAACTGACTTTTTATTTATTGCTCTAAAACTAGTTAAGATATGCAAATGAAATTTGGTAGGTTTTAAGAGGTAGCTAAGGCGCATTTTGTGACATATAATAAAAATTTTTATATTCACCATTGGCGTGCATACGGGTATAAACATTTTAGATACATCCCGTATGCACGCCAATGGTGAATATAAAATTCTTAATTGTATGTCAAAAAATGCGCAATAACCACCTCTTAAAACCTACCAAATTTCATTTGCATATCTCAATCGCTTTTAGACCAATAAATAAATCGTCAGTTTGTAAGAAAAAATTCAACATCCCGTATCTCGGAAACGAAGCATCTGTGGACATATGTTTATAAAACCAATGGTCATTACATTTTCATGCAGAATTACCCCTTAAAGTTGGTCGCACTTATTTAGAAACACCCTGTATTGATGAATAACATGGCTAGTTGTTAAAGTACCTAACTGTTTATTCTCCACGCAGGCGAATAAATTAAAATGCAAAATGTTAAGAAAACCTAAGGCTACAGCTGAGTTTTGATTTCAATATTTTTTATACGCTAGAATATTCCACAGGATGTTCCAAACTTTATGACATATTATATGCCATACTAGTGACATCATCCAACTGGGCGTTATGACGTAATCGATGATTTTTTTAAATGGGAAGAGGGGTCGTGTGATAGCTCAGTTGAAAGTTTATTTAGTTCCTTATTCAGTAATACAAACAATAACATTATTGTTTATACAAGATGTCCAAAAAATAAATTATTTAATTGAATTTATTGAGACAAAAATAGGAATGGATGTAATTTATTTAATTCAAAATAGGTACATTCTGCTGTCATAGAACAGTAAAAAAAATTTTATTTGAAAAATAAATATTGTCTTTTGCTTACATTCGATGATAAAACTGACACCTACCTGCCTCTTGGCAGTTTGAACATTTAATTTAAGCGAAAAGCAATGTTTATTTTTCAAATAAACCTGTTTTTTGTTTGATGACAGCTGTATTAATTTATTTTAAATTAAATCAATTACATACATTCTTTTTTTTTGCGCCAATTAATTTTATTAAAAAATTGTTTTTGGACACCTCGTATAAATAATTATGTTAATGTTTATATTACTGAATAGAAATTTGATTAACCTTTCAAATGAGCTATCAGACGACTCCTATTCTTGTTTAAAAAAAATTATCGATTACGTCATAGCGCCCAGATGGATGACATCACTAGTACGATGTATATGCCAAAACACGTAATTTAAAAACAAAAATCGGGATTTATTTCCAAAATGGCCCATTCAGGAAAAAGTGAATTTATTCCAACCTTTACGCGCTCACTGTATATACAAGAGTAGAGCCGTCTAGTTTTTTGTTATTAAGATATCAGTGATATTAAAAAAAATAAAATATTCACAAAATATGAAATTACAATATAATGTCGATGTCCATCTAGTTTTATACCTTTTCCTTCCTACAGGCTGTCTCACACTTTTGTTTCGGTTAAAACACATGTTAAATTACAAAAAAGTTTATTTTCTTTGTTTCTAAAGGAAACGGACATTCAAGAAACAAAATGTTAACAAAACATAAGACTACAATAAGATTCCGATGTATGCTCACATTTGTACCTAGTCGTCCCTACAGGGTGTCTCAAATTTAACATAAGAAAAACATTTATTTTCTTCCACCCTGTATAATATGTACAAAAATGAAGTTTCACTAAACCTTTGCACAACTGTGTAAATACTAAAGAAAAATCTAAAATAATAAAAAAATAGCCGTTAATCTGTTCAGGAAAAAATCAACCATGGAAATGAGTAGGTTTACCATACTTTGACCATAGTTTGAGATCCCTGTCCCGGCCGGTTTACATTAGCGTCCCGGTCAAACTTAAACAACACCGAGACCCCGGCCATTGATCAAGGACTATCTAAAGTGCTCGAAACACAAGGCCAGTACGCAAGTGCCAGAGCCAAAGCGCAAGTGTCATTGCAAGCTCATCTACCATAACATCGTTTTTCAAAAATGCCCAACTCGCAGAAAATGAACTTTCCATTGCTGCTAAAGAAGCTACTTTTGTATTCCATACAGCAGTGCACGATATATGTTTTAAAACTTCTGATTGCTCCTCAAAATTAATATTGAAGCTGTTTCAGCCCAAGTTCAGGTCAGCGCGTACCAAGTGCGAAGCGATAATCATGGTAATGGCAAGAGGTGAACTACACAACAGGCTAAAAGAATGCAATGTTTTAAGCATTTCAACAGACACATCAAACCTAATGATGTTAGATTATTGGCACCGATAGTTAATAGGTACTTTGTACTTGAGAGGTATCCGTAAAGTTACTTGATTTTTAAACAGGCGAAATATTATGCAAGGAAAAAAAAGCAGGCAAACGCAGTCCAGGACGAAGAAGAACCTCATGGTTGAAGAGCTTGCGAGATTGGTATTGTGTTGATAGAAGCATGCTATTTAGGACGGCAGTGAATAAAATAAAGATAGCTATGATAGTAGCCAACCTTCTGAAAGGACATGGTACATGACGAAGAAGAAGAAACAGGCGAGGCATCAACGTCTATTTCAGGCTAAAAGAAGGTCTCGGCGTTCTCATAAAAGGCATTGGTTGCAGCGCACACATCATTCACAATACAATCCAACATGGAGTTGATGGTGTTCTTGCAGAACAAGAGTTAAAAGGGTTATAAACTTAAAAGAGTTTTGTGAGACAGCTGACATCGAGTACAAAAAATTAGTGAAACATGGAAATACACGATTTCTATCTTTATTGTCAATTGTGAAAAGGATCTTGCACCTACACGAAGGCCTGAAATCTTATTTTTTTGCTCAAGTAAACTGCCCTCATGCATTGCGACAGTTCTTCGCAACAGTTAAATGTATTGAACAAAACCATTGCGTTTATGGAGAAGACAAGCTCAACTGCGACAGATGTAGGTATGGAGTTAACAAATTTAAAAACATAATGGAAAACAAATTTCTTCCACAGGCAGATAAACAACTCTTATATAAATTGAAAAAGTTCATAAAAAATGTCGAAAACTATGAGTGACGTTCACGCTTTTTATGAATGCTGCATTTCGTATTTAGAATTGTGGAAAAAAAGCTTTGACGGATCAAATTAACATAAAACTCCAGAAGACGAGGTCTCCCTGGACCACAGGTAGCTCGAGTATCATAGCCGTTATCATAGAAGCACACTAGTTCGCTCCGAAAACCGTATATTATAGTCCGTCTAGAAAGTATCCGGAAAAAAGAAAGAAGAATTAGAAGAATTATAATTTTACGGTATTTATTTCTATCACTTGAAATATAAAATTTCAAATAATAATAATTCATCTCATTTACTTATTAATATACAACCTCCAATTAAATCTAAACACTTAACTAAACGTCCAGGTACACCCGAAACTAGGTCAAGGCCATAATTTTCGGTAATGGTGTTCCAGGCCAGGCCTGTAAAACTGACCGAATCAAACCTTCTTTATCTTGTGGCGCTGCTCGTTTCACTTCAATCTTCATCAGTCCCCATATTTTTTCAATGGGGCTAAGATCTGGAGATGCTGCTGGCCACGAAATTGTTGCCAATTCGTGTTCTTGCATCCAAGCTTGAGTATAAGCAGAAGTATGGCATCTTGCATTATTTTGCTGAAAACGCCACCCCTCTAGATATAAAACATGAGCCGTTTCAAGAAGAAAACCATTTAGGATGTCACAATATTTCGCACTATCAACAGTACCAATAACTATACAGAGAGGTGTAGCACCTTGCTGAGATATTGCTCCCCAAACCATTATTTTAGTGCGAAAGTTGGAAATTTTAACGGTAACATTTTCTCTTAATAGGACTCTTAGATGATTTGCACCAAGCTGGAAACAACTTCCATCAGATATAAAGCCATTATTAAAATTATCTTCTCGAAAACATTGACAAAAATCTATTCTTCGTTGCCTTTGCAGAGGTGTCATTGTAGGTATTTTTATTGATTCCTTGATATGTAACCTTGCTTTTTCAGTGACATGTGGACAGTTTCTGGGCACACTTTAATTTTTCGTTGATTTCCTAATCTGTTCGCTAATTTTCGAAACCCTAGGCGCGGATTGTGTCGTGGCATTTAAATTGTTTCCGCGAATCTTACGCGGTCTACCCGAAACTGGTATATGTCTCATATGCACTGCACTTTTTCCGAGTTCGGTCAATTGCATTAATTTTTTAACGTTTCGGACACCCTTTCTATACAAATATTCCACCTCTTTTCTTTTTTCTACTTGCGACATTATTTCACAAATCTTAAGTCTGTTTACAAACAACAATATTTGACAGATGGTGTTGTCATGCGATTTTGTCCATAACCTACTATCGGCACAACCTACTTAATGCATTACTTTTGTCTTAAAATGTTACAAAGAGGAAATCTATTAAAATTAGGGAAAATATAAAATTCCGGATACTTTCTAGACGGACTATATTATGTACCTACTAGTTCGCTGCCAAGGTTAAGCGGATTAAGGATTTATCTACTAAGGCAGCGTTTAGACACCGCGATAAATCCGAACAATTTATCGATGTCAATCGAGTTGTTTCAATTTATCGTTGTGTGTTAACGGTACATCACAGAGATTTATCGGAATTGAAGTTGATATCAAATTGCATCAATTTATTGTAATGATCGAGTTTTTCAGTTTATAATCAATCGCGACAATATATCGCAGCGTCTAAACAGATTTAAAAAATCAATAAATCGTAGCAATTTATCGTCACAATAAATTGCTCGCATTTATCGCGGCGTTTAAACGTCACTTAAGTTCTAGGAAAATTTTATTAATATTGGCGAAAACGGCACTGTGTTTTTTATATTTTATATAAAAAATATGTAAAATTTTGGTTGTTACCTATTTATATACGAGACAGAGGAATTTTTTTTAGATTATATTCACATAATTTTTGCCCCTAATTTAAAAAATTTTAGTGATTGATTTAGAAATTTTATTAGAAATTTTTGTCTGGTTTAGGAAAAATTATAATGAGTTTTCCCCGAGAAGTGCTCCGTTTTTTGGTAATATCACGTTAAAATATTCGATTTGAAGTTTGACGAAGAAGAACCTATTTCTCACTAGCTACAGCTCTGCTTCTACTTAGTCAACAGACTTCATGCATACACCATTTTTTTCACTTTTTTATAATCTATATTTTTGGTGAGAATATTTTTTTCGATAAAATATTTACTTTTTAAGTTATTTGAGAAAAACCGTCCAAAAACATTTTATCTTAAAAATGAACATATTCACTCGAAAATAACTCAAAAAGTATTGACTTTTATATATATAGTGAAAAAACTGTATACAACAAAAGTTGCTGAGAATTAGTCATTTTATCCAATTCCGGACATATTTTGAAGGTATATGTTTCACCCCCGAGAAGGGGGAATTCCGGGGACGTAGAATTGTAAACTTTTTCTTATATAATATTAGACAATTTCAACTACTTATTCCCAAATTTTCATCCTTCGTTTATTTTTTGGGGGGTCAGATTGTTATTTGATCGGGCTATTTGTGTTCAACAACCTCTAAAATTCCAGAGAAACAAAATTGAACTCATCCTATTGATATTTTAGATGCGTTTCAAGTTTTTATTTTCTATGCATTTTGGAAAGGCATTTTCCTTATGCACAAAATGCAATTCTCTTTTTACCACCATGAATTTTGTTCACAAACTTTCCTGACACGTTCCCGAATCGAATACAAAAAGTTCCATATCTTGCTGCGAAAAATTGGTAGGTGTATAATAATTACTATAATAATAAAAAAAATGATTACTTCATTCATAGAGATTCTAACTGAGAGAAACCTACAAGAATAAAAATTACAACTGAGAGTACGGCCCTGAATGACCTACCGAAAGGTGTGTTTATTTCTGGTCTCAACAAAATTGCAAATTTTTTGCAGAAAGAGTAATAGTTTATTTATAAATAGTTCAGTGACAAGTTTATTAGATACCAGTAAGTGTATCGTATTATTTTTGTTTAGTATAACGTGGTAAACCAGTTTTGGCTAATTCTTATTTAATAACATCAATAAAGTACGATATAGGCTACAATTTATTCCAGTTTTGTTACTGGTTTAGTTACCTGCTTAATTACTGGTCAGGTCCGTATTAGTTTTGAACACATGTCTCGTGTTAAATTTAAAAATGGAACCTAACATTCAGAGTCTCTCTGACTCGCAACATGTACAACAACCGCAGACAAATACCAATAAAACCTATTCATTAGCAACTTCCTCTTCCTTTCCGTCGAAACTGCAAGCGATTGTCTTCAGCGCCTTAGAAAATACAAAGCTGCAAGATTACTTAATTCCGTTAGGCAATCTAATTCAACCAAAAAATATTATATTTTCGTCTCGATTGTCGAACAATCGGATATGTATGTACCTTTCAAGCAAACAACTGGTGGACGAATTTAGGCAAAAGCACGGACAAATAAAAATCGAGAATAATATTGTACAAGCTAGAAGACTGATTTCTCCAGCCGAACGTATTGTTTTGTCAAACGTATGTCCCAGTATACCACACAGTTTGTTAACTGATTATTTACAAAAAATAGGACTTAATCTTCTCTCCCCAGTCACCTTCCTAAAAATCAGTTCTAATCTTCCTGAATACAATCATATTTTGAGCTTCAGAAGACAAATATACGTTAGTCCTCACAATATCTCCTTACCCGACTCATTCCTTTTAGACTTTGATAACACAACATATCCAATTTTCTTAGAAACTACGGCCTGTTATACCTGCAAAAAGTCTGGACACATCGCCGTAAACTGTCCCGATAAAATGGAATCACTAGCAAATTCAAATAACAGCCAACCTATCTCTTCTTCCTCACCCGAAACTATGCCTCAACCTACAGCTACAATTCTATCTCACGAACAAATTCCTATCGAAGAAAGCTCAGCAAATAATCTAAACAATCCTAATATAGAAAAAAGTCAAGAAGTTAGCACCATGGACACCTCCATAGCCATTAATGTCGACCTGCAGTCGAAACGTAGTATCAATGAAGTTCTCACTTCTCCAGAAACAAGTCATACAGAAAAACCCTTTACTGTACCTACATCTAAACCTAAAGCCAAGAAGATTAAAAGCGACGAGGAGCATGTAGCAACGAAATCAGTCAAAAAACATGATCTTGGACCTGCCAAAACTTTTATCGAAAATCATTCGCCCGCATTTGTCCTCAACTTTGACCAACTGAACCTTCTTATTAGCAATATTACTGGCGCGCAAAACCCTATTGATATAATTATTCAAGATTTCACTACCAACTTAACGGGATTACACCACATATTAAGTGAAGTTTATCCACAATTGCAAAATAGATCATCCAAAAGTTTTATCACCACTCTCAGAAAGAAAATCCTACGACACTTAGGAAACGAGGTATCTGAATCCGAGGGCGAGTCATCTCAGAGTAATCAGTAAATTCATATTTCCATATAATAAAATTCACTAAGCTATTGCAATGGAATATAGATGGATTTTTCCATCGACTACCTACCTTACAAAAACTTATTTCTGAATTTTCTATCGAAATAATATGTCTCCAAGAAACAAACTTAAACTCACAAAAAAACTATAATTCTAAATATTTTAACGTTTTTAGAAAAGATAGAGTACGTGACAATAATCATTCTTCAGGTGGAGTTATGACACTTGTTAAAAATTCTTTGGTTGCAAATGATTTTCCCGTTAATAGTAATATCGAAGCTATAGTTATAGAGATTACAGCTCCTGTTTCAATGTACATATGCAATGTTTATATTCCATCTAGTTCCTCAGTTACGTATGAAGATTTAAAAAATCTTATCGAACAGATACCGTCTCCCCGAATAATTGTAGGCGACTTTAATGGTCATAATTTTATTTGGGGTTCGAGGAGTACTGATCGCAGAGGAAAACTTCTGGAAAAGGTATTGCAAGATCTTCAATTAAATTTCCTAAATGACGGGTCACCTACAAGATTTAACATCTGCACTGGGGAATCCTCCGTGATAGATTTAAGTTTGTGCGATCCAGGTATCGCCCCACGTCTCTCTGGGAATGTTCTCCAGTATACCTATGGTAGTGACCACCATCCCATTTTGATTGAAAATCTCTCAAGTCAGCCTTGTCCAGTATCTTTCTTGCCCAAATGGAATATAAATTCTGCTAAGTGGAACGAATTTAAAAACTATACAGATAAAGCTTTGGGAAATCTTGTAATGAGCGATAATATAAATGAATCTTTGAGTGCTTTTAATGGTGTCATCTTGCAGAGTGCGAAGCTCTTCATCGGCAAAACTAAGCCCGTCAAAAATCACGTCCCTGTGCCTTGGTGGAATTCGGAGTGTAGCGAAGCCGTACGTGCCAGCAAAACAGCTTTTGATAGATTTAAAAAGCATAAAACGCTTGAAAATAAAATAACCTACAAAAAAATTAAGGCTAGAGCTCAACGTTTAACAAACCAAACAAGAAAATCCAGTTGGCCACAATATGTCTCTAGTATTAACAGTTCTACTCCAGTAAGAGAAGTATGGAAGAAAATTCGTAAAATTTCCGGCATAAAGGGGTCACCCCCAATATCTAGTCTTAAAGTTGGAAGTCAAATTATCACATCCCCGCTGGAAATTGTTAACGAATTAGCTAAAAACTACAGACAGATGTGTTCCAATGAAAATCTCGACCCCGTATTTCTGGAAAACAAACTAGAAGCCGAAAAGTCTACCCTTTCTCTAGAAAATTCTAACATCCCATTAAACGCTCCTATTACGTTACAAGAACTCAACAACTCACTTAATGAACTAAAAAACACAAGTCCTGGGCCAGATGATATTCCAACAGTTTTCTTAAAACACCTACCCACGTCTGCTAAAAATTACTTGCTCCGATTATTTAACTTTATCTGGCAACGGCACCAATACCCATCTGTTTGGTCAAAATCTATTATTCTTCCATTTCTCAAAAGCCAAAAATCTCGTTTGGATCCTGATTCTTATAGACCAATAAGCCTAACTTGCGCAATGGGCAAGCTATTAGAAAAAATTATCAATTCAAGGCTGATATGGCAGCTAGAAAGTTCAAACTTACTTATAAATGAACAAAATGGCTTTCGTCAAAACCGATCTGGGATAGACAACATATTAGATCTGGAAAGTGATATTCACGAATCTCTGGCAACGAAACAACATTGTATTGCCGTATTTTTTGACTTAAGAAGAGCGTTTAATACATGCTGGAGATACAACATCTTAAGAAAGTTACAGTCGTGGAATATTCGTGGAAATTGTCTTCACTATATTAAGAACTTTCTAGCTCTAGAGAATAGGTCGTTTCGTGTAAGAATTAACAGCCACTATTCCGAAAAACAAGAGGAAGAAAATGGTATTCCCCAAGGCTCAATTATCAGCCCTACACTCTTCTTAATCGCCATTAATGATATAATCGGAAACCTCATGAAACCTTTAAAAGCACGCTTATATGCAGATGACTTGGTGGTTTACGTAAAAGGCAAGGACATCAATTTAATTTCAACAGTTTTCCAAAGTTTTTTACACAATCTCGAAGAATGGTCTCGCGATACAGGATTTCAATTCTCAGTTACAAAAACCGTAGGTATGGTGTTCTCTAAAAAGAACCTTACAAATACTCCTAATCTCAAATTTTTCAATACACCGCTTTCATTCAAACCATGTGTGAAATTCTTATGTATGTGGTTTGATAAAGAACTTACTTGGAAAGAAAACATTAGGCAGTTAGTATTGACTTGTAATAAGAAACTGAATCTAATGAGAACATTGTCAAATAGATATTGGGGCTCTGATCGCTCCACTTTGCTAACTATCTACAGAATGTTAATAAGATCAAAACTAGAATATGGATCAATCGCCTACGCCTCTGCATCCCCCACATTATTGAAACAGCTAGACTCTGTACACAATACAGCACTTAGACTATCTCTTGGTGCATTCCGAACATCACCTGTAGAAAGTTTATATAGTGAAAGTGGAGAGCCTTCCTTATATCATCGACGAATTTCCTTAACTCTGTCACATGCAACGTCAATAGCTTCAAACGTAAACAAACCTCTTTTCAATAACACATTCACTAATAAATATATAAATCTCTTTACCAATAGTACTAAACACAAACCCGAGATGTCTCGATGTCGAATTCCCAGATATTCTTCCAATCAATATTAAAAACCCCTTACCTTGGTTAATTAATATTTCCAATATAAATACTGCGCTAACCCAATTCGACAAACATATTAATAGTCATGCAGAGATCCAGCACCATCTAGATTTAGTTCTCAAAGAGAATTATGAGTATTGTTACAAAATCTTTACAGACGCATCAAAGTGTGAGAGAGGAGTTGGTGCTGCCTTCGTTACCCCAAGCAATACTTATCAATTTCGTCTCCCATCTTACTTCTCGATTTTCTCTGCTGAGCTCTATGCAGTGCTCAAAGCTATCATGCATATCAATTCTAATGACATTTCTAATTCAGTTATCTTAAGCGACTCACTAAGCGCTCTTCAAACCCTTAAACAGATCTATCCCAAAGGTCCTATTGAGAAACACATTAAATTCGAACAGATGCAGGCTCAAGAAAACGATAGACGAATCAGATTTATATGGATACCATCCCACATTGGCATTGCAGGCAACGAAAAAGCTGACCAGTGCGCGAGTGAAATTGCCGTATGTGCCGATATAGTAAAAGATGAGTGTCGAAATACCGCGAGTGATATAAAAGCTTACTTTAAGAACCGTGTTTTGTGCAAGTGGAAAAACGAATGGCAATCGTCTCAAACTTCACTGAGACTAATTAAAAATGACATTACAGCCTGGGAACCGTCAACTCGTAACAGAAGAGAACAGCTGGTGATAACTCGATTGAGAATTGGACACACGAGACTTACTCATTCATATTTACTCTCTAAAAGCGATACACCTGTATGTGAAATATGTAATGTCCAAATTACTGTTAATCACTTGTTAATTGTATGCCCCCGTTTTGCCAATTATCGCGTCATGTTTAACATACCTAACTGTATAAGTAATTTATTGGGCACTAATTGTTCAACGGACAATATTACAAAATTTCTAAAATCCACAGGAATATTTTATAAAATTTAGCATTGTATTCTGTAGCCGCCGCTAATCACCATCAAGGTGGATGCGGCTGTACTTTCTAAATAAAAAAAAAAAAAAAATTACAGCGATCATTTTTTATAATTTCTCGTCATCAAGTATTTTACGTCAGATGCCCTTCGTTGTTACGCAAACATACATTCAGTGACATTAATGACAATTAATGTTTTACAACTTGTCACAGAGAACAACAAGAAAAAGGTTTATCAAATATTCAGGCGAAGATATCAATAAAATATTAGTTAAAATTATTTAAAAAGACAGTTTTATTCATGAAATAATCTTACCGAATTACTCTCGAGCTCGAATTATCGATTTGTTTTGCCCTCGTGACACTTTGGCATAATTTCACTCCCCTTCGGGTCTTGAAATTAAAACTGTCAAAGTGTCACTCGGGATACAAATCGATAATTTTATAGCTCTACTGTAATTACTACTGACAATTAACCCTCTTTTATACCGCCGCGAACCCAAAAAAAAAAGAAAATTACCTTTATTCGTTGGCAACCGGGCAAATTTGGTACAAAAAATATATTTTTAATAATTTATTTTAATATTAAATCTTCATTCTTTTCCGTCACAGAAAAAAAATGTGTAAATATTATACACGAGGAAAATATTAGATTTTAGCTCCCGGTTTTTTAGGACAACAGAACCTTGAACTAAAATCAATTACCTTTTTCCCTTGTATAAAGAATATTGTATATCGTATTTTGTGATGCACGGCAATGTTAACAAAAAATGTTTACTAAAAATAGAACTGTGGCAAAAAAAGTGTGAAATAAGAGGATACAAGATATGAGAAAGGTATTTAATTGTTTGTATATAGGTAGGAGTGAATATATTAACAAGTATATATTCGCTATTGTTACAGTGACGTGCAAAATTGACATAATTTTATTAATTGCAAGAAATTTAAATTGAATACAAGAAACATAGTAATAAAATTTCGAATTTCGACTTAAAAAATGAATGTGCAGTAATACTCTAAGGCCCGGTATTTCAACCTCCGGATAACTAATTATCGGGAAGTTTATATGATAGAATTACATGCTACCGGAAGTACGTATTTGTTCTCGTCTTGCTAAGGCGCGTCGAATAATATATCGCTTGTACTATTTCGGTGACTTTAGATCAGTACTTCTGGTTTTAACTTTGGAACCGGTATTCTAAGGTCAAAATCCTTAACTTTGATACTGCTTTTGGGTTATAAACTCTCATTTTACACCTCGTTTGTCGTATATCTGTTCTAATAACAGGAGTTGTGTTTACGGAGGGACAGGCATAAATTGATAATTCAAGGTTTTTACATTTTAATGTTGTAAAATGGGTGAAAACAATATTAAATGAGATAGAAATTTTTGATTTTCGATTCAAAGGCCGATTTTTAATTTTAAATTATTATTTTTTGACATATATATCAGTGACATATATACTAACTAGTATAGTACAGTGACATATAATTTGACATAAATACTAGTGACGTCATCCATCTGGGCGTGATGCCGTAATCGATTATTTTTCTAAATGAGAATAGGGGTTGTGTGCTAGCTCATTTGAAAGGTTATTCAATACTCTATTCAGTAATATAAACATTGGCATAATTATTTATACAGGTGTCTAAGAAAAATGATTTCGAATTAAATTAATTGACAAAAAAGAAGAATGTATGTATTTTTTTTAATTTAAAATACATTCTACTGCTGTCAGAAAACAAAAAAACACGTTTATTTCACAAATAAACATTGTTTTTCGCTTAAATTATATGTTCAAACTATCTAGAGGCAAATGGGTGCTTTATTTATCAAAAAACATTTTTTTCTATTTTCTGACAGCAGTAGAATGTATTTTGAATTAAATAATTTACATACATTATTCTTTTTGCGTAAATTAATTGAATTCAAAAAACAAATAGTTCATGGACACCCTGTATAAATAATTAATTATGTTAATTTTTATATTACTGAATAGAGAATTAAATAACCTTTCAAAGGAGCTAGCACACGACCCCTATTCATAATTAAAAAATTCATCGATTACGTCAGTACGCCCAGATGGATGACGTCAGCAGTATGATATATATGCCAAAAAATCGTAATTTAAAAACAAAAATCGACCTATTTCAGGATTTTTCATTAAAGTCGCTGGCTTACAAAATATCGAATTTATTTCAAACATTTGCACCATAATGGATACAGAGAAACGAGACGAGGGTGTGTAAACAGTCTTATAAATAAGAAAACTACTGGCATTGGCAGATGTTCTGGGACTGCTGTATGATTCCACAGTTTCCATTGAGGGTTAAGGCGAGTGTCAAGTATACAGTTAATTCCGAGAATCTTTACCCGTTCTTCATCATTTAAAGCATACGAAATAAGTCGATGATAAGTCGGAAATTGAAATTTAGTAAACGCAACAGCAAGTCACTTACTGTTAGGTCTGGATCCCGCGTATGAAAAAAAAGTTGATTAATAGCAAGCTGAAAATTTGTTAATAGCTTAAGGGTGTCTAGTCGAATAAACTTTGATATATGGGAACACTGAAACAGGGGTAGTTTTAATTGTGGAACAGGTTAAAAATTTGGAACGGTCACAGCACGAAAACGGCACATTTATTTTGTCCGACAGAACAGACTTAAACTCTCCGAACAGAGATTAAACTCTCATGAAAAAATCAGACTGCTATTTATTACCTGTCATAATTCCTGTCATTTGACATATTCTACATGTTCCACTCATTAAAACGCCCATTTGGTGATAAATAGCAGTCTGATTTTTGCATGAGAGTTTAATCTCTGTTCGAAGAGTTTAAGTCTGTTCTGTCGAACAAAATAAATGTGCCGTTTTCGTGCTGTGACCGTTCCAAATTTTTAACCTGTTCCACAATTAAAACTACCCCTGTTCCAGTGTTCACACATATCAAAGTTTATTCGACTAGACACCCTTAAGCTATTAACAGATTTTTAGCTTGCTATTAATCAACTTTTTTTTCATACGCGGGATCCAGACCTATGTCACCTGCTGTTGCGTTTAGTAAATTTCGATTTCCGACTTATCATCGACTTATTTTGTATGCTTTTAATGATGACGCACGGGTAAAGATTCCCGGACTCAACTGTATGTTACCTATAAATTAAGGATAATCTAAATAAATATTACTTACTGCTGCCAAAAATGTTTTTATTTCATCCATCAGTTCTTTTTCAGAGAATTTAGTATTTTCCATAATAAGATCTAAAAAGGCAAAAGCTTCGCCAGGTTCACCTAAAAGTAAAATTATGATTTAAAAATATATTTTTTTATTCTCACACTATAATATATCAATTATGATGTCACTACCTGTATCATAATGAACTTCATTATGATACAGATTTTCATTAATAAAACCCGTTGTCCTAGGTGAGCGACGGAAAACGACGCGACGCGATGCGATGCGTTGCGATGCGATGCGACCAGTAATTCACGCGACGTGTGGCTTATGTAGCGTCGCATCGCGTCGCTTTCCATCACTCAAACCAGGACAAACGTGACGATGTCAATTATTCATTCCTATTCTTAAGTGTGGGGAAGTATACGGCAGTGTTACTAAAAAACTCATATTTTAAATACTTAGTTAAAAATTCCATAAACGAAAAAGAAAAACAACAACTGTCATATATTTAGAACGAGTAAATTTGGAGAGTTTAATCATTTATATCCGAAATTAATGAAATAATCCACGTTGGTTTGAAGAGTATTGTGGCTTATTCACTTTCAATTATATCAATGCAGCTGTTAAACTCAGTACTAATACCTGAGCAATCAATTACTATCAATAAGTAATTTTCAAAAACCAAATTCTATTGACGAGAGGCTGTTACTGACTTTAAGGTATGTTAATGAAAAAACACTGGTACTATATAGTTATTATTAGTTTTTATTTATTTAATAAACTATTGCGTAGCATAATTTGAATTGAAAAAAGCAATGGGGCGCCACACTGTGTCGTGTCTCGTCGCGAACAAATCAAGTTCGCACTTCGTCGCGTCTTGTCGTAGACTGATTAACCCGCAAACGTAGGCCATACACAAATACAACCATTACTTGATATTTTCGCGTCGCGTCGCGTCGTGTCGCGTTGTCGCGTTTGTCGTTCACCTAGGACAAGGGGTTATGTAGCGTCGCATCGCGTCGCTTTCCATCACTCAAACCAGGACAAACGTGACGATGCCAATTATTAATTCCTATTCTTAAGTGTGAGGAAGTATACGGCAGTGTTACTAGAAATTCATATTTTAAATACTTAGCTAAAAAATTCCATAAACGACGAAAAAGAAAGACAACAAATGTCATATATTTAGAACGAGTAAATTTGGAGAGTTTAATCATTTATATCCGAATTTAATGAAATAATCCACGTTGGTTTAAAGAGTATTGTGGCTTATTCACTTTCGATTATATCATTGCAGCTGTTAAACTCAGTATTAATAACAGCTATCAATAAATATCAATAAGTAATTTTCAAAAACCAAATTCTATTTAGGAGAGGCTGTTACTGACTTTAAGGTATGTTAATGAAAAAACACTGGTACTATATAGTTATTATTATTTTTTATTTATTTAATAAACTATTGCGTAGCATAATTTGAATTGAAAAAGGCAATGGGGCGTCACACTGTGTCGTGTCTCGTCGCGAACAAATCAAGTTCGCACTTCGTCGCGTCTTGTCGTAGACTGATTAACCCGAAAACGTAGGCCATACACAAATACAACCATTACTTGATATTTTCGCGTCGCGTCGCGTCGTGTCGCGTTGTTGCGTTTGTCGTTCACCTAGGACAACGGGTAAGATACAGATTTTTAACAAATATAATCACGATACGGCGTTCGCGATGAAGGTGGCACACGCGCAGTGACCAATGGCGAGTCAAATACATACGCTTTGATAGTTATCAATATGTAAACAAACTGTCAAATTGACAAACTACTTAATTTGTTTGCGTTACAAAATTAATAAATTTGAATATATTTTTTGTTGTGAATGATTATAGAAAAAATCGTGTATTCAACTTGCATTTAATTATCAATATGAAGCTCGTACTCTATACGAAACTCGCCGCTAGGCGGCTTGTTTCGTATCCCTCACACTCGCTTCATAATGGCCATCATTAAGTGCTCGTTGCATAATATACTATGATACGGTTGGACCAAGAGCCGTTTAGGAAAAATTTTACTAATTATTTTAGCGTAAGAGTATTTTTTGTGTATTGGCATTCACATTAGTGATTTAGCCAATTACGAGTTAATGTATTAGTCCTAACTATTCTAACTAGTCCTTTCTACCTTATAGTCGAGGAAATGAAACTGAAAAAATGGCAAAACCTCGCAATTTTTTCGTCCAGCATCGATTGTTACAAAAATTTGGGATTAGGCTCATTTCACCCTCTAGTTCATTTTCTATATTGAGCCGTTGTACGCTTTTGGTTTGTTAAGGGCGAAAATTACCCCTAAAAAACTACTTGTAAAAAATTAATTTTAAACTTTAATATTGTCAACATTTGGTTCTTATTAGTTACATAATAATTGTTTTATGCTTTAAGATATACTATCATAATATTTCAGCCCTTAAAACCACCCTTGTTGGAGCTATATATAAAAAATTACTTATCCTAAAAGAATAATATCGGGTTGCATCGATTTACATAACAATTTGGGATTAGGATCATTGCACCCTGTACCTCATATTCTATAAAATGCTCAAGGGCTTCGATTATTTATAGGGGTGTAAAGTACCCCTTATTGTCAAAAATTATATAAAAATATCGTAAACTTTAATATGGATAAAATTTGGTTTTGATTGGCTAAAAATAATGAGAGTTTTATGCTTTAGGATACATCATAATATTTGAACCCTTAAAAACCACCCTTAAGAACATTACAATTTTTATAAGTAAATAATTTAATATATCTATACAGAAAAAAAGTAGAATTAAAGGATTACAAAAACATTTATTTACACAAAAATACGAGTTTACAAATATGTAAAAGTACAAATACAAATAGTTTTTAAGTCACCTTCCACTATACGAACCAATTCTGTGGTATGATACATGCATTGAAAATAAGCATAGCGGACTATTCGAATATTTTGAAAAAAAAAATTCGTTTTATAAACATAGCTCCTTCATTTTTGGCGATAAAAAGTTTTTTCAAAAACGATTTCGTTGGATTTTTGAAGAGCTATAAGACTGTGTAAATTAAATTCCGTTAGATCCCTTAGTTTTTAATTAGGGTGGGTTTAAAGGGCTCTAATAAGGAGGTGTTTGCTCGTAAATAGAGGTTTTAAACAGCTATATCTCGCTAACTATTCACTGCAATGAAAATCTATGCAAAATATAATTTTAGTTATTAAAAAAACTACAATTTAGTAATCCATCATTTTTTTCGTGTCTCCAGTATTTTCGGAGATATTTTGAAGTAAGAGGTGAAAAAAACGAAATTGCAAAAAATATTTTTACCTTTACACTCCAATTTTTCTAAAATTAGGCCTTTTAAATAGGTCCAACTTCTTGGGTGTATTGACAATACAAGTATACAATAGGGTGGTGCGAAAAAAGTCAAGTTGATAATTCCGTATCGCTATAGTGCGGAAAAGTTGCGATTGGTAATTACAAGAAAAACAAAAAACAATTATTCAAATCGGATTTTATCTTCCGATCCCGCAACGGACCTAAAGATTATGAAAAAAAATGAAATTTTACCTTTTTTCAAACATTTTTATTTATCCTTCGTGTACATTTTATTTATCGCTATAGTAAAATTTATTTACAGTTTGCATGGTTGAGTAATAAAAAAATATTTTTACGCATTTAACGAATATCGTCCGATCCCTCAAGGTCAATCAAAATCTATAAAAATTTGAAATTTTTGATGAATTAAAAAACATTTAGTTATCTCATTTTTCTGTTACATTGTGAAGTTTTTCGCTTCTTTAGATATTGCATGACAATATTGAAACAACCCAAAACTCCAAACGAGGGGGTGGTTGCACTTCTAGCTCCACACGCACCCTTCTCTCCAACCAACTAATGGGTGTGTGTTTGTGACGTTCCGCCCCTTATAGAATCAATTATTGATGGGAAGATATTACTTAATTATCGAAAATATTATTTAATTATTTTCAGAATTATTCTCTTTCAATGTTTATTAAAATACAACTAAAACCCATCACAGAATTTTAAAATGCTTGCTGACGTCACATTTAAACGTGGCAACATTGGTTTCCCCACTTTGACAGCTAGGGATTTTGAGAATTGCCACGAGGTTCTTGGGCCGTTGAACTGAACACGCCATTGTGCTTTGAGGAGTGAGTCTAAGTAGATGCGGGGTTATTGAACTAAGATTCACCTATCATTCTAAGTTCCAAAGTTATTAAATAGTTATATTGTAGTCATCCAGGATCAGTGAACAGTGAATTTGAAGAATTGTACCGCATAATGGAGTTCCACCCCGGTAAATAAAAAAACAATTATTAATTTTATTCAGCCATGTTGAATGTCCTTGACTAATTTGCTAATTAAATTTTATGTAGGCTATTTTCATGGTTCGATCAAACTCATCTTGAGAAAATTATGTATTCTTTGTGGATTTTGCTTTTACTTGGAAAATAGAGCTCATTTAAATTAATTTTTTTATACTCCTTTCAAGTTCAGATCTCCTATCTTTTGAAAGATGATCAAATAAGTATCCATTGCATAGTCATACTATTTCAGCCTAATATAATATGTCTGTATACCTGTATATTAATGAAATATTATTTCACAGTAATTATATCTTGTATTCAAATCGAAAATTACATGTGTTATTTGACCAGGGTCATCCGATAACAACTTGATAAAGAGTCGAACTGTCTAGTCATTCAAGTTTTTGGACTTAATGACCTATTTCTTCTTATTCCCATAGGAATAAAAACACCTCCTCGTATTTCTTGCTTCTTTTTTTGACATTCATAGATTGGTAGTAACACCATACTGTGTTTTTTAGCATCTACTATGAAATCTTAAAAAACAAAAACCACCTAACACCACCAGGGACAGACCACTCCTCGAGCAACGATCACTGGACAACCAGCCTGGATCATTTCCAGTTGTTCTTCCTTTAAGTACCTCCAGCTGTTTCCACCAGCCTTCCTGTACCTCCAGCAGGACCGCTGCAAGCGAAAGTTAGCACCACTGGGTGCTCATTACATCAGCCAGACGATTGTGTAAAAGGGGTTTGTTTGGGGACATTTGATGCGTTTTTAGTAAAGACAGACTGTTTTTTGTGATATTCAGGACATATTTTTTTTATAGTTTAATTGCACACAAATATTTCCTGCTTCATATTTTTATAGTATTTTTTTTTAACATAATATTTAATTGATAGCGTTCCCCATACTGCATAATCCCTAAGGTAAAGATCTCTGAGCTCAGATATTTTCCCCTACAAAAGTTGTTGGTACTCTTATTTTGATTATTTTTATGCTGGTTTTCCTTTCTATATAACCATTTAACATTATTTTAGTCTACTTTAAATTAAATTCTTCAAATTAACTTCAACTATTAGTCAAAATTTCAATCATTCACATTATTTAACTTTAAATTAAATTCATATAAACTTCTGGGCTCTATTCCCTCAGAATAGAGTTTGGTTTCACTTGTTGAGTCATTATTGTAAACTACGAGTTATAAAAAGGATCTGTTATATCCAACCGTAGATTTATTTATTAAGTAAAGGCTTGTGCCTGTCTAACTCACCTTGAGTTACTTATATATTATTTATCGTATCAGGTAATATTTAATTAAGGTGTACGTATTATAAACGTACAATTATTATTTGGTGAAGGTTCTACTAACCTAGGTGTAAGTTGTACTTCCTGTATTAGAGGTACCCTTATTCAGATTTTCTAACCTTATTAAGATTATTCTTAGATTATATTTGTAAGGTAATTCTGTAACTGACTTTCACTAGTATCATTTTTTTGTCATGTTAGAGTCACATACTAGTTACTTGTCTTAACTCGGAGATTGTGAAAATCTAGTAGTTACATTCAATAAATATACATTTATTGTGATTTTTTTTTCTTATTACTCCTTTATAATAACATATTTTATAACTTAATAATCTTTAATAACATTTAACATACTTGTACTACAAATTTAATATACTCACAGCAGCGTAGAATACCTGGAAGAGGGTTAATCTAGTTAGCCTTCTTCTGGCGCCCAAAAATTTATTTTATTTTCATTGTATTATTATATTTACTCTATCTATTTTGTGAACATTGTCTTAATATCTTCTGTTCTAGCCATCATTGTCATTTCCTTTAATTTATTGTCCAGCCAGAAATAGCCGTGCAAATTGGCCGAATCCTTCCTTGAGTGTCAAGTGGCCATTCTCTTGAATATTGAGCTAGCTATTCAAGTTACATCTATCTATTCATAATTTTCATCTTCAGTCCTATATCAATTCTATACTCTTCGTCTTGGCATCTTTCCATACAAGTACTACTTGCAAATAAGTATTTTTAGACTTCAGCTTCTTCAACGCAGAAGCCACATTGTTGTTCCTTTGGCTACATTAAGTAGATCTTCTTTTTCCTTCGTCTGTTGGAGTTTATCACTCTCTGTGCATTCACTCCAACAGAAAGTATTTTTCTTTCTGTTACATGTTGTTTACATTATTTACATATGTATATTTCTTTTTCATCTGTTTGTGTCCAGCTGTTAAACACCTACTTTGCTTTGTGATTTCTTGGTAAAATCTGGCAGCGTGGACCTTGATTTAAGTGTTGTCCTGAGGAATTCATCTCTTAATTGGGGACCACATATATTAGCATTAGACGATGCTACTGTGACCAACTTTAGACACCGGTCATCAGCTTGCATGTGGCAGGTATAGTTTTTTACATTCCAGTCTGGCTTGTCGCTTGATAAATGCGAAAAGTTATAATCTTCATTTGAAATTCTTCGAGGAAGTGGTGGAGAAGATAGTTTTGCAACATTCCACTCTATTATTTTAGTTTAGTCCTGTGCTTCAAAATTTCAAGAAGTAGGGAGAAAGCAAACACATTAGAGAGTTAGGACTAAGAAGAGTGTTAAAAGCCGGACAGAATAAATCCAAGGGCAAAAGTATTTGAAATTTCATCCCTCCTACTTTAAATTTTCAAGCACAGGACTACACTGAAATAATAGACTGGAATGTTACAAAACTATCTTCTCCACGAGTTCTTCGAAGGGTTTCAAATGAAGATATACATAAGTTCCTGCATTACATCAGGTGACATGCCAGGCCAGACACGAATGTACAAAACTATCCCTGCCACACGCAAGCTGTCGAGCGGTGCGTTAAGTTAATCACGGAAGCATCGTCTAATGTATGTGGGCGCCAATAAAGGAATGTATTCATCAGGGCAACACTTAAATCAAGGTCCATGCTGCCAGATTTTACCACCAAATCACAATACAAAGTTGGAATTTAAAAGCTGAACACAAACCGATGAAAAAAAAGAATGTGTGTGTACTTTGTACGCACGTAAGAAGTTATACTTCTACTACATATTATGTGATTTTTAAGACAATACCAAAAATTTAAAAAAATAAAAGAATAAAACGCACACAAACACATTGAAAAATGCCACAAAGAAAAAATGATTTCTGAACGATAATAATTGTTGGCAAAAATTTTAAATACGCATTTTCTGAAAAAAAAAATTATATAACAAATATACTTACAATCATAAAATGCATAAAAAATAAAAAAATAAAAACTTGCATCTGGAATCGAACCCGTGAATTTCGGGGCGCTTTGATTCGTAATCGAAGCCTAGACTCACTCGTCCAATTCCACATTATTTGTCATGTGGAAAAATAGGGTAACTGAACGTTTTACTGTTTGACAGTTGTTTTGAATATAATTAAATTATGTAGTTTAAATTTTGTGGAAGAAAATATTAAAATATAACAAAACAGTTACACTGTTACTAATAAAACACTCGTATTCTAAGGTTATTCCGTATTTATATCTAGAATAGGTATTCTCAGTATAAGGTACATATAGTACGAAAATAATTCGTTACTAATAAACTCGGTATAAGTTAGATATAAGTATTCCCACTTTATTTCGAAATAATAGTTTGGCAACGTTGCAATCTTCTGCACAAATACATAGAACAACGATATATTGTGTCAAATATGTCAATTAATTGATTTTTTAAATACGTTTAAAATACCAGTACTCTTCTTTCATATGGTTTCTGCAGAATTGCTGTATCATTATTATTTTCTGAACAATAACATTGCAAACAAAAAGTTCTTAGGGGTAAACAAATTGAATAAAATTTAAACTAATTGATGAATCATCTTGAAATTTTTTGTGCATTACATGGACTGCTTGACTCAACTTTTCATGCAATATCAAATTCAAATAAGTGAATCACCTGTTAAGTTTTCTAAAAACCTTACACCATCTTTAGAAAACCGATATTTAATTCTTCTGAATTCCTTATCGGTGTATTGTGAAAAGGGATTCATTCTATCTTTGAAAAGTTTCCATTTTCGTGTATTTTCTATCATGTTAATTAAATTATCAACTTCTTCGACAGCCGCAACACCCCTAAACACATTTTTTTATTATATAATTACTAACAAAACAAATCAAAAGATAATATATTTTTGCCTCTGACAACATTGACAGTCATAAAATAGGTTATACCAGACTTAAACAAGGGTGTGGGTCGGTATAAACTTCTTATACCACGTATAATCTATATCTAAGTTATTCCATGTTTATTGGTAGTGATTTTGCCTATACCTGATTTATTCTCAGTATAACTTTTATACTTGGTTTATTAGTAACAGTGTAAGAAAACAATATATTAGATGAAGATTGGTCGAACTTTTGTTGGTAATCAAATTAAGTTGGTAAAATCTACGCCAAAAAATCATAATTTAAAAATAAAAATCGGACCTAATTTGGGATTTCTCTCTAAAATCCCCATTCTTGAGAAAATAAATGTACAGTAGAGCGTCTATTATCCGAACGTCGATCAACCGAACGACCGCTTATTCGAACTATCGACTTCCGCGTCCCGCACTCGAATACCGAGCAAGCGTTAGTAATTGACGCTTAAAATATCTTCAATTTTCTTCAATATTGTATCCAAAAATAATTATGTTGTTGCAAAGACTGCACTTTTTTGTTTAGTTGCTAGTTGTCATTATCAAGATATAAATAAATATGTAGGTATATAAATATGGCTTTTATTCACTTGTGGATAAATATGTATGACTATAAATATGTACCAATATATTGTAGTTCGATTATCCGAACAAATCGGTTTTCCGAACATCTATGTCCCCCAATTAGTTCGGATAATCGACGCTCTACTGTATTTCAACCTAATCCAAATGTATAATTACAATATGATTATAATAAAAACTACTTACCAAATTAGAATGAGTTTTCCTTGTCCAAAATAGTCCAAAAGTCCAAAAATATAGGTATATGAAAACTATTTAAAAAGGCAGTATAACTATTAACTAACTTTTGTTTGTTGTTTCTTTTCACACAAATTTTAAAACGCAACAACCATAAATAATCTAACTACAGCTGTGCCACAGCCGCCATATTGAATAATTTTTGACATGTCATTTGAACATCCAATCAGAACAAAGTTATAATGCGCATGCGCCGGGATCATAGGTTTTAACATATAAAAATTCACCCTCATATCGCCGGTAAAGAAGTATAACTTCAAAAAATGTACATAAATATGTAAATAATGTAAAAAACACACACTCATTGGTTAGTTGGATAGAAGGGTGTGGGTGGAGCTAGAAGTGCAATCACCTCCTCGTTGTGAGTTCTGGGTTGTTTAAATATTGTCATACATTATCTAAACAAGCGAAGAGCTTCACAATGTAACAGAAAATGAGATAGCTAAATGATTTTTAATTTATCAAATTCATCAAAAATTTCAAATTTTTATAGATTTTGATTGACCTTGCGGGATCGGAAGATAGTCGTTAAATGCGTAAAACTATTTTTTTATCACTCAACCATGCAAACTGTAAATCAGTTCTACTATAGCGATAAATAAAACGTACATGAAGAATTAATAAAAAAATTTGAAAACAAGGTAAAATTTCATTTTTTTTCATAATCGTTAGGCCCGTTGTGGGATCGGAAGATAAATTTCGATTTGAATAATTGTTTTTTTTTTGTTTTTCTTGTAATTACCAATCACAACTTTTCCGCACTATAGCGACACGGAATTATCAACTTGACTTTTTTCGCACCACCCTAGTATACAAGGAATTACAGAAAGGTGAAGACCAATTTTTAATTAGGATGGTAGTTAGGGGGTTATTTTCACTGATTTTTTTGTAGAGAAAAGCAGGTACCGACCTTTTTTTTGACCATAAGTCGCTCTATTTCAAGATAGAAATTTTTTATTATTATTTTTTGAAAAGTTTAATTGTATACTTGAAAAAAGATAATTTAAGTTTTCCTCGAACAATGCAAAGTTTTCCCGTTATTTGGCTTTGAATTTTTCAAATTATGCATTTGACGAGAAAAGCGAACTTTTAAAATGTCGTATCTCGGTTTGTATTGGTATTAACCCGGCACCTGCCACGTAGCTTTGCAAGGCGCCAACTGCCACGTGGGGTGCTCACAGCATCCCTTAAAAATTTTCTGTGATCCACTTGTTTAAAAAACAAAATAATGTGTTGAGTAACACAAGAATAGAAAAAAAATATGTTTTATTAACTTATTAGCCACTAATATGTTATTAAAGTTAAAAAATAAAATGAAAAAGGTGTTATAAGTAAATTAGCAAGTACCAAGCCATAATAAATGAAGTTAAGTAAAATATCTAAAAAAATTAAGATTTAGTAAGTATAGAGTCTATATTAATAATTTAAATCAGTTTTCTCAATAAAAAATTTAAATTTGACCTGTTTATCAAAAATACACATAAAAATTAAAACTTAAAGTGCCAGATGATGACACCCCAATCCGACTTTAGGCTATAAGTTCAGAATGACACTAAATAACCACTTCAAACACTAACACATGTATGCTATATAATATTATAGAAAGCTACTATGACGCACAGCACGGTTACCAAACTTGAAATACCAAATATTTGATAAAAATTTGTTATGTGGCAGGTGCCGGGTTAAAGATATCTATTATAAAAAAAAATTTAATTTGCGTTACTAAGAGATACAATTTTGTCATTTACAGTTTTTTTGATTAAATGCATATTTTTCGAGGTATTCTAAAAATACCCTTTAAAAAAGTCGATTTTTTCGACGAAAAACTGTTACTTTCAAGCGCTAATAACTCGAAAATATTAGTTTTACGAAGAAAATGTAAAAAACAGTTTTTTATTAGAATTACTTTTTACATCGATTTACATGGTTAAAATGTAATAAAAAATTCCCACCCCCGAGATGGGCTAGCAACCACCCCCAAGGTTTTAGCGTACAGCGGCATGATATAGAAAATGATCCTTGTACTACTGCCTACCTTCTGTAAAAACTTCAAGTAAATCCATGCTGGACGAAAAAATTGCGATCCAAAATGCTTCATTTCCTCGACTATTAACCGAATATCCAAAAAGAAAAAATCAATAATTATTACTTAAGGTGAAACAGTAGCGATCAAAAGGTAGCGAAAACGCGTTCCAAGATTGCGGCTGTAATTTTGAATATTTTTTCGAGATATTTGGCACACGTATTCGTAATATAATAAAGAATGGCGGTACAGAGCCCAATTTGAAAAATATATTAATATGTGGAAATTACTCTGTAATTAAATACAATATTAAAAAAACGAGCCTGTACCGCCATTAGGAAGAACAAAAAAATACACTTCAAATAAACTCTTCTATCCGATGCCTAGATTTTGTGTCATTTTGGAACTACTAATGAAGTAGTAGTTCCAAAATGTCACAAAATCAAGGCATCGGATAAAAAAGTTTATTTGAAGAAAGTGTATTTTTTTGTTCTTCTTAATGGCGGTACAGGCTCGTTTTTTTAATATTGTATTTAATTACAGAGTAATTTCCACATATTAATATATTTTTCAAATTGGGCTCTGTACCGCCCTTCTTTATTATATTATGAATACGTGTGCCAAATATCTCAAAAAAATATTCAAAATTACAGCCGCAATCTTGGAACGCGTTTTGGCTACCTGTTGATCGCTACTGTTTCCTCTTAAGGAACATTTACCTGGGACAAACACTTCTCGTCCAGGGACCCATCAGGATATTTTAATACAACACAAGACTATGGCACGGATAGGTAAGGAAATTTACAGAAAGTTAGAGATAGGTGTCTAAAACTAACTAAATCTTATGCAACTACTATAATACAATTTTACACTTTGAGAGAAAGTCAATTAGTGTGCTATACATTTCTTTCGATTCAAAAGTTTACAAATACTGTATATTGACAGGAGATTGCAATCCCAACATTAAAAATCTATTATATAATTTTATTTTATTCTTGTATATTATTAATTCAGCCAAAAAATAAATGGTCTAAGTCACCTTTCACGCCAACGTGTTCACAGTTTTCAGATTCAATGATTTTTAGCTTATGTAAATGTGAAGGAAAACAGCATGACCAAATTTCATTCTGGTTATCGTTGTGATATGCCAATATTCTTTGGCGAGCACTGATTGACTACTGTTGTGTCTTTGGTATTTGTAATAAAGTATTCCTTCCATACGTAGTTCCATCTACTAAGGGCGTTTCACCGTAAGAGTCTATATATGTAGTATGATACAATTGATCCAAAAGGTGGCATAACCCAGACATCCAAAGTGAAAGTTATGCTCCAACACCAAATTGTTTTACATGGTCCACATAATGTTCAGAAAAAAGTCACACTACGCTGTTTAGCATGAACAACCTTGTATACAAAAGTTTTCTACATTAAAGTTGAAATAAAGAAGGCCCTATGTATAATCCTTCTAAAATGAACGGTTCCAAAGTCACGGAGGTAGTATAGTATAATTGGTCCAAAAAAAGGCCTAACCCAGACATCCAAAGTAAAAGTTTTCCTCAAACACCAAATTGTTTTATAATATTATCCACATATTGTTCAGTAAAAAGTTACAACATTTTGAGCGTCCGGTTTGGGGGGGGGGGAGATGGGGGATAAGTCAGTAAATTAGTAGTTATTTTACGTTTATCGTCAATATTTCTAAAACTATGCTTTAGCGTAATTAATGTTTAACCCAAAGAATGTTCTACATAAAATTTAAAAAAAAAGGTCCTATACATACTACAGTGGGTGATCATATTATTAGAGCCACCTAGTAAAATTCAATGTTTTAGAGGAAGGGTATATAATTGAGCTGTATCATATATTGATGCATTTGTTTCCATTTGGCTGTCTTATTACACTTTATGAAAGTGCAATAAATAGCCTGACAATAGTGGCAACACGCATGTGTGGCAATGCGTGACTCAGATGCCATTGTTTGTCAGTGCTGTCCAGCCTAGCTTGCAACTCGTGTGCCTATTATTTTGTATTCTTGGTGTTTAGAGTTATAATAAACTTTGTGAGTTTCCATTGCTCAATAGTGATATTCTGACAGTCCTATACTATATTTTGTGAATTTAGTAAAAATTGCGCGTTCGTTACACTAGTTGTACCAGAACATCATGAGAAATCCAAAGACATCTCACCAAGGAAAATAGCAGAAATAAAAACTTTAATATTCAATATTAATCACTCCAACAGAAACATAGCATCCATTTCTAAAGTTTCAAAGCCAACGTGGACCGTATAAAGAAAAAACTTACAGACCATTATTAAACAAATGTAAAATTTTCTGAGGTGGCTCTAATAATATGATAACCCACTGTCGTGTTGCCCAAAATCGGTCTTGGTCTTGCAGTCTTGCTCTTGTTCTTGCGTTTTCGCAAAACCAAGACCAAGACCAAGACCGCCTAATTTTAGCAAGACCAAGACCAAAACTTACCGTGCAAGACTTGAGCAAGAACAAGACTAAGCCTGCGAGACTCTTGCGTCTTGCAGTTAGAAATGAGGGTCGTTTTAGGGAGTATATAAGTTCGGCTATATTCTTAGATACGCTATGAGAAACAAAAAAATTGTAAAAAAAAATTGGATTTATGCCCATTACGACAATACCATAAACATATACATAGCGAATCAAAATATCCATTAAAATAACACTTGACACATTTGACATGTACTCAGAGGTCATTATTATAATGTAAAAATAAAATACTTTGTACATCCTTTCCCAGCGCCGACTTCTTCGCTCTGAAATTAATTGTCCAGGTTTTGAGAATAGTCGTCTTCTAATCATAACATAAAATTCCTGCGTTGCGACTCCTACAGTAATATCGAATATCGTATACAAACTTTTTAAAAATGTGTCACCTTAGCTAATAGAAAATAATACTTAATAAATAAATATAAGTAATTAATTTTTTGCATTATCAGTTTTCTAGGAATCCAAACACCAGAAATGATGTATCGGTATACATATACAATATATGTACATATAGTAAGACCATTATGTATTGTTTATGCTGACTGGTCAATCGGCTAAACAAAATTTGCCGAAAGAGCGTGGCTACTATTTAAAAGTATCACAAGATAATGATACCAGACAAAAGTACACACAATGCCGGATATTGTGTAATGTGTAAACAAAATACCGAAATATTACTTTAACGATATAAACTTCTCCAAGAAATTAACGCACCACCTTAAAAACGGGTCAATTTTAATGTCTCAAATTTCACAAACCTGTTGTCCGATTTAAGTGATTTTTTTAATATGTTGGCCTTATTCTTTATGTAATAATATTGTTGCTAGACAGGTCAATTATTGTCACTGTATACCGGGTGTACCAATCAAACTGTGTTTTTACTCACTCTGTGGAATATTCTAACATTATTCAAGCATGCAACAGCATACTGAAATTAAAACCCAACTATAGCCTCATATTTTCTTAACATTATGATTTTTTATTCATTCACTTATATTGGATAATAAAAAAGTTATTCATTAATACAGGATGTTTTTAAATAAGTATGGCGAACTTTAATGGGTAATTCTGCACGAAAAATAATGACAGTTTGCTTCATAAACGTTTACTTTTTAAATACTTCGTTTCCCAAATAGGGGGTGTTGAAATTTTTCTTACAAACTCACGATTTATTTATTGCTCTAAAACCGGTTGAGATATGCAAATGAAATTTTGTGAGTTTTAAGAGGTAGGTTTAACTTTAGTTAGTTAGAACATAATATGCAGGTATCACTTAGATCGTTGGTTCAAACCCAACCCGGTGTCAGTTGTTTAGATATTTATTAATTTGGCTAGTCTTGACTATGGCTATGATATTCAAGCTTAAAATGTACCTCTCTGTTACGTTGTTCTAAGATATACAATAGGCTAATGGGCAACGGCGAGACTTGCAAGACTCTTGCTGCAATACCAAGACCGGGAGCGCAATACCAAGACCAAGACCAAGACCAGGTGTACTGGCGCAAGACCAAGACCAAGACTGTCTAAGTCTCGTCTTGGTCTTGCATTTGGGCAACACTAATACATACTTGTTATAAAATCAACGGTTCCAGAGTTGCGGAAGGTGAAAAGTGGAGGTTTTCGACACTTTTTATATTTTTTGGGCAACATCTCCCCCCCCCCCCAAACCGGACGCTCAAAATGGTGTAACTTTTTACTGAACAATATGTGGACCATATAGAACAATTTGGTGTGGGAGGGAAATTTTTACTTTGGATGTTTGGGTTAGGCCTTTTTTTGGACCAATTATACTATATTATCTCCGTAACTTTGAAACCGTTCATTTTAGAAGGATTATGCATGGGACGTTTTATATTTCAAATTTAATGTAGAATATTTTTGTATGGAAGGTTGTTCAAGCTAAACCGCATAGTTTTAGAAATATTGACGAAAATCTTAAAAACTACGAATCTACCGATTTCTTCCCCTCTCTCCCTCAAACCCGACGCTCATAATTGTGTGACTTTTTTCTGAACATTATGTGGACGATATATAACAATTTGAAGAGTACAGGGGAAAAACAAGGAATGTCACATTTTCATTAATTTTGACTTTTCTCGCCATTTAGTAGCAAAAACTGAGTGCTATCGACTAGGCTATCGATTCAAGACAATAAAAAGAAAGATTTATAATTATTTATAACTATTTATAATTTTTTTAAGCATTTATATCCAGTCGAAGGACCAGAATTGTATGCACGCCACTGGACAAAAATAAGGAATGTTAGCAGTTTTTTGGTGCATTATTAAATTAATAAGTTAATATAGATTCATATTATATTTAGATTATAGAATAAGAATTGCTACAATTCTGCAAAAATAAGGAATGTTAGCAGTTTTTTGGAGCATTATTAAATTAATAAGTTAATATAGATTCATATTATATTTAGATTATAGAATAAGAATTGCTAGAATTCTGCTAAGAAACTCCTAAGTAGTTTTTAGGTATCATGAGAATTAAACCTTTATTGGTGTTTATCTCAATATGTATAAAATGTAATATTCCTTGTTTTTCCCCTGTACTCTTCATTTGGTGTTGGGGGATAACTTTCACTTTGGATGTCTGGGTTTGGGTCTAGTTATACCATACTAGTAACTTAAATCGCAGAATCTAAAAGAAAAAGTAAGAGCACTACTCTCTCACTTTTCAGTGGCACATGGGAAGATGGTGGAAAATCAAACTTTTCACTTATGGACCGGATAAATAAATTAAAGAGATAATAAATTAACCCCGTTAAGATAGTCCTCAGACCCACGAGGAGTAGCCCAAAGATGTGAAATTAGCAAGGAGATAAATAGAGGCTGTAGGGTGGATACTCTAATATTCTCCATATATTTCGTTGTAGATTTTATTTCACTTTTTGGGAACATAATATAAGATAATAATTCGCATAGATTTGTCTCCAGAAATTATTGATGAAAGAAACTCATTACCGGGTTGCCTGTATCCGTTTTATTTTGCATATTATATGCAATCTTTTGGTCCTTTGACAAAAGGCGAGGAACCCGTTGCGCAAAACGATCTTCGAAATAGAATTCATGCAGTTCAAACATTTGCCCTTCCAGACCCTGAAAATCTAAAGGAATACTTCGTTAATGTGAGTTAAAATATATCTTCTACTATTTTTCCGCAAAAAGATCCCATTTCCTATCTCCCTAATTCAGGAGTGTTCTCGAATTCATCTTTAAAAGACCAATCGATAAATCTGAACTGATCCAAACGATCAGATCAATAGTATCAAAAGCAAATCATCCCGTAGTACTGATGGACTATCCATAAAATCTTCTCAAATCTCATAGAAAATGTGTTGGAAATCTCGTCTCACTAATACTTAATGATTCCTTTGAAAGAGGCAAATTCCCAGAGTGCCTAAAGATAGCCATTATTATTCCTCTTCATAAGGGTGGTGAAAAATATAATGCTTGCAACTATAGACCTATTGCCTTACTACCGGTACTCTCCAAAATTATTGAGAGACTCATAAAAACCCGACTTATGTCCTTTCTTATTGATAGCAACATGTTATCCCAAAAGCAGTTCGGCTTTTTAACTAATAAATGTACCACTGATGCCATGTTTTCTGTGCTTTATGAGGTTTACCAAGCACTAAACAATAATCTTCATACTGTCACTGTTTTCTGTGACTATGCCAAAGCTTTCGATTGTGTAAATTACATTTTGATTAAAAAACTAAATTTCTATGGAATTCGAGGTATTTTTTCGAATTGGTTCCAATCTTACTTGAATAATAGGAAACAACTAGTTAGAGCAAATGATACTGACTCTAGTCTCAAAAACATTGTATGTGGAATACTACAAGGTTTAGTATTGGGTCCTCTACTGTTCCTTATATTTATAAATGACATCACTAATTTAAAAATCGATGGAAAAATTTTCTTTTTGCTGATGATAACAGTATCACTTGGAGCAACTCAACTATTGCATCTCTTCATGCAACTATAACTTCTGATTTGCTTACGAGAAAAATCTGGTCTGACTATAATTTACTCTCTTTTAACGTTGATAAGACAGTAGCATTATCCCATAAAAGTGCTCTTCAACCCCTACTTGCTAATAACAGCCAGATCTCTACCGTTGATTCTGTAAAATTTCTTGGTATTTTTTTAGACAGCAAACTCAAATGGTCCTTTCATATCGATTTGTTAAGTAAGGAACTCGCCTCAGCCTGCTATGCTATAGGATCTGCTTCGAAATAGCTCAATTAAGCATCTTCTAAACTAACATATTTTTCCTTGTTCGAGTCTCATCTTCGATATGGTCTTTCTTTTTGGGGTTCTAGTATAGCTGCCCAATTACGTGTTATTTTTAAATTACAAAAAAAGAGCAATACGGTATCTGTTTGGCCTCAGAAGAACAACAAATTGAAGAAGTTACTTCAAAGATCACGGAATTTTAACCTTTCCATCTTTATATATTTTAGAAACTGTTTGCTTAATTCGTAAACACATGCATGTCTTCCAGCAAGGCCTCATCATGACTACTCCACCAGAAATTCAACTTTTGATGTCTATTTACCGATCCCGTTTTCTGAGTTAGTAAAGAAATATATATTATATTCTGCAAAAAAGCTATACAAGCATCTTCCTTTACAACTCAAATCTGCAACATCTTTCCTTAAGTTCCGTAAAATGGCAAAAGTTCATCTATCTAAAAGACCATATTATTATTCAGTAGAAAAATTTCTTAATGACTAACTAAGAAATTACAGTAAGGTACAAGTAACCAAACTTATCTATATTTGGGTGTCACATGCAGCAGCTTAAACTTACTAGTTCCTGAGTCTATAGTTTACTTTGTTGTATGTTCACTTTGCAACTTCTATTAATTGTTGCAATATATCGATTTTGTTTTTTTTTCTTTACTTCATTAACTTATATTTTGTATTTTTTTATTTTTTTTATATTGACGATTTATCAAATTTCAGAAAATTGTATTTGTTATTGTTATTGTTATTATTTATTTATTTTTTCTGACTTTATATTAAGCTTTGTTCATAAAATTTGTATAACTTTCAATGACAATAAAGCATATTTCTATTCTATTCTATTCTATTCTATTCTATTCTATTCTATTATATTCTATTCTAACTTTGCTGTGACCCAGTTTGTGTATAACCCAGTTTGTGTACGATATTACGAACAGATCCTATACCTACTCATATACTAATATTTTCTGGAATTGCTCTATTTGATCTATAATTTCGAAGATTGTCCCGTCTTTCATACATACATACTTTGTGAGTCTTTGTCGCGTTTCCTATTCTGCCGTGCTTAGCGAAAACGGCGTATCTGCAAAAATCTGAAAACATTAAATTTTTACTTTTTTCTAACCCAAATGTGCATATTTAATTGATTTCCTTACTAAAAATGACGTAAGTTAAGCCAAAACACATTAAACACACCGCATCTTATGCCGTATCCTGTGTAAATGTATACGAATACTTCGAACAAAAATCGATTTTACTCAAATGTGATGTCTTACCCCAGTTAATAGGGAAAAAAACATGAAAAAATGTTAAGCAGGGTTTTGAAGGTGCTAAACGGTAGATAAGAGATAAATGATGATAATTCCGTGAAGACGTACAGCTAATTTTTCTTCTTCTTTTTTTTAAACAGGTACAAAGAATGACAAACTCAGTTTTTTGACTATAAAACGTTTCTTGTAAATTTTAGAGAAAAATGTTTTAAATAAGTGTTGTAGATCTTAAAAAGTTCTTGAATTTGATAGTACTCATATTAATATACATAAACAATTGACCTAGATAATTGCAAACAACTCTCATTTTTGCACTAATTTTTAAATATTAATAACTTTACTTTTTACATAATGATATATAATTTAACTACTTTAAATTATGCCATTTAATGGTTTCTTTAAGTGCACTAAATTTCAACCAGATTGACCAAATAGTTTATAAGTTATTCAATTTGTTTATCCCAGAGAGCAATTGTTTATACAACTGTTCTTGCCCTAACAGTGAATCTAGAGATATTTAGCAAATCGCAATCAATTATCCGAGAGTCTACTTTTAAGATGCATTAAGAAAAAATTAACATTTTATTAAAATTGTTATTAAAAAACTCGTTTGAAAAAGACCCTACTTTCTAGGTTATAAACAATTTGAATAACTTTGACAGTTTTTATGTCACACGCTTGCATGCAGGCTCACTGAAAAGCTGGTGAAAAAATACATATTAAAAAAGAAAAAATAATTTTATATGACAAATAGGAATCAAGTTAGTATTTTTTTTATAAATCAAATTTTGCATTGTTTATAAACATCTATATTTTACGATCCAGTTTATAGATTGCATATGCAGTGAAATAATAAAAACTTATGACCTGTTAAACTGATGGTACTCGTGAAACACCTCCAACGAAAGTGAAGGTGGGAATTGTTCAAGCTTCGCTTCCTTTTTTGGGAAAAAACTGCAATATATTATCACCTTCCATAGCATGCACAACCTTCTTTTTTAACTGGAGTAGCTCAAGAAAATACTAAAAATTGTGTAAATTTCACCTTGCACAATTGGAAAATCCCATGAAAATCAATTAATTGAATTTTATTATAAAAGTTATTGAACTCTACAAGTATTCCTTAAAAATTATTTAAATTATTAATTAAAGTATATTTTTTATATAAATATAAAATAATTATAAATTAGTACAATACATTATTTTTTTTATTTGAAATAATTAAAAAGTATTTAAAAGTCCTTAATAGTTTTTAAAAAACTAATTTTTGTTTTATTTTGTTTTTGAATTGTTATGAAATGTTATTTAATTTAATGAAGCTATTAATATTTGTTTAGATAGGCATCTCATAAGTATAAATATGTAATATGTTTGCACTATTATTTAATGATGTATGTTAAGTTCAATAATTAGAATAAAATTCGTATATTTGTTTTGATAGTAATATATATATTTTAATAAATTCATATAATTAATTATAAAAATAAAAAAGTAAAACATTGTTTATGAATTTTAATTTGATTATTCTAGTGAACGTCTATAACTTCTAAATCGCTTCTCGGCAAGATACAGTTTATCCTCTACAAAGTCTGACTCGACATCGTCAAGAACCACTGCAGCGCGATTACAACATTTTTTCTCCTCTTCTTCCACTGCACAGTTTGTAAAAAGATCCGTACAGTTTATACCATATTTTTTACAGCCACATCTTGTACTTTTGCAACCCGTTGAACATTTACATGTAATTTGTTTTAATATCTCTTTAGGTATCAAACAATCTAAGGTGTAAATAGGTTCAAAACCCGTATCAGTTTTTTTCCATCCATACTGGGTAGCATCCAGTTTTTTACCTAACCAGTGTTAAACGCGAAGTACATGCTGATAACCTGCACCTTCTGTTGGGGGCAAATTTTCCAATTTAAAAGATTTTTTCCTTGTATTTCTTATAAATTGTAAAAAACGTAACTAATTTAATGCCAATATGTTATTATTTTTTTTATATGTAACATCAATTGCAGCAGAATACAAAGCAACAATGATATCACATCCGTTTTTCATGATGTCCTCCTTGTTAGCATTCTCGTCATAAAAAATATTTATCAGATCTACAATTTCTGACGATGCAGTTAATAATTTGAATTTTCCTTGATTAAAAAAGAGGAAGTTGTATCACACTCAGTAAAAATATATAAGAACCCAACGTATTTTCTTAGATGAGAATGTTTAAAACTATTACTACTATAATAGATAGATTTTCCTTTTGCGCCTTTTTTTTCAAAATATATGTTATTGTCCGGAGCAGAGAGTTGCGTCAATATTATGAGTATATCAGTATCATTACCAATTATTACAATGGTCTTGTTAGTTTCATATGTATGTTCGTGAAGAGCTGTCTGCACTATTAATATGTCTGCATCTTCATCTGCTACTTTAGTTCGGTACCCAGATTTGTTGAGCTCTGCACATAAAAGTTGAATCAATTGCTTTTTATTTTTACTAACTGCTAAAAATATTTTTTGTTTTATGGATAAGATCGTGTTTTCAACCAATTTATTTTCTGGGCCTGAGCTAATTATTATTGTATATTTATATAAATAATATTCTTTAATTAGTAAAATATAAGTAATTCTTACGAGAAATTATTGTAAAATTAAAGCAAGTAATAGCAATTAAACTGCAAATTTTTTCAACATGTTTCAAATTGGGATTCCATTCTAAAAAATAAAACGAAGCTATTCTCACCTTCACATTTGTTGGCGGTGTTTCACGAGTACCATCAGTTTAATGAGTTATGACTTTTTATTTTTTTTACTGCATATGCAATCTATAAACTGGATCGTAAAATATAGACTTTCTTAAACAACTTATTCAATTTTCAGCTCTTAATGTTTATAAAAAATGGAAATATGATTTATTGAAAAGAAAAATTCTAACTCGATTTCTATTAGTCATATAAAATCCACTTTAATATTTTAATGTGTATATTTTCACCAGCTTTTCAGTGAGCCTACATACGAGCGTGTAACGTAAAAATTGTCAAAGTTATTCTAATTGTTTATAACCTAAAAAGTAGGGTCTTTTTCAGGCGGTTTTTTTAACAACAATTTTGATAAAAATCTTAAAACATTTTCAATACATCTTAAAACTAAAGTCTCAAATAATCGATTGCGATTTGTAAAATATCTCTAGAGTCACTGTTAGGGCAAGAACAGTTGTTTAAACAATTGCTGTCTGGGATAAACAAATTGAATAACTTATAAACTATTTGGTCGATCTGGTTGAAATTTAGCTCACTAAAATAACCCATTAATTGGCATAATTTAAAGTAGTTAAATTAAATATCGTTGTGCAAAAAATACAGTTATTAATATTTAAAAATTAGTGCAAAAATGAGAGCTTTTTACAATTATCTCGGTCAATTGTTTATATATTGCAATATGTGTCACACCAAATTGAAGAACTTTTTAAGGTCTACAATATTTATTTGAAACATTTTCCTCTAAAATGGATAAGAAACGTTTTATAGTAAAAAAACTTAGTTTTTCATTCTTTATAACTGTTTTAAAAAAAGAAGAAGAAAAATTAGCTGTACGTCTTCACGGAATTATCATCATTTATATCTCATCTATCGCTTAAAACCTTCAAAACCCTGCTTAACATTTTTACGTGAAATCGATGATTTTTTTCCCTATTAACTGGTGTATCTCTAGTCTCTGTGGATACGGCGTTTTGGCTAAGCACGGCAGTATTGCCTTCCATTGGTTCTGATACTGTGCTACTATTTTCCATGATCTCACTTCCATCTTCTCCAGCTCTTCTCTGACTGCATCTTTCCACCTTTTTCTAGGTCGTCTTGCCGGTCTTCTACCGTCTGCTTTTTCCCAAAACACATTGCTGATCAGTCTGTCGTCATCATTCCGTACCACGTGGCCTTCCCATCTTAGTCTATTGGCTTTTATGTATCTCACGATGTTTCCCTGTCTACAGAGAGTCTCTAATTCATTGTTGTATCGGCTCCTCCATTCATTTGTCACTCAGTCCCTGCAAGGACCATATATAACCCGCAGGATTTTTCGTTCCCATACTAATAGTTTATTGATTTATTTATTTCTCAATTTCCATATGTCAGTGCTGGTAGTATTATGGTGTTGTACATTTGGATTTTGGCACGTCTTGAGAGAAACTTTGACCTCATTAGATGTTGAATGACAACGAAAGATTTATTCCCCTCCAGTATTCGTATTTAAACCTTCCGTTCCCCTGTGTTGTCACTGGTAATTGTGGTCCCTATTTATTCGAATTCTTTAACGACCTGAAAATTATGATCGTATATGGCAATGTTTCGTCTTATTCTCTGTCTTAACTCTCTTGATACGACCATATATATTTGTTTTTCTTACTTTATTTTCAGGCCTAATAGTCCAAGAGGCAGCCCTGAAAAATTTCTCTGAATTTACTAAAGCTAGTTATTTCACAGTTGATTACTGTGATTGTGTAGAGAAACATATTGCGGTCAGTCAAGCGAAACGTAGAACAGGTAGTACTGACAGCTTGTCAAAGTTGCTTACCTGCGGAGATAATTAAATCCATTTACTAAGGCAGAAAATTAGTACACACATTCTAAATTGAATATAAATAAAAGTTATTATAGTCGGTCAGCTGTATGATGGGACAGAGCTGGTCGGTCGGCCCCAATGAATGTACAGGGTTATTCACTATATTTGTAATCCCTCTAAACTGCTTTATTTACAGAATTAAAAAAAAATGTAAAATACAAAAGATATTAGATTTTCTAATTATGATTTTTTGACATAATATATATCGTACTAGTGACGTCAAACATCTGGGGGTGGTGACGTAATCGACTATTTTTTTTAAATGAGAATAGGGGTCGTGTGCTAGCTCATTTGAAATATTATTCAATTCCCTATTCAGTACTATAAACATTATCATGATTGTTTATACAGGGTGTCCAAAATTTTTTTTTTGAATTAAATTAATTGTTTAATTATTAATTCAAAAATATTTTTGGACAACCTGTATAAATAATGATCTTAATGTTTATATTACGGCATAGAGAATTGAATAGCCTTTCAAATGAGCTAGCACACGACCCCTATTCTCATTTAAAAAAAATAGTCGGTTACGTCATCACGCCCAGATGGATGACGTCACTAGTACGATATATATATATATATATATATAAAACAGATGAAATAGAGAATGTGGAAAAATCCCCTTACGAACAATTCAGACATCCACCATTTCGGGCTGGGAAATTTTTTGATCACTGAGTGTGTTTCAAAGATCTACATCTTATGTTTTTAAACATATATTATATATATATATATATATATATATATATATATATGTCAAAAAATTTTAATTAAAAAATCGAATACCTTTTGTATTTTACATTTTTTTCTAATTTTGTAAATAAAGCAGTTTAGAGGGGGGTCAAAATTTAGTGAATAACCCTGTACATTTTAGAATGTGTGTACTGATTTTCAGCCTTAGTAAATCGATTTAATTACCTCCGCAGGTAAGCAAATTTGACAAGCTGTCAGTACCACCTGTTCTACGTTTCGCTTGACCGAGCGCAGTATGTTTCTCTACCTCTACACAATCACGGTAATTAACTGTGAAAAAACTAGCTTTAGTAAATTCAGAGTGATTTTTCGGCGCTGCCTCTCCTTCTATAAGTTTAGTGTTGTTTCTTTAAAGTTCGAAATTATATCCTTAACTTCCAGTGGTGTCTGTGCTACCGCATCTACGTCATCTGAAATTGCGAGAACAATCTTTGTTCCTTTGGTCGTTATGTCTGTATTTTTGTAATTATTGCTAGATTAAATAGTAATGGGGAGAGCGGGTCTCCCTATCTGAGTCCGGTGTTTACGCCAAACGCGTTTGAAGTTTTGCCTAATTTTCTAATTTTTACAAAGGAATTATTTATAAACATTCGCGTAACCATGGTCACTTTCTTTGGTACGCCTAGCTCCACCATTACACTCCACAGTTTTGAGCGATCTATGGAATCATATTATGCTTCTTTGAAGTCTATGAAGATCTGCCTACGTCTTTATTATACTCTCAATACTTTGCTAGCATTTATCTGATAGTAAATATTTGGTTGATTGTTGATCTTCCAGGCCTGAAGCCACACTGATAATCGCCAATAATTTCCTCTATATATGGCAGTAATCGCTTAAGTACCACTGAAGCCAATATCTTATATACAGGGTGTTTCATTAATAAATGTCCATATAGTAACCTTAGCACAAAATACGAAGATTTAACCTAAAACACTTAAATAAAATGTGGTTCCTTACTGAGTTACAGAGTGTTTTATCTAAAAATTTAAAAACTATTTTTTCTAAGTATTTTAAAACTATTCGACGTACCCTTTTCATACTTAGCAGAAAGTGCGACTAGTATACACCCTACTAAATTAACATAAATAAACGTTTCTAGCTACTACCAGAGGCGTACGACAGGGGATAGTGGTTGGTTGACCCTTCCCAAATTCTACGCCACTGACTAAATTGCTATTTTAGTGTAATTTTTTGTTTTTTCAATACTTCTTATGTAAAAAATATACTCTTCATTCGTAACGATAAAATGATTAGTTTTCGAGATATTTGAAATTTAAAATGAAGCGACACAATACATTATTCAAAATAAGCGTGTCGTTTCATTTTTAATTTCAAAGATCTCAAAAACTAATGACTTTGTCGTTACGAATGAAGAGTATATTATTTTCATAGAAAGTATTGGAGAATCCAAAAATTGAACTAAAATAGCAATTCCGCCAGTGACGTAGAATTTGGAAAGGGTCAACCATTCACTTGCGCCCGTCGTACGCCTCTGGTAATAGACAGAAACGTTGGTTTAACATAATTTAGTAGTTTCTAAAGTACCTATACTTACTGCCAAGTATGAAAAGGGTACGTCGAATAGTTTTAAAATGCTGAGCAAAAATAGTTTATAAATTTTTAGATAAAACACCCTGTAACTCAGTAAGGAACCACGTTTTATTTAAGTGTTTTAGGTTAATTCTTCGTATTTTATGCTAAGGTTTCCCCAGTTACTATATGGAAAATTATTAATGAAACACCCTGTATAGTACTGATTAGTGAAATTCCCTTGTAGTTGTTACATGTATCCTTTCTACCTTTTTATCTATTTGCACGATAATACAGCCAGTCCATTCTTTTGGCATTATTTCTTATTCGCAGGTTTTCATGTCTTCCATACATGCCACATTCCTATCTGTTGATGCATTATTCAATGCACCTGGTAGCAGATTATAACTCATCTCCTCTCTTCCACTCGTTTTTGACATCATTCGTTGACTGTTGGATACGCAAAACATGCGTTTCCATATACTACTTGAGATGACATACTTAAGAATTGTATTGACTCCAAGTTAGTTTTGAACTGTCTTCAAAATCTGATTGGGATCAGAAAGCGTAACAAATTAAGTTTATTCTTTGTAGCAGAATATACTGATATTGAACGGCAAGAAAAGCGGACCTACTTGCCAGGGGAAAGAAAAACGAAAAATTCATAATACCGGAAGCTTCCGTTGACACAACAATAAGCACAGCTAAAATAACAATATTGGACTAGGTAAGGCGGGTGAAAGGTAACCATTGGTACTAGCAAGTGGGCCATAAATATTTGAAAGCTTTTATATATGAACTTTCGAAAAAGTAATCCAAAGATCAATAGACATAATATACGGATTAACGTAGGTCTCCTAACAATATTGTTGCCTCAATGAATAAAATGTCATGGATAAAAGTGGCCTGATAGAAAGTGCAGATTGCAGATTTTGTCATGCTGAAAACGCGATATAGGAACACTTTCAGTTTAACTCTCAGGGTGTAATAGAATAAGGCTCAATATATTTGAGCATTATCAACTCAAGCCCTACAGGCCTGGATCCCGCGTACCAAAAAAAAAGTTGGTAAATAGCAAGCTGAAACTTTGTTAATAGCTTAACGATGTCTAGTCGGACAAACTTTAATGTACGGGAACACTGGAACAGTGGAAGTTTTAATTGTGAAACACAGTGGCATGCGGTGACTTTTTTGAAAGGGGAAGCGATTCAATAAGGATATACAAATATTCTCTTCAGGGTTGAGGGTCGAGCTACTTCCCACCTGATAACATTCTGATGCGCTATAGGGGCTCTCTATCAGCAAAGTGCTTATGTGAGACGTCCTGGGTACAAGGATTCACACACTAAATCCTACCCCGATCAATGCGTGACAGTCTATTCTCGCTATTTCTAGTGACTAGTGACCTATCATTGATCTGTATTGCCAGCTCGGGCCTTGAGTCCTCGCGCCGGACTTGGTTTCCTAATGAAGAGTTCTATTTAAAATAAATTTTATATTCCGAGGCATTTTTCACAACACACAACTTTCAACAAATTGGACCCTTATTTATACTTGAGGTCTATTCTCCTATCAACTTCTGATAATTGTTAAATGCAGTCTTTTCCAATGGATAATAGGGCTAACTTTCAAAGTCTGTCTTCGCTTGTTGAATTTCTTTCAAACTCTTAATTTGAAACTTTTAATGCATTTTAATACTGAAAAGCTTCGTTCAACTGATGCACTTGTGGCTGGGATAGTTAATACTAATTCACACAACTTGACCACTTTACACAGGGACTTGTTTAAACCAGTGGTTATAAAGAAATACCCAGATTTCTGGGTATTTCTTTATTACTAATGTCAGTTGTTTCATAAACGACACTTAACTGAGAATGCAATGCTGGAATATCAAAAAATGTTCATTATTTAATCGTAGTAAATAAATTCCTTTGTGGGAAATTTTGATGAATTATAAGTAGAAATACATATTAAGATTATATATAATTCTACAAATTTTAAATCGTTAAAATTTTGAAAGCTAGAATTCATTTGTTGTAGAATATTATCAAAAGGTCTCTCTGTTGCCGACATTTTCAATCTTCATTATTTTTCATTCATGTTCAAACCCCATATTTTCATTTTCATCCCAAATATTTTTAAACTGCTCTCGTTTTTTAATTATCGTATTAATAAAGTCATCAATTTGTCTTATACAAAATGCAATGTCATTTGACTTCATCTGTAAAATGTCAAATAAAAGATCAGTAAAAGGAAAAATCTCTGCAAAAAATTTAAATCGAAATATTCTTTAAGCGAATGTATGTACCTAAGCACCCCTTAGCAGCAGTAACGGTCGGAGCATCCCACTTTTGGAAGGCGCTAGGACTAACGCTTCCAGGATACCAAAATTCGCGCGACTAGTGGGTGCGGTCATTGAACCCTGACCAATTTTTAAACGGGACAACAAACTGCATGACAAGCGGCGATTTTGAGATGCGCTTCTGTCAGGAGTAGACCGAATAATAATAGCAGAATTGTGTGCATATTGAGTTCGTTCGTACGCGATTAATTTTTAATGTTTTTCAATGCGTATTACCTAGGTAATATGTAGGTTACTTGGATTAAATAGGGAAAAATGTTTGATTATCAAATATTAATTAATAATATATTTTCTTATATCGAAGTATAGGGAAGCGGTGCTTCCTCCGCTTCCATGGACTGCACGCCTCTGATGAAACAGTTTAAAAATTTGGAACGTCAGATTACGACAACGTCCCATGTATTTTGTCGGACAGAACATCCAATTTACCCTTTCATTAAACACTCATGCAAAAATCAGACTGCTATTACTAACCAACACGATTCCTTGCATTTGACATAATCTTCGTGTTCCACTCATTAAACTGCCAAGTTGGTGATAAAAACCAGTCTGATTTTTGCATTAGAGTTTAATGAAATGGTAAAAAATCAATTGGAAATTCTGTCAGACAAAATACATGGAACGTTTTCGTAGTCTGGCGTTCCAAGTTTTTAACCTGTTCCAAAATTAAAACTTCTCCTGCTCCAGTGTTCCCATACATTAAAGTTTATCCAACTAGACAACGTTAACCTATTAATAAATTTTCAGCTTGCTATTAATCAACTTTTTTTTGGTACCAGGGACCCAGGTCTACTGAGACTTTTCAAAAGTGCAACCAAAAATAATAAATCATCTTGGAGGAGATTACTAACTCAGTGAGCTTTATTAGTGGACTGTTTAGCATAGGGTGAATTTAAAATAGAATAAAAAAAATAACAGTAAAAAAACCAGACCTTAAAGTAAATTGTAATAAAAATATTTCCTACCTTGTCATTTCTCGTTGCACAAGCTGGAGCAGGCCTGCTATTTTTCGTACTGCTATTGCTGAGTAGTATAAAGTATAAATCACTCGCGAGGACTATATTGAGTTTCTATACACTTTTCGGAATGATTGTAAGTGACTGTTAACCAAGAGAGTTGGTTGGCGAATTGTCTTTTTAAAATGAGGCGAGTAGGCAGGTAATTACATACAAAAAACTTTAAGGTTTTTACTTGAAAATAATGATAAAAATTAATACATACTCACTGAATTAGGTATTGGCCTACTCGTATATACGGGGTGTCCCATAATATTGAAAAGAAAATGAATTAAAATATTCTTTACAAAAACAAGAAAATTAAAAATTGTTATTCCTACTTATGTGGACGAACCACAACCGCCCACCACAATACGCAGTATTGTTACGGCTCAAAAGGCAAAGGACATAATTTTACTATAGAGCGTTTATATATACCACTATTAGTTTTCACAGTGGCCACTCTAACTATACCATCAGATCCAGGATGAACCTCAATTATACGGCCCAAAGGCCATTGTAGCGGGGGAATATTATTTTGGCGGATTACCACTAAGGTACCTAGTTGGACGTTTGGAGACGGAGAATTCCATTTAGCCCTTTGATGAAGAGTTTGGAGGTACTCCTTAGACCACCGTTCCCAAATCTGTTGGTGCAACTTATTTAATAATTGCCAACGATTCAACCGATTGTGCGGAACATCGAGCAACGTTTCTTCGGGCGGAGCACTCAAAGGCTCCATGGTCAAAAAATGTCCTGGAGTTAACGCACTAAGATCGTTTGGGTCTGAACTTAACGGGCATATTGGCCTCGAATTCATGATGGCCTCAATTTGAGAAAAAATAGTATATAACTCTTCAAAAGTTAGTACTTGTTCTCCAATTGTGCGAATTAAATGACCCTTTACCGTCTTAATATTAGATTGCCATAAACCTCCAAAGTGTGGAGAAGAAGGGGGAATGAGATGCCATTGAATAGATTCATGAGAAGCAGCTTGTGATGCCAATCTGTTAAGTTCTGCTCTGGCTCCAACAAAGTTAGTGCCATTGTCACTATAAACATGTTGACATCGGCCTCTACGACTGACAAATCGCTTAAACGCAGCTAAAAACGCGTCAGTGGATAAATCAGATACGAGCTCTAAATGAAGAGCTTTTGTTGAGAAACAAATAAAAAGCGACAAATACGCTTTAAGAGTTTGAGACTTTCGAAGTTTGGAAGCTCTTATAGGAAAAGGGCCCGCAAAATCAACTCCAACATTACTGAAAGGTTTTAGTTGAGATATTCGAGCTAGCGGTAGATTTCCCATTAACGGAACTGGAGACAAAGGATTCACCTTAAAACATTTAACACATTTAGACAGTACTCTACCAATGGCTCGTTTGGAAGATATAATCCAAAAACGCTGAGAAATTAGGTATTGAACAGTTTGAAGCCCGGCGTGTAGATATTGCAGATGAGTAGATTCAATAATCATATCAGTTAATTTACAACTGTTAGGAAGTAATGCCGGAAATTTGCGATCATACGAAATGGGCGCATTAGCTAGGCGACTACCTACACGTAGAATTCCCTTTGCATCGATAAAAGGTGAAAGCTTTCTTAAATTTTTTGGAAGCAGCTGTTTATCTTGGATAAAATTTATTAAAGTATTAAAAAAGATCTGCTGTGTTCGTTTAACAAAAACCAGTAAGGAGTTATGTTGCTCCAATAAACTTAAACAACCTATTTCCAGATTACCATATCGGTTTTTGGTTACATAATGGAAAAAACGAATAATGTAACACAAACATCGAACACACCTATTTAAAGACGAATGACGATCCAATAAAATATCTAAAAAATTATTGGGAATTTCAGCAATCAATGCGACAGTCCGCACTTCCAAATTTACATTAGTAGACTCCTTTGAATTAAGTTCAAAGAACGTTAGCGGATCAGATTGTAAGAAGGTTGGCCCCACCCACCATTTGGAACAGTTAATTAACTCAGAGGGTAAGCAACCCCTTGAACCAATGTCAGCAGGATTTTCTTCAGAAGGAACATAGTGCCAACATGAAGAAGTTACTCGATCCTGCACAAAAGCTACTCTATTGCTCACAAAAGTTTTCCACTGATGAGGGGAAGATTGTAACCAACGTAATGTAACAGCAGAATCAGAATAACAGTATATTTCCTTGATTTCTACTTTATCTTTAATAACAGAAGAAACAAAGGAGACTAGTCGAGCCACTAAAACCGCAGCAGACAATTCTAATCTGGGAATAGTAAGTCCCTTATTAATGGGTGCGACCTTAGATTTAGCTATAACAAAAGAAACAAAAGGTTGGCCTGAAGGTGATAAGCATCGAAAGTACAAGACAGCGCAGTAACCTTTCTCGCTAGCGTCACCAAAACAGTGAACTTCTAAGCGTAAAATATCGTCAATTAATAAACGACGAGGTAAATTTAATTTACTCAAATATGCTACATCATCAATGTATTTTTTCCACAAACGGATAATTTCTTTTGATGGAGCATCATCCCAACCAATCTTTTGAGTCCATATTCTTTGAATAAGGTGTTTAATTAGAAATGTTATTGGAGATAAAAATCCAAGAGGATCAAATATTTTTGCTAAATTGGACAAAAGATGACATTTTGTACAAGAAGAGTCTAAAACTTGAACTTTAAAAGCAAATGTATCCGAAGAAGCGTCCCATTCCAACCCTAATACTTTAAGTGTTTTGGACGAAATATCATCATTAAATGTAAGAGGTTTTATTGCTAAATCTGATACAGCTAATCCTTTCAATAAATCGGGTACATTACTGGACCATTTTTTCAACTCAAAACCTCCTTTGGCAAGTAAGGCAATAAGTTCGTCTCTTAGTGCTAAGGCATTTTCGAAACTAGGACAGGAAGAAACGATATCATCAACGTAGGTTCCAGTTTTAAGTGCCTCGGCTGCTAGAGGAAACGAATCCCCGTCATCATTAGCCAACTGATGTAGACATCTAATAGCAAGATAAGGAGAACAAGAGAGACCATAAACAACTCTGTTGATACGAAGATCTCGAACAGGTTCAGAATTATTAGAACGCCAAAGTACTCTTTGATAATCTGTTTGAGTAGGATTAATTAAAATTTGCCTATACATTTTAGAAATATCGGCCGTAATTACATAACCATGCAATCGAAAATTAATCAAAATTGTACAGATGTCAGTCTGAAGCTTAGGACCAGTGAATAATTTGTCATTGAGCGAGGGTTGATTTGGAAGATGCCCGGAACCATTAAAAACGACCCTTAATTTACTTGTTAGACTTTCAGGTCTTAAAACACAATGATGCGATAAATAGTAAACATAAGGTGAATCGAAGTTATTCAATGGGACAGGTTCCATGTGACCGAGCTCAACAAATTCCTTCATAAAGGTGCGGTATTGGTCATAAAGTTCAGGAGATTTTTGAAGCCTTCTTTCTAATGAATAAAACCTACTAAGAGCAAGTGATCTAATATTAGGAAAGACAGGATTTTCTTCCTTAAAAGGTAGATCTACTACAAAGCGTCCTGAATGTTCACGCGTATAAGTATTCATAAACATATTTTCCACTTTAGCGTCATCAGGAGCTAAGCAAAAAACTTCAGGGACTGCTTCTAATTCCCAGAATTTCTTTATTTGCTGATCCAAAGAAACCGTATCTTCAACTTGGCAAAATAAAGACGTAAGAGTAGGTGCCTTTGAAATATTTACTTTTCCCATAAGCACATAGCCAAATATAGTATTAATTGCATCAGGTTCATCTTGATTGCCGTAAATACGTCCATCCAAAAGAATTGTAGAGAATACATCAGCTCCTAAAAGAATGTCTATGGATCCTCTACGAAAGAAGTTATCATCTGCTAACTTTAAATTAGCAATATGGGGCCAAGTATTAACTTCTAAATTACATAAAGGCTGATCCTCACATATTTTTGTCAAGACTAACGCATCGGTTGTCAAAATAGGAGAAGATTTACGTACTGGTTTAAAAGAAATGGTAACCCCACCTAAATTAGTGTTCGACTGCATAGAACCTAATCCTTGGATGTTAGCTGAAGTTTTCATGGGACGTAAACCTAAACGCCTAAGGGTCTTTTGACAGATGAAGGACGTCATGCTTCCCGAATCTAACAGACACCTAACAGGTTGGTAGTTACCGTGACAATCAAGCACCTCAATACATGCAGTGGAAAGCAAAGTACTTTTATCAGCGGAAGAAAAACACACAGAAACGGATGATCCAGTCGTTGAATTTAAAGTGGATGCCGCCGAATCTTGAACATTCTCTTCTTTCTTAGAAGAGGAGAAGCAAAGTAGTGTATGATGTTTTTTATGGCACGAGTGACAAGTCCATGTAGATTTGCATAGGCTAGAACGATGTGATCCAAGACAGTTAATACACATCTTGTTCTTTTTTATTAATTGAAATCGATCTACAGGAGATTTTGCCAAAAAAACGGAGCATTTATAAATGGCATGGGTATCATTAGTTTTACAGATAGAACATTTTGGTTCAGGTTCTGTTTGAGCAAGCAATGATGTAGATTTGGAAGAATTAGGTTTTTTAGAAAAGTTAGATTTTGGTTTAGTGTGAAAATCAATATTATCTAAAGCGAGACAACTTTGATTTAAAAAATCAATCAGTTTTTTATAGCTTGGGATGGTTGAATTATTATGAAAAAGCTCAAAACGTGTTACTAAAGAAACAGTTAATCGTTTTAAAATCATTTGAACAAGTATAAAATCCCAATGTACTGTGGGTAGTCCTAGCTTATTTAGAGATGCCACATTTTTCGAAAATGTATCTAACAACTTGCGTAGTTCTTTTGGATCTTCTGAAGTCAGTTGTGGTGAACTTTCAAGGTTATTCCATAAATTGGCAGCGATTACCCTAACATTATTAAACCTTTCACAAAGCAGATCATAGGCAATTGGATAATTGTTTGCTGTGATGTCAATATGATCCACAGCATCGCGCGCTGCACCCTTTAAACACGATAGTAACAAATTAAATTTGTCAATTGGTTGTAAGTAAGTAAGAGTATGAACGCGAGCATCAAACTGATCTATAAAACTTCTAAATTCAGTTATTTTTCCACTGAAAGATGGCAATTCCGGTTTCGGTAAATTAAAATAATTTATAGGTAAAGGATTTTGAGACTGTGAAGTTGATGTAGTTTGCTGACTTGATGTTGAAGATTTTCTAAAGGCTTGCACGTATGTTAATTTAATTTTATAATATAATTTGTCAAAATTACTACGGCAATCATCTTCGACTTTAAATAGCGCGTCCTCATTATCTTGCTCAGAAACTAACATAATTATTTTATTATGAAGATCATAAAAATTGTCACGAATTTTTTCCAATCCTTCATACATAACTTCCAAAACCGGGTAAAAATTCTTATCGTCAGCAGCTACCTTTAAAGCAACAGCATGAATTTCAGTCATTTGTTGCACTTCAACTTGTCTTAAAGATTGATATTTTTTAATTTTATCTGCCATTTTGTAAATTTAAATGTAGAATTAATAAATTTAGAAAAATATGAAATTAGCGTTAGGAAATAAAATAGGTTCACCACACGAAAATTAATAAAATACAACCGAACTTTGTGCTAATAAAATAGAAAACTATGTCCTCTGCTATTTGAATATTTATAGACAAAAAATAATTATAAAACATAAACCCTTTAAATAAAAATTACTGTGTAAAATAAACACACAGTTTCATCTATAATAGAGTCAACCTGTATAATAATTATTATAACAAAATTTGTCTATTGGCCGACGTTGACAATTTAATAATAATTACTTTTACATTAATGTGTTCCTTTTTTACTTAAAAAACAACATTAACTGAGGTATAGTTACCACTAACGATCGGCACAAACAAAAAACCAATTTACTAATTGATACGTGATTTTAATTTTGTAAAGAATATTTTATCGCCTTATGTTAAAGAATAACAAAAAAATAAAGTCAAAGGAAATGCGGTTAAATAACCTGAATTTGATTCTGATCTTTGTAAATTAGCAAAGTATGACAATAAAATCAAACAATTCAGGTTTAAAAGAAACTTTCCCCGACTATATTACCCTCTTAGAAAAATGAAAAATGCAAGAAAAAAATATAGAAAATGGATCTATCAGGCTCGTAACGGATCAACAAATCATCTTGGAGGAGATTACTAACTCAGTGAGCTTTATTAGTGGACTGTTTAGCATAGGGTGAATTTAAAATAGAATAAAAAAAATAACAGTAAAAAAACCAGACCTTAAAGTAAATTGTAATAAAAATATTTCCTACCTTGTCATTTCTCGTTGCACAAGCTGGAGCAGGCCTGCTATTTTTCGTACTGCTATTGCTGAGTAGTATAAAGTATAAATCACTCGCGAGGACTATATTGAGTTTCTATACACTTTTCGGAATGATTGTAAGTGACTGTTAACCAAGAGAGTTGGTTGGCGAATTGTCTTTTTAAAATGAGGCGAGTAGGCAGGTAATTACATACAAAAAACTTTAAGGTTTTTACTTGAAAATAATGATAAAAATTAATACATACTCACTGAATTAGGTATTGGCCTACTCGTATATACGGGGTGTCCCATAATATTTAAAAGAAAATGAATTAAAATATTCTTTACAAAAACAAGAAAATTAAAAATTGTTATTCCTACTTATGTGGACGAACCAAATAAAATCGCTAAAAAAAGTATAAAATTAAAGAAATTAAATTAAAGTTAAAAGAAAAATTTTAATCTAGTGATATAAGTTACAATGGACCTGTTAGGTCGTGTGTAAGGATGGTTATTTAAGCGACCAATCATACTAAACCTAATCTAACCTCTATAATACAATAACCTAAAATAATATTCTAGTACTCTATTACCTACCTTTGACAACTGGAGCGACAGCATCTTCAAAGCAGGAATTTCTTCTGGTCGATCTATTCGAATACTCTCTTAGCTTATTTGATATTACCTGCAAGACTACATGTTAATTTAATTCTGTACTGATAACTCAAACGGTCTTGACGGTCAACAAAAATATCGATTTTGACTAAGTTGTTTTGTACGTTATAAACGTTTGTATAATATATGTATTAAAATCAACCAAAACGTTGAACTTCGATCGCTTTTTATAGATTTTTGACTATTGACTATTGACTATATACAGGGTCTCCAGAAACTGTACTGACAAACGAGGACCGAAGATTTCTCAGATAATTTTAAGACAATTTAACCCATTTCACCTGTAGTCCATTGAAATGTCACATTTTTTAGGCCATACCTTGCATTTTTTAGAGGAGTCAATTTTATTTTTTTAATATGAAGGGGGGTGAGTACAAGCTAAAGTTCAAGTTTTTGGGGTCGCCACCCTTGTCCTCCGGCCGCCATCTTGGAAAAGGGTGCAAAGGGGTTTCGCGTTGTATCTCGTAAACTATCAACACTACAGAAAATTTTATAACACATAAAATGTATCAAATTAAATTTTCTAGACTTTTGTTTCTATCAGTTTTTATCGACAAGTGACCAACAAAAAAGATATAAACAAAAATAACTGGTGAACATTTTTTAACAAGTTTCCTTTTGGAAGTTATAACTTTTTTTCAGTTCATTTTAAAACAAAATATCATTATATCAGTTTGTAGAGGGTTTTTTAGCGAACAATTATTGTGACTATAAAGTTTTTTAATTTTATTTATTTATCTAGATTTTACAGCGCTCCAAACTTGATCAGATTCTCGAATGATTATTGGGACCGTGCAAGTTCGGCAAAGCGACCCCTATTTCTACGCTCTGCAACTTTATTCGCACTTTTAATTATATTGTCCAATTATATTAGTCCTGGTTACTGGATAATTGTCAAGGCCATAGCCCAAAAAAATAATAAGAAGAAAAATAAGATTTAGGTTATGTTATCATAACGTAAACAATTGTATGTAGTAAATAAAATTAGTTATTAAAATGCAGTACTGCAAGCAAAATACAATTAATTAAATTTACCTTTATATAATAATTGCATATCATATCAATATTTTGGAGCAATATATAATTTTTCTGCTTCAATGACAGAAGGTATGAAATATACGTCAATTTGACAATTTCAAATGACAATATAAATTATTTAAGATAGTTGCAATATTTCTCCGCGACTCGCGCACGGTCGTTTCTCGTATCCCTTCCAAGTACTTGCACACCGCGAATAGGGATGCAATAAAAACAAAACGTTAGGCTTAATTTTTTATTCATACAATTTATTATTATCTTAATATTCCTATGCTGTGATTAAACTATTTTGGACCCTTTTCCCCACCACCCATGAGGTAGAGTTTGGAGGCGCGTTTTTTTATGTGGTATCACGAGTGGGCCTAATTTACGGACAACTTCTAGACAAAATAATAGTATTTATTATTATACAGTGCGTCCATAAGTAATGCATAAATTCGATATTTCGTAAACCGATAACTTTAAGGAAAAATCCCGAAACAGCTCGATTTTTATTTTTAAATTACGATTTTTTGGAATATATATCATACTAGTGACGTCATCCGTCTACGCGTGATGACGTAATCGATGATTTTTTTAAATGAGAATAGGGTTCATGTGATAGCTTATTTGAAAGGAAATTGGATTCTCTATACACTAATGTAAATATTAACATAATTATTTATACAGGGTGTTCAAAAAAATATTTTTTAATTAAAATAATTGAGACAAAAAGAAGAATGTATGTAATTTATAATTCAAAATGCGTTTTACTACTGTCAGAAAACAGAAAAAAATTTTATTTGACAAATAAACATTGATTTTCGCTTAAACGAAGTGTTCAAACTGGCAAGAGACAGTTGGGTTGCAGCTTTAACATTGAATTTAAGCGAAAAACAATATTTATTTGTCAAATAAACTTTTTTTCCTGTTTTCTGGCAACATTAAAAGGTATTTTGAATTAGATAAACTACATACATTCTTCTTTTTTTCTCAATTATTTTAATTTATAAAATATTTTTTTGAACACCTTGTACAAATAATTATGTTAATGTTTATATTATGGAATAGAGAATTGAATACCCTTTCAAATGAGCTATCACATGACCCCTATTCTCATTTAAAAAAAATCATCGATTACGTCATCACGCCCAGATGTATGGCGTCACTAATATGATATATATGCCAAAAAATCGGAAATTAGAAATAAAAATCGACCTTTGTCGGGATTTTTCCTTAAAGTCACCGGTTTACGAAATAATGAATTTATGCGTTACTTTATGGAAGCACTGTATAATGAAAAAGGTAAGAGAAAAGATGAAAATCATAGTTATTATTTTTTCATTTTTTTCGATGGTCCAGGCTGTGAGTTAGTATATGAATCAGTATCCGAGGTGAATCCTTATTAAATTATGTCTAGTACTAAAAGTTGCTCCTGTTTTAAGTCTGTAAAATACAACATTTATTTTTTTAAACATTTTCAAATTGAAAAAAAGATTTTATGAAAAAAAAATTAAGTCGATTTTTCTAGAAAATGGTGCATCCACCGACTTAAACAAGAAGACTTCTTAGTACTAGAATAAATCATCAATAAGCCATTCAATTATACAGCCTATGTACTTGCCAACTATTTCTTGAAACCCGATCTCACCAACAACGACCCGGTAGGGGTGCTAAAAGGAAGACAACAGTCAGAGAAGATTGCGTTCTCACTATTGCTGCCTTGCAAAACCGGTCGGGAACTGCTAGAATGCTCCAAAGGCTTGTTCAACAAGTCCAAGGACAATTGAACAGCATCTCTAATATTCAACTACGGTTAGGAGAACAAGATTTGACAGCTTGCAATCCACCAACAGGGCCATTACTTACTGCTGCTCACAAAAGAGGTAGACTTGCATTTGCCCGTGAACGCGTCAATTGAACAATAGACGATTGGAAAAAGTATTGTTTACGGATGAGCTGTGAAAACGAGATAAATAAATAATATTGAACAACTTTATACTGGAAATTGTTAGTTAAAAAACCCTCTACAAAATTGATTTTATATCATTTTATTGTAAAATGAACGGAAAAAAGTTATAACCTCCAAAAGGAAACTTGTTACAAAATTTTCTCTTATTTTGTTTATAACTTTTTTGTTCATACGTCAAAATAACTGTCAAAGTCGTGTTCGCTTTTTGGAGTTCGTCCCAAAGAATTATTAATTTTGGCAGTTTTTTGGTACATCCCGGCCTTGTTTCCACGTGCAGAGTTTTATCAATAGTTTCTGTTTTGTGGTACTTTGTGGACAACTAGAGTTTTGAAGACAGGTTTGTTGTACAGAAAATGTCAGGTAACGGGGGCGGTCCTGGCCGGCCCTCGGTTAATTTAAATACTAATAATCAAATAAATAATAATGATAATCAAATTAATGTTTCTTCAATGTATACAGTATCCTCAAATTTCGAAAAATATGACTTTGATAATAAATATCAACCAACGGATGCAGGTCCGTATCAGGTATTTTTGGAACATACCGATAAGAATCTTGGTCGTCTTTTTCCTATCAGAATTGGCTTTTATTTACAACAAGTAATTGAATTTAGAAATGATGTTATTGATATTCATTCTGTAGGTTTAAAATGTGCTAAGGTAATTTTTAGAACATACAAAATCGCTAATTTATTAGTTAATCACGAAATACAAACAAAAAACAAGTTGATTGTTTATATTCCAAAATTTTTCATGCATAAACGAGGCATAATACGCGGCGTTGATACCTTTTTTACTGAAGAATACTTAAAAAAAGCAATTAATTCCATAGTTCCAGTGGCCGAAGTGCGAAGAATGAAAGGAAAAATTATAAACCCTGAAACCAAAAAAGAAGAATTTGTCAACAGAAAATTGGTAGCAATAAATTTCAAAGGTAATAAAATTCCGTCCTTTCTTAACCCGCCGTTACACGCGTCTTCTATTGTGACGTGGTTGCACGCGTATGAGCGTCGCCCTCACCTACATAAATTCGACTTATTTCGAGAAAGAATGAATGTCAACATGTATAAATATAAAATGGATTGTACTCACATATTATAGAAAGTCTCGTAAACCAATTTTTTTTATTAATTTAACAAAACAAAAGTAAAAATAATATAGATCAAAAGCAAGTTTTCTTAATTTTCAATTTCAGCAAGCCACTGAAGAAATTAACGTTCTCTACGCGAATTCATTTTACTAAAAATACAAATTAAAATTAACAACTGTTCTGAAGCTATTTCTTTGTGGCATTTATGTAATTAATTATTAATATTTTGTATTTTGATAACGACGTCCGAGGTGGAATTCGAAACGTCAATAAAATCAATTTTTCAAGTTGAACTGTGGCTTATTTCCCAATTAGAATAGGTAAATTTAAAAATGGGTTCTTAACCAGTGGCGCACCTAGAATTTTCCTCTGGGGGGAGGGGGTTTGCTTGGGCATCAAAAGTTTTTTGTATTATTTGTGAAAGACAAGTTACATTTTCCTACCTTCTTTTGTATATATTTCTATATGCTCTGGGTGGGATTTTAACCCCCAAACCCCCCTCGGTGTGCCACTGTTCCTAACCTAATCCAAACAATAATATTTTAATTAAACCTACCTAAATATTAAATAAAAACCTAAAAGTTTCTTTGAGATAACAGAAACGTGATTTCACCGTGACTGCACGCGCAGTGAGGAATTCCCTCACTTGAAGAGGAATGTCTCTTCTTTCAACTATCACACAGCACACTGACCGCCTGAAATATTCTATAACTTTTTCATACCCTCACATGAACCATGCTAAAGGCATTCCTGGGTGCTTAAGGTTATCGTATTAGTTTACACAATTTAATTGCTTATAAACAAATATGGTGACGGATTCCCTCATAGCGCGTGTAATGGCGGGTTAATATAAATATGGTTAATTTCCCCGTAGAACCATACATCCATCCAGTTGTCCAATGTGTAAAATGTTTACGTTACGGTCACAATATCGTTTAATGTAAAGGCAAATCTCGTTGTTCTCGATGTGCAAATGAGCATTCTTCCGCTGAATGTAATTCCGAGTTGCAAATGTGCGTTCACTGTAAATCTTCTGATCATCCTTCAATTTCAAGAGACTGCCCAATGTACAAAAAACAACATGACATAAAAAAAGTAATGGCTTTCGAAAATAAAAGTTTTAAGGATGCCGAATTATCGATTAACAATCCAGCTTATGCCAAAATTAATACCAACAAAAGGTTTGATATATTAAATAATCTTGAAAACTTTCCCGATTTAGCACCAGCAAACAAAACAATTTATTATGCTCCTTTAAATAAACCAAAATCAAATTCAACCGCATTAAAATCAAAAACAATTAAAAGGCGAAGAACTGAGACTTTTTCTCAGACTCCAAGCACTAGTAATTCAGATTTAGAAAATTCCCATTAAAAAAGACAAATGTCTCTTCCTCCATATACACCCCCTCCACAACAGAATAATTTCATGTTTTGTCGAGATAGACTTATCTCACAGATATATTCATTAATAACAAATATAATTAATAATCAAGGAAAATTTGAATTAAATAAGATCGGGGACAATATCATTAAAATATTCGATAATAATGAAGATAATTTAGAATCCATTCTCACAGATAGTGAAAATGGCTACTAAAAATATTACAGAAAAACTAGCCATACTACAATGGAATTGTAGATCCATTTATAGTAACAAAGGCAGTCTTATGCATCATATTAACAACTACCGTACAGATATAATAGTTCTATCAGAAATATGGCTCACATCCGGTCATCATTTTAGACTTAAAGGATATAACTGTACCAATAAATGTTGTGAAGATGGTTACGGTGGCCTAGGTATTTTCATCAGACAGGGAATAGATTACCAAGATTCCGAAATTTATAATAATTTCGATGACAGTATAGAAGCATGCGCAGTTTTTTTGAACAAAATTAATATCTCATTTGTATCAATCTATAGATCATCAGATGTTAGAATAGAAATAAATGACTGGATCAACCTATTCCTTCAGTTTAATATTGCAAAGACTATTTTTCTGGGAGATTTTAATGCTCACCACGGTATGTGGGGGCCAATAATTGCAGATGACAGAAATGGTAGAATATTAGTGGAGGCCATCGATTATTGTGAAATAATTACATTAAATGACGGAACACCAACAAGTATATCCCCAACTAATAATCATTCAGCCGTTGACTTAACTCTAGTATCTCCCCTCTTAGCCGACCGTATAGCTTGGTCAGTAGATTCAGATTCATTAGGTTCAGCTCACTACCCAATCAATATAGAAATTCAAACCAATCCCTCCTCCTTTGTCATCAACCCATCAACAAAATGGAATGACTCTTGTGCTGACTGGTCTGTTTTTGGAAATATTTTTGAATTAGAAATTAGTGAGCTCAATAATTTAGGTAGGAATTCATCTTCAGTAGACAAAATCGAATTTTTCCTCAATGCAATCACGGTCGCAGCATCGAAATCTATGCCTATTAAGAAATCTTTCACACCTTCTGTACCAAGGCCTTATTGGTGGGATGAGGAATGTTCTGCGATTGTTAAAAAACGAAAAGAAACTCTCAGCGAGTTTAAAAACAAGGTAATTTTATCAATTATCTACAATATCAAAACATTTTTGCTAATGTCAAACGTACGTTCAAACTTAAATAAAAAAATAGTTGGAAAATGTTTTTGAATAAATTAAATAAAAACACTCCTCTGACTGAGACATGGAACACTGTAAGATCTATTTGCAATAAACACCATCAAAAAAGAAAACCACAATTAGACGAAAGCCTTATTCAAAAAGTTATTGATACATTGGCTCCTTCATCTGCTGCAGGTCCAATTTTTAACGGCAACATTAATAATCAATTTCACTTCCATCAAGACTCAGACACCCTTTCAAAAAATTTAAGCTTTGCGGAATTAGAATTAGCCTTAAAAAAATCAACAAATACTGCACCTGGACTTGACGGATTTACTTATACGATAATAAATAAATTGCCTGAAAGTGGTAAACTTCTTCTATTAGAAATTTTTAATGATGGGTGGTTGAAACAAGAATATTCCGATAGTCTTAAAAATATAATTGTGTGTCTTCTAGCGAAACCTAAGAAATCACCTGACTTACCTTCGTCCTACCGACCTATTTCATTGTTATCGTGTATTACAAAAACTTTCGAAAGGCTTATAAAATTTAGACTCAAACATTTTGTCGAAAACAGATCAATTTTACCAAAAAATCAGTATGGATTTCGTAGAGATGGTACAATTGATGCAATCTCCCATTTAGTTACAGATGCTCAATTGTGTCTATCAAAAAATAGTTACATGTTGTGTCTTTTTGTGGACCTTAAAGGGGCTTATGATGTGGTAGATTTGTAAATATTATATTCAAAAATGGTAACGTCTGGTATCAATAAAGAGTCTCTATAAATATTTTAAATTTGTTTGCTAATAGAAAAATATTTTTGCGAGATAGTCATAACGTTTTACATGGTCCAAGAGTACTTCACAACGGGCTTCCGCAAGGCTCTATTTTAAGTCCCCTTTTGTTTAACTTATACACTGCAGACTTGCATGATTTGATGAGCGATGACATACAAATTATTCAATACGCGGACGATTTATGCATTTATGTCACCCATAATACCTATCAGTACCCACAGATATCAGTTAGTCGATAATTTCTCTATAGGTAAATACACTATTCCTATCGTAAAAGAATATAAATATTTAGGTATAATCATAGATAGTAAACTTCTATGGACCAGTCACATTAAGTATGTCAAACAAAGATGTGAAAAGGAAATTAATCTTCTGCGCTTCCTCTCCAACAGAGCCGCGGCGCGGATCAACAAATTTCCTTAATGTTCTACAAGTCTTATATTCGCTCGATTTTGGATTATGGGTGTACTCTCTATGGTTCTACCTAAAGTACGAACCAACTTACTCTTGATCGAATACAATATAGAGTTCTGAAAATATGTTTGGGTGCCATGGCATCTTCACCAAATCATGCCATTCTGGCAGAGTCTCAAGACTTCCTCTTAGTTTTCGAAGGCAGTTTTTAGCAAATAAAAGTCTATTAATAGGTGTTACAACAGTGATTTGATCGCAAAAATTAACTTTCTTGTAATTGAGAATTTGACAAATCATTATTGGAAAAAGAAAAACTCTCCTCCTTTGGCAGATGCATTTATTGATACAAACTTATTTCAAAATGATATTGTTAAACTTAATAAAATACCATTGTATGCACACAGTTTCGATTCTATAATTGACAAACCTATCACCATATTCCCTCGGTATTCAGATTGTAATATCTTAAACCAATCCATGATAAAATCCATTGTGAATGGTCTCGGGTCGAACTTAACTAAAATATATACAGATGGGTCAAAAACGGAGCTAAATACAGGTGCGGCATTTTTTGTTTCAAACATAAATCATATTGAAAAGTACAGAATCTCAAATTATTGTTCCATTTTTACCGCCGAGTCCTTTGCTATTGAAGAGGCACTAAAATGGTGTGCAACTCAAACATGCACGAATGTGGCAATAATTTCAGACTCAAAATCAGCATTACAAGCTATTAGCGGTCACCCAATAAACCAATTCCGAAATGCCTTAATTTTGAACGTTAAAAAATTAATTATGGATCTTAAACAAAATAATGTAACTGTTTCGTTTATTCGGACGAAAGGACACTGCGGAGTCGAAGGTAATGTAATTGGGGATATAGCCGCAAAAAGTAGTCACAGTTGCGACCATATTGACAAAGTATTTAATTTAAAAGATTTGAATAATGCTCTCAAACCTAATATCAGAAGGAAATGGGAAACTGATTACAAACGAATTGCAAGTAGATCTACAAACCATTATTTCAGAATTCACCCTACACTTCCCAAAAACATTCCTCATTTCACCTTTAGTTATAATAGAGCACAAATGTCAGTATTGACTCGTTTAAAATTGAACCATGCTCGCTTTTCATCTCACTTTTATAAAATTGGAATACTTAACTCTCCTGTCTGTAGTTGTGACAATGTATCCATTGGTGATCTAAATCATATATTTCTAGAATGTTCCCTGAACTCTCAATCTTCTTCAATTCTGCATCAAGAACTAATTCATCACGAGTGTTCATTGCCACTAAATATTACAGCTCTCCTTTCTTGCTCAGATAAAGCGGTACTAGATTCCATCATTAATTTTATCAGAAACTCAAAGCGGTATAGTTTAGAAATAAATATGAAATCATTTAATGTAATTAAGAATTTACATGTTTTGTGGCAAATAGATTTTGTCTGATGCCAGGATCTCTCACACACACACACAACTTTTTGTTGGTCACTTGACGATAAAAAGTAATAAATATAAAGTTATAAGAAATTTATTTTGCTACATTTTATATGCAATTAAATTTTCTGTATTGTTGCTAGTTTACGAGATAGAGCGCGAAATCCCTTTGCACCCCTTTTTCCAATATGGCGACTGGGGGACAAGGGTGGTGACCCCAAAAACTTGAACCTAAGCTTCTACTGACCCCCCTACATAATAAAAAAAATAAAATTGGCTCCTCTAAGAAATGCTACCCTAAATGTAACATTTCAATGGACTACTCTAGTCCGAATATAATTTTATTTTTTTATACCTCCTGAACACTTTTATTTAAAAAGACGAAAACTGGTGCGACTATTTATCTTCCAGAGATAAATCGACTCCATCCATTGTAAATTTGTAGCACCGGTCATAGGCGTCCGTTTTGAGTAGGTCAACGGTTATTTTATCGCATAACTTTATTATCTTGAACTTTTAGGCATTTTTGACATTAGATTATTAGATTATGTCTTGTATTAAAAGTTGCTCTTGTTTAAGTCGGTAAATACACCATTTATTTTTTTAAAAATTTTCAAATTGAAAAAACGATTTTACGAAAAAAAATTTTAAATCTATTTTTCTAGAAAATGGTGCATCCTACCGATTTAAACAAGAGGACTTCTTAGTATTAGAATAAATCATCAATAAGCCATTTAACTGTACAGAGTACTTGCCCACGATTTCTTGAAACCCGATCTCATCAACAACGACCCGGTAGGGGTGCTAAAAGGAAGACAACAGTCAGAGAAGATTGCGTTCTCACTATTGCTGCCTTGCAAAACCGGTCGGGAACTGCTAGAATGCTCCAAAGGCTTGTTCAACAAGTTCAAAGACAATTTAACAGCATTTCTAATATTCAACTACGGTTAGGAGAACAAGATTTGACAGCTAAAGGGCCATTATTTACTGCTGCTCACAAAAGATGTAGTCTTGCATTTGCCCGTGAACGCTTCAATTGAACAATAGACGACTGGAAAAAGAATTGTTTACTGATAAGTGTAGAATATTAATTTATGGTAAAGATAGTCGATATAATGTCTACAGAAGGACTGGAGAACGTTACGCTGCCTGGACTCGGTCACACCGGGATATTTTTCGTGGTCGGTCAGTAATGTTTTGGTTATGGATTTTTTTGAGGGACACACGGATCTCTAGATATTTAGAGGCGCACATTAAAAGAACGGAGATACATAACGCCGATTCTACATCATGTGATGCCATACACTGGATTTATTGGGAATGGTGTTCTGCTAATGCAAGATAATGCGAGACCATACACGGCAAAGATTGTAACACGGTGTTTTGAAGATAATGGTATTCTAAAAATGGACTGGCATTCTCAATATTCAGACCTTGATCCTATTTAGCATACTTATATGGGTCCTTATAAAAAGGCATGTAAAACGTCGCATACATTGTCCAAGAACATGTGAAGGGCTTCGAAGGGCTCTCATTGAGGAACTGAACACTTTTCGGAAAAGGACATCCAGAACTTGATCAATTCGATGCCAAATCGAATGATTAGTAGCATACGGAACCGTGGTGGCAACACACATTATTGAAACGAGTGATGCTTGCCTTTTTTTGACCCTATAATTAAATCATGGTTATAACTGTAACTGTAATGATACATCACAATTTTCAATAGACTTAAAAATTTGAGAAAATATTTTTTCTTAAATTTTTCCCTGTTTTCCATTTATTACTAATGTCATATCAGATTACGTGCTACAATAGTAGCTGACTCAGTACACCATAGATTTAATTTGATATAATTAAAACAAATATAACACGATTACAAAATTTATTAAATTTTATGGGTGGCTCGTTTTTTGTGACGAGAAGTATATATTAAATTCAACTAAGCGTTGAAATTCAATCGCTTTTTATCTAATCTTTTAACGTACTAAAAAACTTGATCAAAAAATCGATATTTTTTACTTAATCCTTAACCACTGAATGAGGTATGCAATACGGCGCCGAAAATATAAAATTATTTTGCGTTAAAGTAGTGTGTAATTACACCTGCTCCCAACTAGGGATGAGAAAAACCTACCGGTTATATCTTAAAACAGTTTTTTTTACTTCGCAATAATCGGTTTTTCCGGTTGTTGTTTTTGTCCCGGTTATAACCGGTTTTTTCTTTTTCAACTAATAACCGGTGAAAAACCGGATAAGTGGAAAAAATAATGCATGCAGAGAAAAAATGGGAAAATTTTTCGTTCCTCCCACGCGAACGAGAAATTTTCTGACCGAAACCCATTTGACAATACTGATGACTGATATCGATTAGTATGGAGTATTGCAAACTAAAGAGCAGTGTATACTGGGTATTGGTTATTGACTACAAAAACCAAACACCGGTTTTTGGAATAACCGGTTTTCTTGACCGGTTATAACCGCCAGGGGGCTTAACCCCAAAATGACTTTATGGTTATACATAAGGGTTATTAGACCCATGATAACCTACGGCTCGGTAACGTGGTGGACCAAGACGCAGTAAGTGGAAGCAATAAGGCTGCTAGGTAATACACAAATCCTAGAAGGCCTATGTAATAAGGGGGCCATAAAAACCACTACAGCAGCGCTGGAAGTCCTGCTGAATCTACCACCACTTCATATTTTTGTGCAGGGCGAAGCCAGATCAGTGATGCACAGATTAATCCATGGTCAGCCACATATAAGCCAGGTGCATGGTGCTGACAATAGAAAGCCAATCGAGGAGCTAAAAGCCGATATTGTGATGGGGCAGCCTATTGATGCAACAGCAACGAAATATAGTTTTGACAATAAGTTCAAAATTAATATACCAGGCAGGGAAAGCTGGAAGGAAGGTGTACCCATACAGGCTGTTGGTACCTGGTACATTGATGGCTCAAATACATCGGAAGGTGTGGGAGCCGCCATAGTAGGGACAAATCAAGGAATTCAGTTTCCGGTTAGTCTATCAAAGGATGTCACTGTTTTCCAGGCGGAAATAACGGCAATCCATCACTGCGTGGAAGAAATAGAAAGAGAGAAAGGACGTTCCGTTCAGTTGCCATCTTCACAGATAGTCAGGCAGCGCTTAAGGCATTCAATTCTCTAGAGGTCAATTCTAAGCTAGTATGGGATTATGTGAGTGCCCTAAATAAACTAGGAGATCGTAGCAAGGTTACGGTAGTCTGGGTACCGGGGCACGAGGGTCATAAGAGCAATGAAAAAGCAGATGAAATGGCCAAACAAGGCTCATCAATGCCACTCGTTGGACCGGAACCCTTCTGCGGCATTGCAAAGGCAGTTAAAAGAACGGCTACAAAAAAGTGGGTAGCTCACAAATCTATGGAATGGTGGAGGAATTCACCAGGTCAAAGACAGGCGAAACAGTGCATTACATAACATTCGCCAAAATTTACGGCAGACTTAATAAGCAAAGACAGGAAAACAGTCAAAGCCATAGTAGGTCTGCTAACAGGGCACCAGGGCCGCCGCTACCATGTGTGCAAAGTGTGCATCGCACACAGGCGGCCAACAATAGGGGCGGCCAAAAACAGGTCACTGATGATACTCCTTTTTTTAAACTGAAATAAGTTCAAATAATTAAATAGTAATGTTTCAGATAATTCTAATTCTCAAGTCTAATATTCCAAACAATAATTATTATTATTATTACCTGATAATACTAAAACGGGTTCATTTAACATTTATAGTGCTTTTTTTCGCGAATCTAAATATTTTTTTATTATATTAGATCGTAGCCCAGATATAACGCACGTAGAACAAATAAATAACCATAAATTATTGCAGTAAGATAGTAAGATGTGTTTCAACTTCAACACCAGTTCGGATATTTTTTCTCCTGAAACTGACGTAACTGGACAAGGTCTCTTTGAATTTATAGAGAATAAACTTGGAGAATTAAATATAAATATTATGGATAATATACGTGAACAGGGTTACGATAATGGAGCCAATATGCGTGGTAGACACATTGGATTGCAGAAAATCGTCGATCAATTTTTATTCCCTTTTCTGCACATATGTAGTTTAAATCTGGTGGTGAATGATGCAGTAAAATTAAGTTTTGAGTGGGTGGAATTTTTTAATACTGTACGTACAGGAACTATATGTATTTTTTTCTTCTTCGAATATTTGAAGGAAAATTTTATTAAAGTACCTTCAAAAGTGGACATTAAAAGCATTGTTGGACATGCGATGGGAGAGTCTTACCGATGAAATCGCACCATTAAAAATCCAGATAAGTAAAATATATGATATTTTAGAAGAATTTCAAAATGATAACAAAAGGGATATCAATTTGGAAATTCAATGGATAAACATATTCAATTGTGCAATTGTGAGAAAGCGTATAAAACCCTTTATGAGAGCGCATAAACAGCTCTGAGACTGACATTAGTGCAACCGATTTATATGAAGAAATTAATTAGCTATTCAATTATATGTTACCGCAGAAAAACGGCCTGGTAATATTCTCGAATACATTTACGAAATAATATTACATTTTAATTTACATTTTGAAATAACATTTCCAAACTTAACTATAATCGTACGTATATTCCTAACTCTACCCTTTACTGTAGCTAAGGTTGAGCGGTCGTTTTCAAAACTTAAAATTATTAAAAATGATTTGCGATTTTCAATGAAGCAAGATAAACTTTCTGCTTTAGCAATGTTATCTATAGAACATGAAGTGTGTGCGACATTGGATATTAAAAACAAAGACATTGTCAAAATTTTTCCCGAAACGGAAGCCAGAAAAGTTTGTTTTTAGTTTCTTTATTAGTCCAGGAACTGAAGCTTTTCACCTCGCAATTTTTACAGAATGGATCGATTTGCTTGAAAATTTGAGAACAAGTAGTGGATAGTCCAAGGATTAAAATCTATATGATGCCGAAAGGCGCTTTCACCATGGGGGTGGTTGCCACCACATCCCGGGGGTGGAAATTTTTTATTATATTTTGACCGCAAAAGTTGATAAAAATATTCATTCTTGTTTGCTAATAGAAAAATATTTTTGCGAGATAGTCATAACGTTTTACATGGTCCAAGAGTACTTCACAAAGGGCTTCCGCAAGGCTCTATTTTAAGTCCCCTTTTGTTTAACTTATACACTGCAGACTTGCATGATTTGATGAGCGATGACATACAAATTATTCAATACGCGGACGATTTATGCATTTATGTCACCCATAATACCTATCAGTACCCACAGATATCAGTTAGTCGATAATTTCTCTATAGGTAAATAAACTATTCCTATCGTAAAAGAATATAAATATTTAGGTATAATTATAGATAGTAAACTTCTATGGACCAGTCACATTAAGTATGTCAAACAAAGATGTGAAAAGGAAATTAATCTTCTGCGCTTCCTCTCCAACAGAGCTGCGGCGCGGATCAACAAATTTCCTTAATGTTCTACAAGTCTTATATTCGCTTGATTTTGGATTATGGGTGTACTCTCTATGGTTCTACCTAAAGTACGAACCAACTTACTCTTGATCGAATACAATATAGAGTTCTGAAAATATGTTTGGGTGCCATGGCATCTTCACCAAATCATGCCATTCTGGCAGAGTCTCAAGACTTCCTCTTAGTTTTCGAAGGCAGTTTTTAGCAAATAAAAGTCTATTAATAGATGTTACAACAGTGATTTGATCGCAAAAATTAACTTTCTTGTAATTGAGAATTTGACAAATCATTATTGGAAAAAGAAAAACTCTCCTCCTTTGGCAGATGCATTTATTGATACAAACTTATTTCAAAATGATATTGTTAAACTTAATAAAATACCATTGTATGCACACAGTTTCGATTCTATAATTGACAAACCTATCACCATATTCCCTCGGTATTCAGATTGTAATATCTTAAACCAATCCATGATAAAATCCATTGTGAATGGTCTCGGGTCGAACTTAACTAAAATATATACAGATGGGTCAAAAACGGAGCTAAATACAGGTGCGGCATTTTTTGTTTCAAACATAAATCATATTGAAAAGTACAGAATCTCAAATTATTGTTCCATTTTTACCGCCGAGTCCTTTGCTATTGAAGAGGCACTAAAATGGTGTGCAACTCAAACATGCACGAATGTGGCAATAATTTCAGACTAAAAATCAGCATTACAAGCTATTAGCGGTCACCCAATAAACCAATTCCGAAATGCCTTAATTTTGAACGTTAAAAAATTAATTATGGATCTTAAACAAAATAATGTAACTGTTTCGTTTATTCGGACGAAAGGACACTGCGGAGTCGAAGGTAATGTAATTGGGGATATAGCCGCAAAAAGTAGTCACAGTTGCGACCATATTGACAAAGTATTTAATTTAAAAGATTTGAATAATGCTCTCAAACCTAATATCAGAAGGAAATGGGAAACTGATTACAAACGAATTGCAAGTAGATCTACAAACCATTATTTCAGAATTCACCCTACACTTCCCAAAAACATTCCTCATTTCACCTTTAGTTATAATAGAGCACAAATGTCAGTATTGACTCGTTTAAAATTGAACCATGCTCGCTTTTCATCTCACTTTTATAAAATTGGAATACTTAACTCTCCTGTCTGTAGTTGTGACAATGTATCCATTGGTGATCTAAATCATATATTTCTAGAATGTTCCCTGAACTCTCAATCTTCTTCAATTCTGCATCAAGAACTAATTCATCACGAGTGTTCATTGCCACTAAATATTACAGCTCTCCTTTTCTTGCTCAGATAAAGCGGTACTAGATTCCATCATTAATTTTATCAGAAACTCAAAGCGGTATAGTTTAGAAATAAATATGAAATTATTTAATGTAATTAAGAATTTACATGTTTTGTGGCAAATAGATTTTGTCTGATGCCAGGATCTCTCACACACACACACACACAACTTTTTGTTGGTCACTTGACGATAAAAAGTAATAAATATAAAGTTATAAGAAATTTATTTTGCTACATTTTATATGCAATTAAATTTTCTGTACTGTTGCTAGTTTACGAGATAGAGCGCGAAATCCCTTTGCACCCCTTTTTCCAATATGGCGACTGGGGGACAAGGGTGGTGACCCCAAAAACTTGAACCTAAGCTTCTACTGACCCCCCTACATAATAAAAAAAATAAAATTGGCTCCTCTAAGAAATGCTACCCTAAATGTAACATTTCAATGGACTACTCTAGTCCGAATATAATTTTATTTTTTTATACCTCCTGAACACTTCTATTTAAAAAGACGAAAACTGGTGCGACTATTTATCTTCCAGAGATAAATCGACTCCATCCATTGTAAATTTGTAGCACCGGTCATAGGCGTCCGTTTTGAGTAGGTCAACGGTTATTTTATCGCATAACTTTATTATCTTGAACTTTTACGCATTTTTGACATTAGATTATTAGATTATGTCTTGTATTAAAAGTTGCTCTTGTTTAAGTCGGTAAAATACACCATTTATTTTTTTAAAAATTTTCAAATTGAAAAAACGATTTTACGAAAAAAAAATTTTAAATCTATTTTTCTAGAAAATGGTGCATCCTACCGATTTAAACAAGAGGACTTCTTAGTATTAGAATAAATCATCAATAAGCCATTTAACTGTACAGAGTACTTGCCCACGATTTCTTGAAACCCGATCTCATCAACAACGACCCGGTAGGGGTGCTAAAAGGAAGACAACAGTCAGAGAAGATTGCGTTCTCACTATTGCTGCCTTGCAAAACCGGTCGGGAACTGCTAGAATGCTCCAAAGGCTTCTTCAACAAGTTCAAAGACAATTTAACAGCATTTCTAATATTCAACTACGGTTAGGAGAACAAGATTTGACAGCTACAGGGCCATTATTTACTGCTGCTCACAAAAGAGGTAGTCTTGCATTTGCCCGTGAACGCTTCAATTGAACAATAGACGACTGGAAAAAGAATTGTTTACTGATAAGTGTAGAATATTAATTTATGGTAAAGATAGTCGATATAATGTCTACAGAAGGACTGGAGAACGTTACGCTGCCTGGACTCGGTCACACCGGGATATTTTTCGTGGTCGGTCAGTAATGTTTTGGTTATGGATTTTTTTGAGGGACACACGGATCTCTAGATATTTAGAGGCGCACATTAAAAGAACGGAGATACATAACGCCGATTCTACATCATGTGATGCCATACACTGGATTTATTGGGAATGGTGTTCTGCTAATGCAAGATAATGCGAGACCATACACGGCAAAGATTGTAACACGGTGTTTTGAAGATAATGGTATTCTAAAAATGGACTGGCATTCTCAATATTCAGACCTTGATCCTATTTAGCATACTTATATGGGTCCTTATAAAAAGGCATGTAAAACGTCGCATACATTGTCCAAGAACATGTGAAGGGCTTCGAAGGGCTCTCATTGAGGAATTGAACACTTTTCGGAAAAGGACATCCAGAACTTGATCAGTTCGATGCCAAATCGAATGATTAGTAGCATACGGAACCGTGGTGGCAACACACATTATTGAAACGAGTGATGCTTGCCTTTTTTTGACCCTATAATTAAATCATGGTTATAACTGTAACTGTAATGATACATCACAATTTTCAATAGACTTAAAAATTTGAGAAAATATTTTTTCTTAAATTTTTCCTTGTTTTCCATTTATTACTAATGTCATATCAGATTACGTGCTACAATAGTAGCTGACTCAGTACACCATAGATTTAATTTGATATAATTAAAACAAATATAACACGATTACAAAATTTATTAAATTTTATGGGTGGCTCGTTTTTTGTGACGAGAAGTATATATTAAATTCAACTAAGCGTTGAAATTCAATCGCTTTTTATCTAATCTTTTAACGTACTAAAAACTTGATCAAAAAATCGATATTTTTTACTTAATCCTTAACCACTGAATGAGGTATGCAATACGGCGCCGAAAATATAAAATTATTTTGCGTTAAAGTAGTGTGTAATTACACCTGCTCCCAACTAGGGATGAGAAAAACCTACCGGTTATATCTTAAAACAGTTTTTTTTACTTCGCAATAATCGGTTTTTCCGGTTGTTGTTTTTGTCCCGGTTATAACCGGTTTTTTCTTTTTCAACTAATAACCGGTGAAAAACCGGATAAGTGGAAAAAATAATGCATGCAGAGAAAAAATGGGAAAATTTTTCGTCCCTCCCACGCGAACGAGAAATTTTCTGACCGAAACCCATTTGACAATACTGATGACTGATATCGATTAGTATGGAGTATTGCAAACTAAAGAGCAGTGTATACTGGGTATTGGTTATTGACTACAAAAACCAAACACCGGTTTTTGGAATAACCGGTTTTCTTGACCGGTTATAACCGCCAGGGGGCTTAACCCCAAAATGACTCTATGGTTATACATAAGGGTTATTAGACCCATGATAACCTACGGCTCGGTAACGTGGTGGACCAAGACGCAGTAAGTGGAAGCAATAAGGCTGCTAGGTAATACACAAATCCTAGAAGGCCTATGTAATAAGGGGGCCATAAAAACCACTACAGCAGCGCTGGAAGTCCTGCTGAATCTACCACCACTTCATATTTTTGTGCAGGGCGAAGCCAGATCAGTGATGCACAGATTAATCCATGGTCAGCCACATATAAGCCAGGTGCATGGTGCTGACAATAGAAAGCCAATCGAGGAGCTAAAAGCCGATATTGTGATGGGGCAGCCTATTGATGCAACAGCAACGAAATATGGTTTTGACAATAAGTTCAAAATTAATATACCAGGCAGGGAAAGCTGGAAGGAAGGTGTACCCATACAGGCTGTTGGTACCTGGTACATTGATGGCTCAAATATATCGGAAGGTGTGGGAGCCGCCATAGTAGGGACAAATCAAGGAATTCAGTTTCCGGTTAGTCTATCAAAGGATGTTACTGTTTTCCAGGCGGAAATAACGGCAATCCATCACTGCGTGGAAGAAATAGAAAGAGAGAAAGGACGTTCCGTTCAGTTGCCATCTTCACAGATAGTCAGGCAGCGCTTAAGGCACTCAATTCTGTAGAGGTCAATTCTAAGCAAGTATGGGATTATGTGAGTGCCCTAAATAAACTAGGAGATCGTAGCAAGGTTACGGTAGCCTGGGTACCGGGGCACGAGGGTCATAAGAGCAATGAAAAAGCAGATGAAATGGCCAAACAAGGCTCATCAATGCCACTCGTTGGACCGGAACCCTTCTGCGGCATTGCAAAGGCCGTTAAAAGAACGGCTACAAAAAAGTGGGTAGCTCACAAATCTATGGAATGGTGGAGGAATTCACCAGGTCAAAGACAGGCGAAACAGTGCATTACATAACATTCGCCAAAATTTACGGCAGACTTAATAAGCAAAGACAGGAAAACAGTCAAAGCCATAGTAGGTCTGCTAACAGGGCACCAGGGCCGCCGCTACCATGTGTGCAAAGTGTGCATCGCACACAGGCGGCCAACAATAGGGGCGGCCAAAAACAGATCACTGATGATACTCCTTTTTTAAACTGAAATAAGTTCAAATAATTAAATAGTAATGTTTCAGATAATTCTAATTCTCAAGTCTAATATTCCAAACAATAATTATTATTATTATTACCTGATAATACTAAAACGGGTTCATTTAACATTTATAGTGCTTTTTTTCGCGAATCTAAATATTTTTTTATTATATTAGATCGTAGCCCAGATATAACGCACGTAGAACAAATAAATAACCATAAATTATTGTAGTAAGATAGTAAGATGTGTTTCAACTTCAACACCAGTTCGGATATTTTTTCTCCCGAAACTGACGTAACTGGACAAGGTCTCTTTGAATTTATAGAGAATAAACTTGGAGAATTAAATATAAATATTATGGATAATATACGTGAACAGGGTTACGATAATGGAGCCAATATGCGTGGTAGACACATTGGATTGCAGAAAATCGTCGATCAATTTTTATTCCCTTTTCTGCACATATGTAGTTTAAATCTGGTGGTGAATGATGCAGTAAAATTAAGTTTTGAGTGGGTGGAATTTTTTAATACTGTACGTACAGGAACTATATGTATTTTTTTCTTCTTCGAATATTTGAAGGAAAATTTTATTAAAGTACCTTCAAAAGTGGACATTAAAAGCATTGTTGGACATGCGATGGGAGAGTCTTACCGATGAAATCGCACCATTAAAAATCCAGATAAGTAAAATATATGATACTTTACAAGAATTTCAAAATGATAACAAAAGGGATATCAATTTGGAAATTCAATGGATAAACATATTCAATTGTGCAATTGTGAGAAAGTGTATAAAACCCTTACAGACATAAACAGCTTTGAGACTGACATTAGTGCAACCGATTTATATGAAGAAATTAATTAGCTATTCAATTATATGTTACCGCAGAAAAACGGCCTGGTAATATTCTCGAATACATTTACGAAATAATATTACATTTTAATTTACATTTTGAAATAACATTTCCAAACTTAACTATAATCGTACGTATATTCCTAACTCTACCCTTTACTGCAGCTAAGGTTGAGCGGTCGTTTTCAAAACTTAAAATTATTAAAAATTATTTGCGATTTTCAATGAAGCAAGATAAACTTTCTGCTTTAGCAATGTTATCTATCGAACATGAAGTGTGTGCGACATTGGATATTAAAAACAAAGACATTGTCAAAATTTTTCCCGAAACGGAAGCCAGAAAAGTTTGTTTTTAGTTTCTTTATTAGTCCAGGAACTGAAGCTTTTCACCTCGCAATTTTTACAGAATGGATCGATTTGCTTGAAAATTTGAGAACAAGTAGTGGATAGTCCAAGGATTAAAATCTATATGATGCCGAAAGGCGCTTTTACCATGGGGGTGGTTGCCACCACATCCCGGGGGTGGAAATTTTTTATTATATTTTGACCGCAAAAGTTGATAAAAATATTCATTCTTAGCAAAAAATGTTCTATACATTTTTTTGATAAAATGAATAGTTTTCGATTTATTCGTTATCGAAAGTGTTAGTTTTATATCGAAAAAATTAGTGTTTTTCAATAATATACTAATTTACGGTTCACTCAAATTTTGGCGTAGAAAAAATTTTCTCAAACCAATTTCTTGGGAATTAAATAACCTACAATTTCATATTTAAACATTTTTTCGTATCTCTGATGGTAATCTTTCTATTCTGAAGAAATCGACATTTTTACCAAACTACAAAAATTCGTTATTCGCTTTTAACTCCAGTTTTTTAAAAACTAATGTTTATAAGCCAGTCAAACTTCTACAATCTATTAATAATACATAAGTAAAGAAGAATGAATAATGCCAATGACTAAAAACACCGCTGACTTACATTATTATGCTTCCAATTAGATTTCTCCTTTTTTTTTCAAAAAAATATATTGATTATTTAACCGTAACTTTTCTTAGAAAGATTTTTTATCTTAGAAAGTTTGACAAAAAATAATTTTGTAGGTTTTTATAAGATCTATAAGCCTAATAATATTAATTCGTTTTAAAATCCTCAGTCGCAAAAAGAGGTGACTTTGAAAGGGTTGGTAAAAGTGGTTTTTGCATGTTATTATAAGTTTTAATTATCAATAACTCACTTGCTGTAGTAAAAATTTTGCAAATCAGTTTCCTGAGAATTAAATAGTCTACAATTTCATATTTAAATATTTTTTCGTATCTCTAATGCTAATCTTTCTATTCTGAAGAAAAGGCCATTTTTTCCAAACTACAAAAATTCGTTATTCGCTTCTAACTCCATTTTTTTTTAACTAATTATTCTAAGCCGGTCAAACTTCTAGAACCTATTATGGTGGAGTCACTGAAGGTGGATATGAGCTATTACCTCCGATTTCGTTGAACCTCCATCAATTTTCATAAAAATCGGTGAGTAGTTAGAGAATACCTCAAGGAACAAGGGTGACATGATGCCAACTTGCGCTTTTACCCTGGGGGTGGATGGCACCCCTTCTCGGGGGTGAAAATAATTTTATTAAAAATAATACCATAAATCGATAGAGGGACAAATTCTAAGTAAAATTTGTTATATAAAGTTATTAAAATAAATCAAAACTTTTTGAGTTATTAAACATCAAAGATTTTAATATATGAATGCGAAATATTGAATGCGAACAGTTTTATATAGGTGAAACATCAAGACCATTAAACGTTAGAATAAGTGAACATCAATCTTATATTAAAAATAGAGAATTTGATAGATCTTAAATATGTCAACACGCATGGGATAATGAACATAGAGTTCAGTGGAGAGATTCAAGTATAGTCCTGAAAGAAACAGATAGTAAAAAGAGAAAAATCAAAGAAGCGGCTCTAATTATGCTAAACGAAACCAATTGTGTCGCAAATTCCTCGGTGGAATGCAGTAGGATGTGGATACCCATACTGAAAGAGGAAGTCAATAGAAAAAAATACCACAATTAGTAAGTCAATAGTCGAGTTAGTACATATTTTATATTTTAGTATTACTTATATACCCATGTATTATTGATATTATTTATAATTTAAACAAAATTATAGTAAAGTCAGAATTTGGTATTAATTTTGAGAGTAAATTAAATGTAAGACCAAATACTTACGATGTCGAGATAGTATCACGAGGTTTTTCATGGTTTTCCCTCGTGATTTACTATGAGATCTCTAACGCGAGAATTTTAATGTCACCGTTGCATGTGGTTGTCTTTTTAAAGACAGATCACATGCTATGATTTTTTTGTGACGGATATTCTTGAGTTGGGGTTGATTTCATGTAATCGAATGAACTATCTTTCAGTAAAGTCGTCCCAGGAACGCAACTCATAAATATTGGCAATATCATTTTAAAGTCTTCTACTTTAAAATGTATCATATGTATCTGAATTGCCGATATAAATGAGTCAAATTAAATAAATTATTAGAAGAATTTTTTTACTAAGCAACAACATTTTTGTTTATATTAATAGTATTTTGTATTTTTACAACGGCACCCGATTTGGGCGTCGAAACGTTAATAAAAATCATTTTTTAATAATATTGTGGCTTATTTCCCATTCTAAATAGTTAAAATTGTAAAAATGCCACAAGAAAATAGCTTCAGAACAACATCAAAGATTTTAATTTTTCGTGAGAAAAATCCATGTTTTTAACCGATTTTTCATAAATAACTCAAAAACTGTAAATTTTTGGAAAAAACTTATTATTACCAAAATTAAAGCTAATAAAAAACTGAATAAACTCGTTACTAAAAGAACATTCTAATGTTAATTTAAAGTGAGTTATAGGTAATTGAATACATATTTTTTTCGGCGAGTACCCAAATCCAAATATTCAATCTTAAATAACGGGAAAATTATGCATTTTGTAACATAAAGTATTAAACATTTGTCAAAGTACTTAAAAATATATATCAAATGAGTCTCCGAACAAGTTCATTGCGTTAAAAGTTTATGCACCAAAAATTTTTCAAAATTTTTCTTTTAAAAATTTTTCTAAAAAATGATGTTGTTTTTTTTTAATAACTCCATCAATTTTTACGATATCAGGTTCACCTAAAAACCATTTGAAAGCAAATTTCAAGGGATAATAAAACAAGTTAAATTTATCCTTTTAAACCTCTTAATTTTTTAAAAATAAAAGGTTAAATTAGTCCCGGTTATATGGTTGTCGCAGCAAAATTTAAGTTTAAAACGTTTCTATCGGGGTTATTTTTTACCCTAGGGAAATTGTAAAACGGTAGAAAATTTGGTACAGAAAAAACTAAAATTTGGTTATATATTATTTTTTACGTATATTAAGTATTTTTGGAGTTATTATCAAAAGAAAATGAAAATTACAATAATTTTAAAAATTCTGATTTTCTTAAATTATACCTTTTTTTCAAAAATATGCATTCTAAACCGGTCAAAATTATTGAAAGCATTACTTATACTAATATAAAAAATTCTAGTAAGGATTACTAGAAATTTTAATTTTTGTGGAAATGGCGTATGTTTTATTTTTCACTTTTTCCTAAAAAATTCGAAAGTGCTCTCTTATTTTCATCATAACTTGCTTAATTTTGATGCTATTAACTTTTACTGGAGCTCATTTGATAGGTATTCCGAAGTACTTCGATAAGTATATGACACGTATATTTTATGAAAGGCATCGTTTTCCCGTTATTTAAGATTGAATACTTAGATTTGAGTACTCGTCTAAAAAAATATACATTCAATTACCCCTAACTCACTTTCAGTTAACATTAGTTTTGTTTTTTAAGCAAGTAGTTTATTTCGTTTTTATTAGCTTCAATCTTGGTAATTAGAACTTTTTTGTAAAAACTTATAGTTTTTGAGATATTTATGAAAAATCGGTTAAAAACATGGATATTCCTCGCAAAAAAATTAAAATCTTTGATGTTTAATAACTCAAAAGGTTTTGATTTATTTTAATAACTTTATATAACAAATTTTGCTTATAATTTGACCCTCTATTGATTTATGGTATTATTTTTAATAAAATAATTTTCACCCCCGAGAAGGGGTGGAATCGACCCCCGGGATAAAAGCGCAAGTTGGCATTATGTCACCTTTGTTCCTTGAGGTATTCTCTAACTACTCACCAATTTTCATGAAAATCAATGGAGGTTCAACGAAATCGGAGGCGAAAACCTTCAGTGACTGCACTATTATTAATATAAAAATAAAGAAGCCCAAATAAGGTTAATGACTAATTTTATTTATGGTGGTGATTAGGAGGTTGCTTCGGATCACTATTTCGCTGAAAAAAGTGGGGACTAACATTTTTTTCAACATACGTCACTTAATTTTTGAGCTAAAGACTTTGTTTTTATTTCTTGAGATAGATATTTTAAAATGCTTTAAATTAGTTCGAACCAGTTATCCTCGAAAAATGCATAGTTTTTTCGTCTTTTGACTTTGAAACTACAGTATGTAGCATTTGACGAAGAAGAGCTAACATTTAATGATGTATAGCTCGATTACTATTGGTATTAAAAAAATTAAAAGCAACGGTTTTGTTTATTGTTTCAAAAGGTACATTTTTGTTAAGTAAAGTTGTTTTGATAAAACGAAAACTTTTGGAGTTATTAGCCGAAAACTTATTAACTACATTGATTTTTTCGATATAAAACTAACACTTTCGATAGCGAATAAATCGAAAACTATTAATTTTATCAAAAAAATGAATGGAAGGTTTTTTGCTTAGAATGAATGTTTTTACTAACTTTTGTGGTCAAAATATAATAAAAAATTTCCACCCCCGAGATGGGGTGACAACCACCCCCATGGTAAAAGCGCCTTTGAGCATCATATAGATTTTGATCCTTGGACTATCCACTACTTATTCTCAAATTTTCAAGCAAATCGATCCATTCTGTAAAAATTGCGAGGTTTTGTCCTATTTTAAGCTTCATTACTTGGACTATATGTGTTTGTGTTATATTATTCACGGTTTATTTTAATTAAATGGAAGTTTAAATTAGGATATACAATATACATATAATGGGCGTTGGATAATGTATATTCTAACTCTAATTGTTCAAGTATTTATCTATTTGCAACTTATAATTGTTATGCATCTTCTGCTCATTTCTTTAAATACTAGTATGTACATATTTCTAAAGGAAGGGGGGTGGCAAATATTAAGTTGCACACGGGCGGCCAACACCTCAGCGGCGGCCCTGCAGGGCACTGTAAGCTGAATAGGCACTTAAAGCTGATGGAATTGGCAGATGATGACCTGTGCAAATTCTGTAACCTGGAAGAAGAAACAGCAGAGCACATTTTATGTCATTGTGACAATCTGGCAAATGTGCGTTTCTTTGCATAAGGGAATAAAATCCAACGGCAGATAACTACATGGAAGGTTCAATCTCGAAGCTATTAGACTTTTTAAAAAGGGTCAGGCTAGATAATGTTATCTAGGACTAGTGGACCACAATAGATCTGAAAAGGTCGCAGTGGAATAGGCCAGGACGCCACCTCTCTAAATCTATCTATCTATCTACCGCCAGGTTAAACCGTAGGTAAAAAAAAACGGTATAACCGAAAACCGGTGTTTTCTCAACAACCGCCATTCCTACTCCCAACTGCTGCAATTTTAGTATGGTTTAGTCTTTGAACTATGTTGACTCTCATGTCTCTTTGTCTCTGATAACTCGTAAAGTTTTCTTTCGCTTTTAAAGTGCGTATCCATACAAGGGTGATCCGCGCTCGGTGTAGCAGCTTCACATAGTGAATAAGTTGGTGATCGCCTCTCGGCGCCCACCCTCTTCGATTCAACCGGTTTGCGGTTTTTATGTAGGGGAGCGCATGCCGTATCCATTTGAGCAGCTACACCGAGCGCGGATCACCCTTGTATGGATACGTACCTGTAGGTACCACATGTCAGTGTTTACGTTTCTTTAGTTAAAAGCAGTACATTCAGTATTCTTTCGCTATTAGTATGACAGCAAGTTCATCCAGTTGTTCTACTTTCAACATTATTTTAATCTTTTTTATTTTACAATACTCTTTTTTTTTGTAATTCAGTTGCTAAAGAATTTTGTAAGAACCTCCACAATTTTTTAATATTTGCATGCGTTCATAATTGGCTTGAAAAAATAAAGTTTATTTTATTTGGAGCAGATTTTATTCTACAGCAGTGTGAAGAATAATTCCGTAGTTGATGTAAAAAACAAATACAGTAATATAAGACGAACTCATATTGAAAAAAAAAAAAAAGGAGAATAGGCAATGGTATGACATATCGCATGTCAGAGTTTACCTCCTGAAACTTCCACGTCAGTAGTTAACGGTCAAGACCATGTTACTTATCAGTACAGAATTATTATTGCCATTTTCGATCAAAAATACTCACGGTAGATACGAAATCATCAAATATTTTCATATTTTTATCAAACTCTCTGCTTGTTGGATTTATTTTCCAAGTAAATTCCAATTGATGCAACGGATTTAGAGTCCTAATACTTGTTATTTCCATTAGTCTAAAATAAAACATATATACAGCATGATGCGAAAGTATCGAATAAATTCATTATTTCAGAAACAGATGACTTTTCATTTTTGAATTTTTGAATTTTGATCAATTTTAATTTTTGAATAGCCATCCATCTATTGCTATTCAGTGATGAGCGCGCTAATAACCGGCAAAATAACGCAAAAGATGAAAAACATAATTTATTGTGAAGTGAAAGAGATGAAACTAGTAGAGGTAAAAATGATCGGTATAAACGTATAAATTAACAGTATATTACACAGTTTTCCACCTTTAGACGTATCGGGGGAGTATGACAACTGTCACTGTGACAGAAGAATTTTATAAAATACTCCTGTTACAGACGTCTAAAGGAGGGAAACTATGTAATGTACTGTTAATTTATACGTTTATATCGATAACTTCCACCTCTGCTAGTTTCATCTCTTTTTATTTCACAACGTATTAGGTTTTCCGTCTTTTCCGTTATTTTGCCGGTCATTAGCGCGCTAATCACTTTATATGTGTTGAACATTACGTCATCAGTATTGGCGTAATGATGTAATCGACGATTTTTTAAATAGAAACCGAGCACCCCATTTAAAAGGCCTTCTAATTCTCTTTGCAACGATGTTGCAATTATTCGAATATTTATTTCTACAGGGTTAACCAAAATCATGTACTTAGTGAAGTGTGACGGAAAAGAATAGAATAAATGCATTATTTCAGAAACAGACGACATTTAAAAAAATCTTAAAAAGCGTCAATTTTAGCGTTTGAATAGACATTAATTGCTATATTGTATGTGTTACACAGTAAGTGGTCAGTGTTGACGTAATGATCTAATGGACCCTTTTTTAAATACAAACCGAGGTGACGATATATTTCATTTAAAAGGGTTCCTAATTGCGTTTGCGGGGATGCAATCATTTGAATATTTATTTCTACAAGTTCAACCAAAACTATTGATTTATTATGGCAATTTACTTATATAATGTTAAGTAATATACAATAAAATTATAAGAAATACTGAAATTGACGACCTTCAGTAGTGATGCAATGAGAAAAACAAGCTTTACTAACTTAATTTAGTTTAGTGAATGAGTATTTATTGTATTTATATTTTACTTAGCTAAATAGGTATGTAAATATTTTTGGTTAATCCTGTGGAAATAAATTAGGAGACCTTTCAAGTGAGTTGTCCCGTGATATCGGTTTGTGTTTAAAAAATCGTCGATTACGTCATTACGTCAACACTGGTGACGTATATCCTACACATATACAGTCCGTACATTACAAATACCGTTGCACGCCGTTATCTACGTCAAAGATCTAAGTTGACACTGTTACCATTAAAAAAAAATTCATGAATTCGTTTTAAATCAAATATATCACATAGTTATTGTGACAGTGTGCACAACAAAACAAATTAATATTCAATAAAAATAAATAAAACTATTAGAAATACAAAACGAGAACTAAGTTAAAATATTACGTTAAAGTAAACAATAAAAACAATAAATATAATAAAACAAACACTAACATTAAATAATAAAAACAAATCTGAAGTGTCAATACCGCAACTGTCAAATAAGTGTTAGCAATATTTATGCCAAAATGTCACCTTTTTTCGATCGTAGATAGAGTGTAATCCGAACAAATGTGCTTTATAAAAACGCTTTATATTCTACTTAATTTCGACATTTTTTTCGAATCCTGAGAAAAATAATAAGTAATTCTGAAAATTTTAAGCGCAGAATGAAAGTCTATGTTATTACCGAGGACCAAAAGTCCTTGAAAACTTCTATAATGTTTATTTTAATAAGTTACAGGAGTGAAAAAAAAAAAGAGAAAATTTAGTATGATTTTCAGTTTCAAATATCTCATTCAAAAGAAACGTTTTGTTAATTTTAAGGGAATTTCGGCCCTCGACAATAGTGTAATTTTTTATTCTGCTTTTACATTTTTCAAAAATATTTATTAGTTTTCTCAAGGAAAAAAAATTAATACATTTAAAAAGCATTGTCGAAAATTTATGCCTATGCCCTTAAATGAAACAAGTTATATATAGTATGTTTCTTTAAAGGACCCCGCAGAAACCTTATGGGAAATGGCTCTCTGTCAAATGCTCTGAAACTTTGGGTTTTGGTAGTCCTTGATGTGTAAAACAAAAGACTCAATGGGCGCGTAGCTCTAAAAAATCATGGTTTTAAGATATAAGCCTCTGAAGTTATAGGTACAGTGAGGACGTTTGAGTTGGAATAAATTCATTTTCTCGAAAATGAGCGACTCGGGAGATAAATTACAAATCAGTTTTAAATTATATTTTTTTGGCATATACAGGGTGTCCCGAAAAGAATGGTCATAAATTATACCACAGATTCTGGGGTCAAAAATATATTGATTGAACCTCACTACCTACATACAATAGTGCACACAAAAAAGTTACAGCCCTTTGAAGTTACAAAATGAAAATAGATTTTTTTTTCATATATCGAAAACCCTTCGAGATTTTTCATTGAAAATAGACATGTGGCATTCTTATGGCAGCAACATCTTAAAAAAAAATTAAAGTGAAATTTGTGCACCCCTTAACATTTTTAAGGGGATTTAGTTCTTTTAAACGCCCCCAAACTTGTGTGTACGTTCCAATTAAACTATTATTGTGACACCGTTAGTTAAACAAAATATTTTTAAAACTTTTTTGCCTCTTAGTACTTTTTTGATAAGCCAGTGTTTATCGAGCTATTTTGAATATTTGTCGAATCCACCATATATTTGTATATGGTTAAGTACGATTATAGAGACCTGTTAATAATCTGAAAATGTATATTTATAATTTACATTTTTAGGTATATTTTGAAAAAGAAGCCATATCTCGATAAAAGGTGATTTATCAAAAAAAGACTAAGAGGCAAAAAAGTTTTAAAAACACTGTGTTTAACTAATGGTATCACAATAATAGTGTAATTGGAACGTACACAAACATTTGGAGGGTTTAAAGGAACAAAACCCCCATACAATTTTTATGTAAATATATTAAAAAAGAAGCCGCATCTCGATAAAAACTTGCATATTGAAAAAATACTAAGAGGCAGAAAAGTTTTAACAACGTTGTGTTTAACTAATGATACCACAATAATGAATTAATTGGAACGTATACAAAAGTAGGGGGGAGGGTTTAAGGGAACAAAACCCCCATACAATTTTTATGGGGTGGACAAACTTCACTATAATTTTGTTTTAAGATGTTACTGTTAACTTCACTATAATTTTGTTTTAAGATGTTACTGCAATAAGAATGATACATGCCAATTTTCAATAAAAAGTCTCTAATAGTTTTCGATATATTGAAAAAAATCGATTTTCATTTTGTAACTTCAAACTAGCAGTGGACGAAAAGAATAAAACAAGATTGAAATGGCTAAGCACAGGTAAAGAAGAGGAACGAGAAAAATACCAAGATCAAAGGAAAAAGAAAAAGAAATTGTTTAAATCAAAGAAAAATAAAAAAGTAGACGAAATTATGAACGAGATCGAAACAGAAAATAAGAGACACAATTCAAAACCACTGTACCAATACTTAAAGCTAGGTAGTAGAAAACGGACAGCTAATGTAGCCATAGAAGCAGAAACATGGCAGAAGTATTTCGAAGAAATGTATCAAGAAACGGATGTAGAAGAAGAAAGAGAAACAATAATGAACCCGGAACAAGGTGAAGAAGAAGAATTGACCTATACAGAAGTAAAAGATACAATATGCAAACTGAAAAACGGGAAAACAGCGGGAGACGACGGAATATGTGCAGAACTTATAAAATACGGGGGTGAAGCACTATACAGAAAGATTTATGAACTAATACAGAATATATGGAATAAGGAAACAATGCCCGAAGAATGGAAGAAAGGAATTATTGTGACAATCCCAAAACAAGGAGACCACAGGATATGTAAAAACCACCGAGCAATTAATTTACTGAACGTAACATATAAAGTACTGACTGGTATAATTAGAGACAGACTAACAATATACACAGAACAAAGCATAGGAGACTACCAGTACGGTTTCAGAAAAGGAAGATCCACGATAGATGCTATCCATACACTAAAACAAGCGATAGAGAAAACATACGAGTACGACGGAGAAGCACATATACTTTTTCTAGACTTTAAACAGGCTTTTGACAAACTAAGTAGAAGAAAAATGATCCAAGACTTACAAGAGAGCAAAATACCAAATAAAATTATAAGAATGATAGAAATGACAATGCGAGATTCCCAAGCAACAATAGACACCGGAAGAGAGAGAACAGAAATAATAAAAATTAAAAATGGAGTAAGACAAGGAGATGCGCTCTCAACTGTACTATTTATTCTATCATTAGATAAGATAATAAAAAAGTTGTCAAACGCAGGAACTATAAATAAAAATACAGTACAAATAATTGGATATGCGGACGATATAACCATAGTAGCAACAGATAAAAAGGCATTAAAGAAAACCTTTCAAGAAATAGAAAACGAATCCAAACTAAGAGGACTGGAAATAAATGAAAATAAAACAAAATACATGAATGTAAGTAAAAAAAAGAAGACGCAACTGACAGAAATGACAATAGACGCACACAGCTTCGAAGAGGTTGAAACATTCAAATATTTGGGAGTATTAGTCAACAGAAGAAATGAAAGTGTAGATATGAAAAGAAGAATTCAAGCAGGAAACAAAGCATTCTACAGAAATAAAAAAAATTTCAAAGATAAGAAGATAAGCCGAAATACAAAAATGAAAATCTACAAAACGACCATAAGACCAATAGTGCTATATGCTTTGGAGACATTCACATTAACAGCAAGAGAAGAAGAGCAGCTGAAAGTTTTTGAGAGAAAAATTATGAGAAAAATTCTGGGACCAAAGAGGGAAAACGAAGAGGATGCAAGGCAATGGATGAACCACGAAATACAAGAATGGATGGGTCAAGAGAACATAGTAAGAGCAACAAAAGCACAGAGAATTAGATGGTATGGACACATAATGAGAAGAGAGAAGAACAATCCGTTAAGAGTTATAACCGAATGGATACCACCAGGTACAAGAACCAGAGGCAGGCCTAAACTCAGATGGAGACAACAAGTGGAAGAAGACTTAAGAAGTATGGAAATTAGAAATATAGGAAGCAAAATCAGAGAGAGAGAAGAATGGAGAAAGGTAGTGGAAACAGCGAAGTCACACCAGCAATTGTAAAACCAAAGTCAGAATGGGATGATCCCCCACAAAAAGGATCTTCAAGTGAAAACAGCTTCAGCTTCCTCGGGAGCGTACAGCTTGTATATATATATAACTTCAAAGGGCTGTAACTTTTTTATGAGCAAAGGTAAGTTAGGTTCAATCGAACTATTTTTGACCGTAGAATGTGTGGTATAATTTTTGACCAATCTTTTCGGGACACCCTGTATATCATACTAGTGAAGTCATCCTTCTGGCCGTGATGACGCAATCGATGATTTTTTTAAGCAAGAATAGGGGTCGTGTGACAGCTTATTTGAAAGGTTATTTAATTCTCTATTCACTAATATAAACATTAACATAATTATTTACGTAGGGTGTCCAAAATTTTTTTGAAATAAATTAATTGAGACAAAAAGAAGAATGTATATAATTTATTGAATTCAAAATACATTTTACTGCTGTCAGAAAACAGAAAAAATGTTAATTTGATAATCAAACTTCGCTTTTCGCTTAAATTAAATGTTCAAACTGCCAAGAGACAGGTGGGTGGCAGCTTTAATATTGAATTTAAGCGAAAAACAATATTTATTAATTTATCAAATAACCATTTTTCCCTGTTTTCGGACAACAGTAAAATGTATTTCGAGTTAAATAAATTATACACATTTTTGATTTTGTCTGAATTAATTTAATTCAAAAAAATTTTTTGGGCACCCTGTATCAATAATTATGTTGATGTTTATATTATTGAATAGAGAATGGACTAACCTTTCAAATGAGCTATCAAACGACTCCTATTCTTATCAAAACGACCCCTACTCTTATTAAAAAATTCATCGATTGCTCCATCACGCCCAGATGGATGACGTCACTAGTATGATATACACACACCGGCAAAATTAGCCGAACACCTTAAAAATGGGACATGTTTGATGTCTCGAATTTCATAAACCAGTGGTCCGATTTAAGTGATCCTTTTGGTATCTTATAGCATTATTATTTAAGAATATCGTTGTAACAATATTGTTGCTAGACAGGTAAATATCATTTTATACCGGGTGTACCAATCATACTGTGTTTTTTCTTAAAGTTTGGAACACCCTGTGGAATATTCTAGCATATGTAAAATATTAAAATTAATACTCTATTGTAGACTTAGGCTTGCTTAACATTTTTTTTTATTCATTTACTTATGTGAGATAATAAAAAAGTTATGTGCGTTAACAACTATCCATGTTTTTCATCAATAAATCCTCATAGTAGGGGAGGAAAGTATACTAAATTTGCAGTTACTCGAGCGTTATGGGGACCTATTGGATTGTGAAGAGCATGTGCTAAAATGAAGAGTATGTGCTAAAATCAGAAAAAGGTTAAGTTAAGTTTTCCATAAAGTGGGGGACTTTTCAGTTTTTAATTTAATTTTGCATTTGAAACAATCATTTTTCTCCGATTATAGCGCTATGTATCCATAATTCGAAATAATGTGTCTAATAAAAGTTGCTTATTTTTACGTAAAAAATCCAAATCTGCAATAAAAATTGGGGGCTCCTATTTAAAATTTTAAATTAAATCCCCCACCCTACCTCCGTGGGGGCTCGTGACACCCCACGGAGGGGGGTGGGGGTAAATTAAAAATTATAAATACGAACCCTGTGATATTTTGCAAAATGAACATCACATCGTAAAACTGCAAAATACACCTATTCAATATTTTTCAAAAATCTATCTAATGGCACCAAACACGACCCCCACGGAGGTGGGGTGGGGGGTTACTTTAAAATATTAAATAGGAGCTCCCAATTTTTATTGCAGATTTGGAACCTTTACGTAAAAATAAGCAACTTTTATTCGCAACATTTTTTCCTATTATGGATAGATGGCGCTACAATCGGAAAAAACGATTGGTGGAAATGGAAAATTAAATTAAAAAATGGAGAGTCTCATACTTTATGGAAAACTTAACTTAACTTTTTTTGCTTTTAGCACCCACTCTTCAAAATCCAATAGGTCCCAATAACGCTCGAGTTATTGCAAATTTAGCATACTTTCCTCCCTACTATGAGGATTTATTGATAAAAAACATGGCTAGTTGTTAAAGCACATAACTTTTTTATTTTCCAACATAAGCAAATGAATCAAAAAAGAAAATGTTAAGAAAGCATAAGTCTACAATTAAGTTTTAATTTTAATATTTTATATCTAGAATATTCCACAGCGTGTTCCGAACTTTAAGAAAAAAACACAGTATGATTGTTACACCCGGTATAAAATGACATTTACCTGTCTAGCAACAATATTATTACACCGATATTCTTAACTAATAAGGCTATAACATACTAAAATAATCACTCAAATCGGACAACAGGTTTAGGAAATTCGAGACATCAAACATGTCCCATTTTAAGCAGATCGGCTAATTTTGCCGGTGTGTGTATATGCCAAAAAATTATAAGTTAAAAATAAAAATCGACCTGATTTGTAATTTATCTCCAGAGTCGCCCATTCTCTAGAAAATGAATTTATCCCAACTCAAACGTCCTCACTGTACCTATATACCTATAACTTCAGAGGCTTATATCTTAAAACCATGATTTTTTGGAGCTACGCGCCCATTGAATCTTTTGTTCTGTTCTACACATCAAGGACTACCAGAACCCAAAGTTTCAGAGCATTTGACAGAGAACTATTTCCCATAAGGTTTCTGCGGGGTCTTTACAATAATAGAAATCCTTCAGTATTATTTCTACGGGTACATAATAAAATATGTCTAGTGGCTGTAATGTCAGTGTACTCAGCTAAACGATTCTAAAAAGGAACAGACCTACAACTTAAATATTTCGTGTTGGCATTGTGATATCACTTGTTCTGACGCGGATGACGTGCGCAACGATATTTACAAAGCACGGCCTATAGGTATAACAATTGATGGTCATTAAAAGACTAAGTTTTTTTAGATTTTTCCTGTTTTCAGATTTTTTATGTTACAAAAATTGAAGAAAAATCTTGTGCGTAAAAAGTATATTTATTTTGAAAATTCCCAAAAATGGGCTACAAATATAAAACAAAACGTTTTCGCTCTAAAGAGAGCATCACCAGTGTTCTTTCCAAGCTCTACATGCTATACAACCAAAAATACATGGATTATAACCCTTAAAAGGTCGACTAAAAAGCTAAAAAGGTAAAAGCCAATTAGCTTTCACCTTTCTCTTTGTGAAGACAGAGAATTCGACTCATGTGCTTCGTGGAATAGTCATATAATGCCTTAGGGTATCTTTATCAATTTCATCCATCGTCAATGTAACATTTCAATGGAAGACTTTTAGTCGACATTTTAAGGGTTTTAACCCATTTATTTTTGGTGGATTAGAATGTAGAGCTTGCAAAGAACACTGATGATGCTCTCTTTAGAGCGAAAACGTTCTGTTTTGTATTTGTAGCCCTTTTTTGGGGTTTTTAAAAATAAATATACCTTTTACGTAGAAGATTTTTCTTCAATTTTTGTAATTCATGGTATACAGCCAGCTACAGGAAATTTTTCCTTTTGGATTTTTTAGGTTGTCTGTTTCTGGAATAATGATTTATTCTATAGTTTTGAATCATACTGTATATTACGCACAATTTATTAGTGAATCGTAAAAAAATGTTTTATTTAATACTTAATTCTTCTACGGTAAAAAATGGATAAGATTGTAAACAAGGAATTAACAACTAAAAATGTTTTAGATAAAGAAGCTCTAGAGAGTAATAAAGGTGGCTGCACACCATTAGTCCAGAAAGCCACTGCGCATCCGCTAGGGAAAATATTCTAATTCGGATTTTTTGCACAATCTTACTCAAAAAGGACCCCTTTTAACAAATTTGCATGTTGCCAGGACCAAAAGGTGGTCAAAAATTTTTTGAACGTTTTTTTTTTTGTTTTTTTCCTAAAATTATTTTTTTGCATGGAAAAAAGTTTTTTTAGGTTTTCTGGATCAATCCAAACAGAAAAGGCCTTTAGTGACTTTTCTCTAAAAATGATAGTTTTTGACATATAAGCGATTAAAAATTGAAAAATTGCGAAATCGGCCATTTTTAACCCTCAAGAACTATGTGAAAAACTGAAAATTTGAATATTGCCAAGGTAAGTAGATATTCTTTAAACATCGATTGATGAAATCCCGAAGAGTTTTTTCAATACCATATTCAAAACTAGTTTGGTTTTTAATTGGTAATCAAGCGTGCGCGACACTATTTTCCACCGACAGTATGGTGCAAATGAAAGGAATAGATTCGTTATTTCGTAAACCGACGACTTTAAGGAAAAATCCCGAAACAGGTCGATTTTTTTTTAAGTTATGATATTGTGGCGTATATCGTATACTAGTGACGTCATCCGTCTGGGCGTGATGACGTAATCGATGATTTTTTAAATGAAAATAGGGGTCGTGTGGTAGCTCATTTGAAAGGTTCTTCAATTTTCTATTCAGTAATGTAAACATTTACATAATTATTTATACAGGGTGTCCTTCTACTTATTTTTTTGTCAAATAATTTATTTTAATAAACATTTTTTGGACACCCTGTATAATTAATTATGTAAATGTTTATATTACTGAATAGAGAGTTGAAGAACCTTTCAAATGAGCTAGCACACGACCCCTATTCTTATTTAAAAAAATCATCGATTACGTCATCACGTCCAGATTGATGACGTCACTAGTATACCATATATGCCACAATATCATAACTTAAAAATAAAAATTGACCCGTTTCGGGATTTTTCCTTAAGGCCGCCGGTTGACGAAATAATGAATTTATTCCTTTCATTTGCACCATACTGTCGGTGGAAAATAGTGTCGCGCACGCTTGATTGGCAATTAAAAAACAAAGGAGTTTTGAATACTGTATTGCAAAAAACTCTTCGGGATTTCATCAATCGATGTTTAAAGAATATCTACCTTCCTTGGCAATATTCAAATGTTGAGTTTTTCACATAGTTTTTGAGGGTTAAAAATGGCCGATTTCGCAATTTTTCAATTTTTAATCGCTTATATGTCAAAAACTATCATTTTTAGAGAAAAGTCACTAAAGACCTTTTCTGTTTGGAATGATCCAAAAAACCTAAAAAACTTTTTTCCATGCAAAAAAAATAATTTTAGGAAAAAAACAAAAAAAAAAACGTTTAAAAAATTTTTGACCACCTTTTCGTCCTGGCAACATGCAAATTTGTTAAAAGGAGTCCTTTTTGAGTAAGATTGTGCAAAACATCTGAATTAGAAGATTTTCCCTAGCGGATGCGCAGTGGCTTTCTGGACTATATGCATGTATCGCGGTTCAAGATGTGCAATGCGTGATTCGTGAACAGTTCACGGATAGTGTGTAGGGACTTGTTAGTTAAAAATTGATTCTTAAACAACATGATTCGTGTGTGTACAGTAATTCCATCTTTTGAGCAGTAAAAAAAGCACATCAACGACTGCGCACCAACAAGAACCGCTGATTCGTCAAAGTTCGGGCTGTGTTTATAGTTAATTCGTCCATTCGAATTCGATATTAATTTTTCCGGCCACCATCCATTTTGTTTTCTTTGGGTTGATTGTTAAGCCCTCTGTAGTACATTCGTTGTTTACAGCATTCAACAGGGTTTGAAGGTCTTCTAGAGAATTTGTCATTATGGCAGTGTCATCTGCGTATCTGATGTTATTTAACGCTTCAACAAACATCTTCGCGACGATTATTTAACGCTTCCCCAAAAATTGGTTCAGTGTAGGCATTGAACAATTTCGGTGACATAACACATCCCTGTCTGACACCACGCTTAATAGAAACTGACGAAGCAGAAACTTTTATCAGAAATATGTACATACAATACTTTAAAAATAATTATATATAGGAGGCTCGTGCTCACAAATGTCAGTGAACTAATTTGAAACTGCAAAGAACATGAATGAATCAAGCATCGCGTATATGAATCTCGAACATATGCATAGTCTGTAATAATCTTAACAGAGGCTCACAGTATTTATCACAGTTATAACGGAGTAATAGCAATTTACCAAAATTTTTGCAAACGTAATGAGTATCGTTCTTAGGTAACTTACTTATCTAAAGCTTTGCCAAATTCCATTTCGTTTGTCGTTTGTGTATTCATATTTATTCCAAGAGCTGTTTCTGAAATACATATGAAACATATTATAATATTATATTGTATATTTAATGTGAAAACAAATTAAATATTCTCACCACATATTATATCCAACGTGCAGCAAGACAGAGATTGAAATAGCTCTAGATTTTTATTTCCAACCTCTTTTTTGAACAGATCCGCAAGTATTTCTGCTTTTTTCCAGAATACATCCTGGTAAGCGTCTAGTATTTTTTGATTAAAAGCTGGCTTTATAGCTCTGCGATGCTTTTTCCATACGAAAGCTAAAAACGAACATTCTCAAGTAAGTGTATAACCCGGTACACGACAATTAGACCTAAATCATTAGACATAAGCCAGTAGACCGAACTCATTGGACCGAAAAGCACTTTACCGAAACCTCACTAGACCGAACAGCATTAGACCGAAATGGTACATAAATTAAAAAAGACTGCAGTAAATTATGCTAAGATTTGCTGTATATACGTCTTTTTGTTTATTGTATTATTTTATACATAGACTGTGTAAATTGTTACTCTGTACCGTTTGATATGAAATAATTTTCATCCGTTAAACAAATTAGCGAAGGTAAAAATATATTAAGGGTAAAGCGAAGTTAACACAAAAAACAAAGCAAAAAAACAACCTCTAAACTATTTTTAATATTTAATTTTTAGTATTATACATAATAAATAAAAAAATAAACAAAAACGAATAAAAACAAAAAAGAAATAAACAAAAAAACAAAGCAAGAAATCCTCTAAACTATTTTTAGTATTTAGTTTTTAGTGTTGTACATAATAAATAAAAAATAAACCAAAAACAAATAAAAACAAAAAACATAGCAAAAAAAATCTCTAAATTCGCCAGTAGCTACTTTGTGCTGCCAGTTCTAAGCCTGAAAAATGATGTACCCTTGCTCAGATTACAATCCTGTTTGAGCACCCTGTATTACGTACCTAATGCTTTTCGGTCTTCTGTTTTTCGGTCTCCTACTGTTCGGTCTAGTGAGGTTTCCGTCAAGTGCTTTTCGGTCTAATGATTTCGGCCTCCTTACAGTAAACCGTATAACCCGAGGAAGTATGATAAATAATGTGCCAAGACATTTCGTAAGAATAATAGGGAACTTGCATAAAATTTTAAATTCTAAAAAAATCTTATAAATCACAACAGAACATAATTTTAAAACATGTATCAAAGATAAAAAAGTTGTTTTTGTGTTCCGTTTGGCCCCTAAAGACGATTCTAAATTCAAATTAAAGCAGCTAGCGCAAAACGCGTCATGATGTCATATGATTATTATATGTTTACATTTCGCACCAACAAAGTAAACCAAATTGTATATAATTTTAAATTAGACATTATAAAAGTCAGTAGAAAATACAGTTATGTGACGTTACAAGGGTTTTTGATCGTTTGAAATATTCATAGAAAACTTGTACTTTTACAAAATGGTTTTATTTTCCATAGTAAACCTTCTTTCATTTCCTTCAAAAACTGTATCAAGCTCCAATCTCAATAAAGTGGTATAATATATTATTACAATAACATACGATAAATGTCATTAGAACATAAATATTTTTCCTTTATTCCGCGACGATAAGCTGGCTAAATACCCAAGTAGGTGGAGGCCAATAAACTAAAGAATGAGAAGAAAAAAATACTTATATATAATCATAAACATAGCCATAGAGTAAAACTATGTGACATCACGGGTCGTCTGAACTATTTTAAAGCAAAGAAGATTTTAAATTTGTATTTCTAAGTTATTATGAGTTTTTGAAGCCTGAAATTTTGGAAATCTCATTTTTAAACAAAACTGAACATTATTTTGTAATAAAAAATGTGCAAGTTAACTCAATGCAAAATTATTGCGAAATAGACAGCAGATATTTATTAACTTTGTAACAGAAACTATTAACCAAGCTGCAGCTACATACCACCTAAATGAAAATGAATACACGAATCCCGTACCATTAAACAGGGGAGTCAAACAGGGAGACACTCTATCACCCAAACTGTTCGCCTTAGTTTTGGAGGGCGTTTTTGAAAACCTAAATTGGAAATTTAATAGAATAAATATCAATGGCCGATACCTCAGTAATCTACGATTTGCGGATGATATAATCCTGATAGCTACTGACCTACAAGGACTGAAAACCATACTTTTAGGACTACATACCGAATTTTCTAAAATAGGACTGAAAATGAATTTAAACAAAACAAAAGTCATGAACTCACACAAGAAACCGCGACAATAATAAACGACAAAGTTATAGAAAAAGTTGAAGAATATAAATATATACTTAGGACAAAAAAATAATAATAAATAGGGAAATTCAAACGAAAGAAATAAAAAGAAAAAGAAAGTTAGCATGGGCAACATTCAGCAAACTGAACTATATACCCAGAAATAAACAAATTCAGCTACATCTTAGATCTAAAGTCTTTGATTCATGCATTATGAATATATATTAACATAATATGGGGCACAAACATGGACAATCACAAAAAATAATATGAATATACTCAGAGCCACTCAACACGCGATGGAAAGAGCAATGCTAGGCATATCAGTTAAGGACATGAAAATAAACACATGGATAAGACAGAAAACCAAAGTCACCAATAATGAAGCACATGTGAGAACTAGACAGACATTGCACAAACGTCGACTGATGATCGGTGTCGGTAAAATACCGGTGAGCAGTCGTCCATTGCCACTCTATCGCCGGCACGACCGGGAATTATTGGCGTATGTGACTAAATACAGTACAGTGGAACCCCGATAAGTCGGCCTCCCATAATCCGGAAGTCCGGCTAACCCGGACTGATCTTCGTCAGACGGAATTGACACAATCGAAACTGACGTGAGTATTTTACCAAGAGATGAACACTACTGTATACAACTTAACGTAATTAAGATGTACTGTGCATATTATGTACTTCATGTTTTTGCAATTATAATGGAGTTTATCTGCAAGTATACCATATTTTATTAATTTTTACCAAATTCTCCGGCTAACCCGGATTTTCGATAACCCGGATCGGCCGCGGTCCCGATTAATCTGACTTATCGAGGTTCCACTGTTAGACCAGGACTAATCTGTAAAAAAACGTGTATTTTTGGATGTGAGAGGTGGCATTCGGATTTTTGCAGATAAAGTTAGGTGACACCTTCATAATAATAATTTACGTATGCTCCTTCTCAAATATGCCCGGAACATTAATAAAAAAAAATAAAATATTTAAAAATTTCGAAAAACATCGATTGTTTTCTGCTTTCTTTGCTTATAACTTTAAAACGGTTCGTTTTGGAACAAAGTCGTTGAAAAATAAAATAAAGATAATTGAATTTTATATGATATACGACTGATCAAAAATGCCTTAAGGTATTACCTTTTCTGCAATATAGCAATAAATACAAAATAAGGGGGCAAAATACGCCTGTTGTTATTCAATGTTTCTTAACCACTTTGGTGTCACTTAGAACCTTAGTAATTCGTTTAGAAAATTCTTATAGCTTACTTAAATGTTCTACCAAATTTAATTAAAATCGACCTTATTAATTTTGCATAATAAATTTGAAATATGAATGTTTTTAAAAAAGTTCAAATTTTTTAAAATCTTTCTGAACAAAAAGTAGACCATTTAGAAGTTGGCTAATTTTTTTATATATAAAGAGGTGCTCTACCTATCTAATACACTTTACAGAATTAAAATCGGATTATTTAAGAGGCCTCGGCAATGTTTTAAAATTACAAACATTTTTTTGGTTTATAACCACACTTATATTTTGTCCCCCTAAAGAGTGTCTCAAACTTAACATCAGAAAAACTTTTCATCATCACATCAGAAAACATATTTTCTTCCACTCGGTAGTTTAGAAATAGGGAGCGGATTTTATGCTAAATGCATATTGCTTGCATATTTCGCATATGTGAGAACTTTACCCAAATTTTGCATATTTTTAAAGAAACGTGCATATTATGTGTCTATTTAAAAACGTTTTGGTCCAAACGAAAAAATTCTAAAACTTTTGAATTCGACACAAAATGATGCCATATTTTTTCGAGAACTACCTGAAGTCGGCTCATGAAGTTGATGCAAACCTTTTTGGTTTTTCTTAGAAAACACCCGGGTGTTGCACAAATTATGCATTTTCCGTTGGAACTTTACCAAGCTGCAGACGGGGGTTGTGAATTGCATAGTGTAGAATTCCTTCTCTTTGTCTTCACTACAGCATCCATTTGGCTTGCAAATTGTAGAAGCGTTGGAGGTGTCACCAGGGAAATCTACCAATAAATTTTTAATGTAAAAATCCTTTAGTAATATTTTTAAAATTTTTCAGTATTATTAATGTTGCTATTAGGATTGAAAAACTTTATCTTTTAAAAACGAGATTGTTTAGTGGAGCGCTGTGATATTTTGGGGTCGAATTTCCTTGAGAATAAGTACGGATTTGGTGTCTACGTGGAGGCTCTTTAAATAGCGAGAGGTACATTGGACAGATTTTCTGACGTATCGCATGTCATCAGTTAAAACACATATTAAAGAGTAAAACCGTCTAATTTCTTTGTTAAAAGACATCAAAGAAACTTAAAAAAAAATCAAAATGTTCACAAAATATGAGACTGCAACATAATTTCGATGTAACCTATTTTCGTACATTATCCTCCCTATAGACGGAGAGGCAGCGCTGAAAAATCTCTTTGAATTTACTAAAGCTAGATTTTTCTCAGTTGATTACTGAGAGTGTGTAGAGAAACATACTGCGGTCGGTCAAGCGAAACGTAGAACAGGGGTTACTGAGAGGGTATCAAAGCTGCTTTCCTACGAAGGTAATTATTTCCATTTACTAAGGCTGAAAATCGGTACACACATTCTAAATTAAATATAAATAAAAGTTATTATAGTCGGTGAGCTGTATGACGGGACAGAGCCGGTCGGTCGGTCCCAATACTCGATTGAGGAAATGAAGCGTTTTGGCTCGCAATTTTTTCGTCCAGCATGGATTAACTTGAAATTTTTACAGAGTGTAGGAAATAGTCCAAGGATCATTTTCTATATCATTCCGCTATCATATGCTAAAACCTTGGGGTGGTTGCCACCCCATCACGGGGGTGGAAATTTTTTATTACATTTTAGCCATGTAATTCGATGGAAAAAGTGATTCTAAGAAAAAAATGTTTTTTACATTTTCTTCGTAAAGATAATATTTTTCGAGTTATTCGCGCTTGAAAATAACAGTTTTTCGACGAAAAAATCGACTTTCTTGGAGGGTTTTTTGAGAATATCTCGAAAAATATGCATTTACTCAAAAAAACTGTAGATATTAAAATTGTTTCTTTTAGTAACACAAACCAAATTCTTTTCCAATAATATCTTTAGGACTAATACAAAACGAGATACGGGATGTTAAAAGTTAGCTTTTTTTGTCAAATGCATAATTTGAAATATTCAAAGCCAAATAATGGGAAAAATTTGCATTTTTCGAGGAAAATTAAAAAAACATTTTCAAGTATACAACTAAACCTTTCAAAAAATAATAATAAAAAGTTTCTAGCATGAAAATTCAGCGACTTCTAATAAAAAAAATATCGGTACCTGCTTTTCTCTACGAAAAAATCAGTGAAAACAACCCCCTAATTACCTTCCTAATTCAAAATTGGTCTTCACCTTTCTGTAGTTCCTTTTATATTTATATTATAAATACACTCAAGGAGTTTGACCTATTTAAAATGATTAATTTTGAAAAAATTTTATATCTCATTGTGTACTGATTTTCAGCCTTAGTAAATGGATTTAATAACCTTCGTAGGAAAGCAACTTTGAACCCTCTCAGTAATGTGACCCCTCAAAAACGATTTTGTAGGATTTTTAAAGAACTGCAAGATTGTGTAAATTAAATTCCGTAAGATGCTTTAGTTTTTAATTGGGGCGGGTTTAAAGGGCTCGAATAAGGGGGTGTTTGTTGGTAATAAGAGGTTTTAAACAGCTATATCTGGCTAACTATTCACAGTAATGAAAATACATGCACAGAGTAATTTTAGTCGTTAAAAAAGCTACAATTTAGTACCTTTTAATTTTTTTCATATCTTCAGTATTTTCGGAGATATTTTGAAGTAAAAGGTGAAAAATACCAAATTGCAAAAAATCAATTTTTCTTTTAACTCCAATTTTTCCAAAATCAGTCACTATAAATAGGTCAAACTCCTTAAGTGTATTTATAATATAAATATAAAAGGAACTACAGAAAGGTGAAGACCAATTTTGAATTAAGAAGGTAGTTAGGGGGTTGTTTTCACTGATTTTTTCGTAGAGAAAAGCAGGTACCGACATTTTTTTTGTAAGTCTCTTAATTTTCATGCTAGAATCGTTTTATTATTATTTTTTGAAAGGTCTAATTGTATACTTGAAAAAAGATTATATAAGTTTTCCTCGAAAAATGCAAATTTTTCCCATTATTTGGCTTTGAATATTTCAAATTGTGCATTTGACGAAAATGCTAACCTCTAACATGCCGTATCTCAGTTTTTAATTGGTCTTAAAGATATTATAGAAACAGAATTATTTGGTTTGTGTTACTAAAATATACAATTTCGATATCTACAGCTTTTTTTATTAAATATTTTTTGAGGTATTCTCAAAAACCCTCTAAAAAGTCGATTTTTTCGTCGAAAAACTGTTATTTTCAAGCGGCAATAACTCGAAAAATATTAGTTTTACGAAGAAAATGTAAAAAACATTTCTTTCTTAGAATCACTTTTTACATCGAATTTCATGGTTAAAATGTAATAAAAAATTCCCACCCCCGAGATGGGGTGGCAACGACCCCCAAGGTTTCAGCGTATGATAGCGGCATGATATAGAAAATGATCCTTGGACTATTCCCTATCTTCTTTGAAAATTTCAAGTAAATCCATGCTGGACGAAAAAATTGCGAGCCAAAATGCTTCATTTTCTCAATCGACTATTGGGGCCGACCGACCGGCTCTGTCCCGTCATACAGCTGACCGACTATAATAACTTTTATTTATATTTAATTTAGAGTGTGTGTACCGATTTTCAGCCTTAGTAAATGGAAATAATTACCTTCGTAGGAAATCAACTTTGATACCCTCTCAGTAACCCCTGTTCTACGTTTCGCTTGACCGACCGCAGTATGTTTCTCTACACACTCACAGTAATCAACTGTGAAAAATCTAGCTTTAGTAAATTTAAATAGATTTTTCAGCGCTGCCTCTTGGTCGACTACAGGATGTCTCAAATTTTTGTTTCATCATGTCAAAACACATATGTTAATGAATAAAACTGTCTATTTTCTTTGTTTCTAAAGATGTCAGGGACATTCAAACGAAATATTCACAACACGCAAAACTGCAATACGATTTCAAGGCATAGGTACTCACACTTGTACCTTGTCCTTCCCAAACTTATCATAAGAAAAAAATTTCTTTTCTTCCACCTGACATAAAAACAAAAAAAAGTATGAGTAAACCTTTGGCCGACATTAATAAATGCCAAAGAAAAATCTAAAATAATAAAAAAATTTGCAGAATCCGTTAATCTGTTCATGAAAAATCAACTACAGAAAATGAGCGTGATTCTATATAGGTGATGCATAACCTCTGAAAATATGTTTATAATCTACCTGTAGCAATAGTTTTACTGCCTAATTACTACTAAAGTGATAGTTTAGGATAAAATGTTAGTCTTCATATTATTTAGAAAAATCAGCAAAAATATGTGTGAAATATGTTAGGTGCGGTATTGGAAGGAGCTTAGACAGACTTGAAACGAAACAGTTATCGTGGTTCGGACATATGGCGAGAATTAGTGAGGGTAGAACTGTAAATAGGGTATGGAGAGCTGCATCCGACAATAAACGACGAAGAGGCAGACCAGCAAGAACATGAAACGTGAATATGAAAATGCTTTCGCAAAAAAAATATTGGGTAGAGAGAAGCGGAGACACTAACTACTGACCGAAAGGCATGGAGACGTCTGATTTCTCCACTTACCTCGACACCGTAAGGTACAAGAGGACGGCTTAAGTAAGTAAGTATAAATAAATATAATAAATAAAAAAGAGGTCCTAAAAAAGTACTACTACTTTTAGTGTAGAAAACTATGCAAAATGCAGTCACTGTCTACATCGAGCAATGCTAAAATTTAAAAAACTACATGTTGGTCGTTACGAATTTTACGGTTACGAATAGTTATAGTTACGAACTGTCAATGTTACGAAGTGCCGCCGTAATCAATTGACGGCTTTACGAATTGTCCGTTACCATTTTTAGGGTTACGAATTGTTGCGTTACGAAATGTCATTCAACCTTAACATACCTTACAATACCAAAATATTTACATACCTCTACCAGATAGTAAACCTTCTCCGACAACGTTACTCAGGTACTTATAGAGATGGTCTTTATTCAAAGCTGACTGATTCATTAATACTTTTTCTATATATTCCGGTTTTGTAACCAGGAAATAAAGTTTAGGTCCCAACCAAAAAGCGGCTACTTCTGGATAAATGGTTTGTACGTCTATTATACGCTGTAAAATTACTAAAAACAGCATGATGTTCTGTAATTTCTATTAATTTCTAGCCATATTTAGTCTATAAGTACTTTAATTGATGTTATATATGCAATTAACATTTCAACCAATTACAAGTATAGAAAAAAACTCTGGTTTTAAAAAAATATTTTTATGTGTTGTATTCTGATTATGAGTTCCAAAATTGAGGCACTCAGAGCAACAGTGGCCTAAGCCACAATTTTAGCATTTTTAGATTAATATACCAATAAAAGCAGCAACATTAAATCTTCCTATTAACAAGGATCTGCACAACCTACCTCTATATTTGGCTAAATGGGGCTACATAATTTGTAGCGCCATCCCATGAGCATAGTGGAAATGCGAATACAAAGATTGCATTTAACTCAAAACTTCGTTTTTGGGGCTAGGCCACTGTTGCTCCGAGCTCCTCAATTATAATCACCCCTATTAAGCTGCACCCCCCACCATCGCGAATAAAGTTCGTACTAGGCAAAAAATTTAGTGCTATGTATGTGCTAATTATTAGTTGCTCTAATCCGAATTTTGTTGCTCAAACCGTTGACAAGGAAATCGCGTTGAAAGCTTAATGGCAAGCTGCACCCACCCACACCGAAAAAAGTTTAAACTTATTGATTTTTTTGGTTAAAAATAAATTTGGTAATTAGTTAATTTATTCCGACTTTTGTTGCTCAAACCGTTGACCAGGAAATCGCGTTAAAAGTGGAGGTGCAGCTTAGTGGCAAGCTGCACCCACCCACACCGAAAAATGTCCAAACTTATTGATTTTTTGTAGTGAGAAATTTAGTGCCATTTATGTGCTAATTAGTTGCTCTATTCCGAATTTTGTTGCTCAAACCGTTGACCAGGAAATCGCGTTTAAAGTGAGGGGGTCCAGCTTAATGGTAAGCTGCACCCACCCACACCAAAAAAAGTTCAAAGTTATTGTTTTTTTTTGGTGAGAAATTTAGTGCTATTTATGTGCTAATTAGTTGCTCTACTTAAAAAACTTAAACTAAACTTAACTAAGAAAAAAACTTAATTGGGAAGAGCGAGGCCTGAATATTGACGGTAGAAGATTAACAAATTTGAAATTCGCAGACGACATAGTTTTATTCTCTGACAACCTCAAGGAGATATGTACAATGCTACATGAACTTCAGTTAGTGTATGCCAGTGTAGGTCTTGAAATAAACATCTCCAAACAAAATTCATCACAAACCTAGTACCTAGCGGAAATATCAATATTGGAGACAACGTAGTAGAGCTAGTGGAAAAATACATATACTTTGGACACGAAATAAAGATCACAAGAGACAACCAAACATGCGAACTACGAAGAATAATAAACCTAGCATGGGCAGCCTATGGAAAACTTAAAGACATCTTTAAAAGCGATATATGTACCAATTTCTTTAAAACGTAAAACATTTGACCAATGTGTGTTACCTGTGATGACTTATGGTGCCGAAACTTTGACATTGACAGCTACAACTTCTAAAATACTGCAAATAGCCCAGAGGAAAATGGAAAGGTCAATTCTGAGTATATCACTTCATGACCGAGTTAGAAATAAAGACTTAAGACGAAGAACAGGAGTTACCGATGTAATTTCCCGAATTGCCACCCTGAAATGGAACTGGGCCGGACACGTCGCCCGAATCAGTGATGGGGGTGGACGAAGAGACTACTTGAATGGAGGCCGAGATTAGACAAAAGAAGTAGAGGAAGACCACCTATTCGTTGGACTGACGATCTCAAGAAAATGTCAAGAAATTGGATGCAAAGTGCTCAAAATAGAGCACAATGGACAAAAATGAGGGAGGCCTATGTCCAGTAGTAAAGGAAAAGGGCTGTATGATGATAATGATGATGATGATACATACTATCGAAATATATCGGTATCCAATTTTGTTGCTAACCGTAGAACTTGCAAATGCATTAGTTTATCCCACCCGACCTTGCTCCGCGCTATATTATGTGTCTCTGTTCTATGTTAAATAAATAAGTTGCTGGTCCATTTTTCATACTTAAATAATTTAGGGAACACGTACCATCGAATTATACCGCTATCTAATTTTATTGCTCATTGTTTTAGTGAACATACAAGTCTTTCGTTGTGCGTCTAATGAGAAGCTGGCTCCGCCCTACTTTCAACGCGATTTCCTGGTCAACGGTTTGAGCAAAAAAATTCGGATTAGAGCAATAGCATTAATGTTTCACCAAAAAAGAGATTAGAGCAATTACTTCGCACATAAATAGCACTAAATATTTCACCAAAAAAAAAGGTTTGAACTTTTTTCGGTATGGGTGGGTGCAGCTTGTCATTAAGCTGGACCCCCCCCCACTTTCAACGCGATTTCGCAACATGGCTCCGCCCTACTTTCAACGCGATTTCCTGGTCAACGGTTTGAGCAACAAAATTCGGATTAGAGCAACTAATTAGCACATAAATAGCACTCAATTTTTCACCAAAAAAATCAAGAAGTTTGAACTTTTTTTGGTGTGGGTGGGTGCAGCTTGCCATTAAGCTGCACCCCCACTTTCAACGCGATTTCCTTGTCAACGGTTTGAGCAACAAAATTCGGATTAGAGCAACTAATTAGCACATAAATAGCACTAAATTACTCACCAAAAAAAATCAATAAATTTTTTGACTAGTCCGAACTTTATTCGCGATGGTGGGGGGTGCAGCTTAATATGGGTATTTCCACTAAACCATTATTGCCGGTTAACAATTAGAGTATTAGAGTATTAAAATATTCTAGTGGTTACAGTAGCAATCCGGGTTCATTTCCCAGCCATCCCAATATTTTTTTTAATCTATGCCGAATAGAATAAAATTTAGTCTACATTCGATGCTCAGAAAAAAATTATTAAAAAAATATATTGGGGTGGCTGAGATATGAACTCGTCTTGCCTGATCAAATTTAGCGTCGTAAATACTATACCAATTCGGCGATAATGGTTTAGTGGTTTAGAACGCGTAACGTGTAATCAATAAACATTGCTATCAAGTTGATGTTTATTTATAAAATAAACTTGAAAAACTCGTGATACAAGACCTCGCCAAACCAGGTAAAAATGAGTGGTGCACACAATGGCCCAATTACAAAAGAGCTGATATGAATATTACGTGGCGCAAAAATTATTTGTGGATTATCATTTTCAAGGAAAGCAAAATTATGTTTTATTTTGAAAGATTATTCCATAATACATATTTGTTAAGGAGGTAAAACACGCCACAAAATATTTGATGGATTTTGCAGTTAGATGCTCTTTTGTGGCGTGTTTTACTTACAAGCTAATATACTCCAGGGAAATAAGCTAGAAATAGACCATGTTCGGGACACGCAAATATCCAGGTAGCTGATTACTTTTTTAGTTATTGTAGACCTATAAGAAGAAAACCAACCTGTTTCCTGCCTAGAATTCGCGTCCGTTTTTTAATTATTAACAATTTAGTGCAAAAATCGCGATTTTTTCGATTTTTTGTACCTCATTCAAAAGCTAAGTAGTTGACATAAAATTACAAAATTAAATTTTTTAGAACCTTAAAAAAAACCTTCTAAATGCCGATTTTTGAAAGTTAAAAAGTTAATTTGTTGCTACGCAAGCTGAAAAATAAGTGAAAATCGTTATTTGTTAATAACTTTTACTAAAACTACCTTAGAACTTTAGTATTTCACCCAAAGTTGGGTATTGGGGTACTTAATAAACCCCTTAAAATTTGAGATAGATCCATTAATTAGTTTAAGAATTATTCTATATTTGTTTTCCCAGAGACCTTTATTTTGCAATAATATAAATTAAAGTAGAAGAGTGGTGCTATCAAAGATGTACTAAAAAAAGATAAAAAATTATATAATATAGTCAAAAATCCTAATGCCAAATTTTTTGAAATTTTGTAGTTTATAAACATTTAGAATAACTTTAAAAATATTGTCCGTGGAAAAATCCTTTTACATATTAAAAAAGCTGGTATTTTACACGAATTTTTAAAAATGTAGTTCAATTGGCGACTAGTCATGGTAAGTGAAGGGGGAACTAGGAACCGACAAATGCAAGAGTTCAAAAACTAAACAAGGCAACTTAAAACTACTATAATTTTCTATATCTCGGGATCTACTGAATATATTTTGATCGTTCTTTTTTAATTTGTATATAATTTTTATGTACATTACAAATAATATGCAATTTGTCTAGACATTTATTAATTAATAAACATTTATTATTATTAATTTGTTTAAACAATTTTTGAAGAAATAACTTTTTCCCAAAAATCCATGATTTTAATCATACTTTCAATATTAATCATAGAAAAAGTTAAGGTATACTTTAATAAATAAAAATGAATAACAACCATTTTCAATTTCGTTGCAAAACGAAAATACGTATGCCTCCCGATGAGAGACTAATAAGTTTCGAAACCGGTAGAGGTGCTTGCTGCACTCTCTGATTGGACTAGCATATGATGCGGCTGTATTTTCGTTTTGCAACGAAATTGAAAATGGTTGTTATTCATTTTTGATTTACATGTTTACTCTGATTGGAGTACGAAGCGAACGATTCTAGTTTGAACTTTACCGCGCTGAGCAGATGGGACGTGAATTATAAATTGTAAAATTCCCTCATCTTCCTTAGTCTCAATCCGTTATGGCTTGCAAATTGTAGAAGCCTCGGAGGTGTAACCAGAGAAGGTTCCCTTTGTTTTCAGTCTAGTGGGGTGTAGAGTGTAGAATAACATTATGTTGTTTATATGTCAATGGATTGAAAACTTAGTCTTTTAATAAATATTGTCTTCAATAAATAATTATCTTATAAAAATAATTTATAACCTCGACACCGTAAGGTACAAGAGGACGGCTTAAGTAAGTAAGTAAGTAAAAATAATTTATTTATTAAAGTGTACTTTAACTTTTTCTGTGATCATTATTGATACTATGATTAAAAAAATTGATTTTCTAAAAAAATACCTTTTCAAGAAGTATTTAAACAAATTAGACTGTTTATTAATTTTAATACATTTATAAACAAATTGCATATTTGTAATGTACGTAGAAATTATATACAAATTAAAAAAAGAAAGATCAAAATCCATTCAGTTGATCCGGAGATACAGAAAATTGTGTTAGTTTGAAATTGCTTTTTCGGTATTTAACTCGGTGGATTTGTAAATTCCCCCTAGTAATCGTTTTAACTACATATTTGAAAAATCGTGGAGAATGCTGTGAAGGCACAATGTTTTTGAAAATTTTTAGGAAAAAATAAAAATCCCATTCTTTAAAATGGCATTAATGAGATTCCTTAATTAATATAAACAAATTAGCTGTGAATTAAGAGAAAACACATGGCTAACTTTGTGCCAAATGACCCCAGGCTAACTTTTTTATTTGAAAATTCGTGTTAAAATAGTAGCTTATCGAATATATAAAAAGATTGTTTCTACGGACAACATTTTTAAAGTTATTCTAAATATTTATAAACTACAAAATTTCAAAAATTTGGCATTAGGATTTTTGACTATATTAATTAATTTTTTATCTTTTTTTAATACATTTTGAAACTATCACTCTTCTACTTTCATTTCGCATACTCAGAAATGCCATACCTTCATTATTTTTTGTCTTATGTTATTGCAAAATAAAGGTCTCTGGAAAAAACAAATAGAATAACTCTTAAACTAATTAATGGATCATTCTCAAATTTTTAGGGTTTGTTAAATACCCAAGTACCCAACGTTGGGTGAAACACTAAAGTTCTAAGGTAGTTTTAGTAAAAGTTATTAACGAATAATAATTTTCACTTTTTTACAGTTTGCGTAGCAACAAATTAACAACTTTCAAAAATCGGCATTTTAAAGGTTTTTCAATGTTCTAAAAATTAAATTTTGTAATTTTATGTCAACTACTTAGCTTTTGATTGGAGTGCAAAAAATCGAAAAAATCGCGATTTTTGCACCAAATTGTTAATAATTAAAAAACGCACGCGAACTCTAGGCACGAAACAGGTAGGTTTTCAAGAACTAAAAAAGTAGTCAGCTACCTATATCTTTGAGTGTCCCAAAAAAATCCTTATTTCTCTGGACTAATATTATGAGATAATTATTTCAAATTAAAACTAGAATTTTACTTTCCATTAAAATAAAAATACATTTTTGCGGCACGTAATATCAATATCAACTCTTTTGGATAACCATATAAACTGGAATATTTGGTGAGGTACTCATTTTTAGCGGGTGTAGCAGTTTTTTATTTTTGTTAACACAACACATGACATACAGGGTGTCCCAGACTAACTTATCCACGCTATACCTCTCAAACGAATAGAGATTTTCAAAAGGGACAAAACTGATCTATTCTATTTCTAATACACTTTAATATGGCGTAGAAAAATCATCAACTAAATATTTGTCCCTTAGTTGCAACCTCAAATTTTTTCAATAGTACCCTTTATATTTTTTTATGATTTTGTATGTGGTTTTCCACCGTCTATTTAATCTTTCAGAGATAACCTGGCATGATGGCACATAAATGGTAACGTCGGACTCACAGTCCGCAAATCCAGAAAAGGTCCAAAAAAAAAACAAATATTTTCGGAAAAACGGTCTGAGAACGGTCATATATTTAAAATAAACAAAAAAAAACTATTTGCACAAAAATTTAGTATTTTGTGTATATAAACTCGTGCTTTGAAAATAAAAATTAACAGATATATCTTTTACACATTTTGGGTACTATAAAACACCCAAATTATACAAATACAAATAAACTATTTCTAAAAAACTAAACACAGACTTAATAAAAAACCAATGTTTGAGCTGTATAGTAGATATACATGTAATGAAATGTGACACTCTTTGTGAAACTTCCAAGACTTCGGATATTGGCTCCTTAATTTTTTTTCCATGTCTTCGACGTGGTCCTGTATATCTTCGAAATCTCCTTCCAAACTAGCATCGTCATGGATAATGTTCAACTTCTGGCTCAGAACCACAGAGAAATTCCGCATGAAGCTTTACAAAATATGCTTGTTGCTTTTCAAAACTCGTATTCAAAAAATCTGTAAAAAATAAGTTTATAATATCATTCATATTATAATGTACAGTATATCACTCATAATTATAAATCACATAAATCGTCTTATTTACCTTAGAAATAAAATATAATTATATCTTACCTGAAGATTTGTTACAACTTGTATAACGTGCGGACTCACACTCCGCAAGTCAATATAACATCAGAACTAAATGCACTAGACAACTCTCACATCCCCCCTAAATAAAGTGTCCCCTTGCTTGAAGCTATCGAGCATCCCACGACCGAGACCGTAATGAATCGTCAAAAATCGACCAATAATTCGACAAGCGGATTCACAGTGCGCACGTTAACTCTGAAAGGTTAACAAAGTTTTTAAAAATAAAATGTGTTCGTAATGGTAGGGGAGCAAAGTATGCTAAATTTGCAGTCACTCTAGCGTTATGGGGACCTATTGGGTTATGATTATTACATCCTAAAACCAAAAAGTAAAATTTTCCATTTTAGTGGGGTCTCCCCACTTTTAATTAAATTTTCCATTTCCAACAATCGTTTTTTCCGATTATAGCACCATCAATCTATAATTCAAAAAAATGTCTCGAATAAAAGTTGCTAATTTTTAGGTTAAGAATCCAAATGTGCAATAAAAATTTGGGATCCCATTTAAAATTTTAAAGTAACCCCCCACCCCACCTACGTGGGGTGTCGTGTTTGGTACCATTCGATAGATTTTTAAAAAATATTTTAAAAGTGTATTTTTCAGTTTTTCGATCTGATGTTCGTTTTGCGAAATATCGCGGAGTTTGTATTTAAGATTTTTAATTTATTCCCCACCCCTTTCCGTGGGGTCATGTTTAGTACCACTTTATAGATTTTTGAAAAATATTGAAGACATATTTTTTAGTTTTTCGATCTAACGTTCATTTCGCGGAATATTCCCTTTTTTGGGAAACTTTTTGACTCGCCCATTTCCTTGCCCTGCTCAAATCGTCAGATTTCTGAAATATAAACTCTCTTGCATGTACCTAACTTACCTTATCTTAATCTGACAATTTCGAGTATTTTTAAGGATAGATTTTTTTTCGGGTCCCCCTTAACGAACTTCCCTGTGTTAAAAGCCAATATATGGTAGAAGTACATCTGTAGGGTACCAGGTTTCTCTCCATATGATAATCTGACGCGCTCGAGTAACTGCAAAAATCCCCGCTTGGGCTCCCCTACCATAAATAATCAAGAAAATATCAGTTTATTTTTAATTTTTGTTAAATTAGTCAGGAAAGCCTTGAAGCTTAAAGGAACCATAAAAATAATTGTACTTAAGAGCACACATTAGCGATCAACAGGTAGCAACAAACGCGGTCCAAGATTGCGAAAGCTCTGCGAACTTTCAAAAGTAAGGCAACAGTGCGTCGGTAATTCGACACTAACAGTGACGTTTATACTATCAAAAACAATAATTTTTATACACATAGGCGCGAAATGTTGCCAAGTCAGTGACGTTCGATTTCTTGTTATAAAAAAATCGATTTTTAGTAGTTCCAATGTGACACAAAATCTAGGCACGGGATAAAAAAGTTTATTTGAAGAAAGTGTATTTTTTTGTCTTTCTTAATGGCGGTACAGGCTCCTTTTTTTAATATTTTATTTAGTTATAGAGTAATTTCCACATACTAACATATTTCTCAAATTGGGCTCTGTACCGCCATTCTTTATATATTACGAATTTGTGTGCCAAATATCTCGACAAAATATTCAAATTTAGAGCCGCAATCTTGGAACGGGTTTGTTGCTACCTGTTGATAGCTACTGTTTGCTCCTAATAAAAATTACATAAAAAATAAATAAAATAAAATAAAATAATAATTAACTAATTAATATTATCACATTAGGTATTCGAATGTATTACTAGATTAGATGTTCGAATGGTGTCCACCTGCTGCAACGCACATTTCGAATCGTGTCAGAAGATTTTTGGTATGTAGGTAAATCGTGCTCGATTTGTCATTTTTCGGTTTTTCACAACGGGGGGGGGGGGCACAACGGCCTCCTTTATTCAGATGGACTTAGCCAAGTTTTTTATGTATTTTGACCCGTAGAACACGAATTTTTTGGGTAACAGTTGATCCGGATATCGATAAGATTGTTCTACACTTGAGGAATTACATAACAGCGATTTCTCGCAAAACAATACATTTTTTGTATTTTTTTAGGTTATTTTTGAACCCGAATAACTTTTGACTAAAAAAGAAAATAGCAATTCTGCTTACCGTATTTGAAAATTCAAGTGAAATTATATCGATTTTGATTATCTGCATTACTAAAAATTTATTTTTTTATTGTTACACAAAGCTATAAACAAATATTGTTTCCCGAGGACAATACATGCGTTTTAACGCATGTTACCTACTTGTTGAACCTACTCTACCTACCCGTTCGATTTTAAATGGAGGATCATTGAAAACGTCACTCAAACACTATGTGTTTATAGCTTTGTTTAACAATAATTTTTAGCAATGCAAATAACTAAAACCAGTATAATTTCACTTAAACTTTCAAATGAGTCGTCTAGTTTCAAAACCCGACAAATCCGCTTTTTATGAATATTGAGTTATTCATGTCAACAGATTTGTAACCTTGCCCTCTACAAGTTTATACTGAATTTCGGATGCAAAACCCTCCAAATCTAATCCTAATTTGCATTTGAAATATTGGGTTGGTTTCAAAATCCAGCAAATCCAATGAATAGCCATAAGCTTAACTTTCATACCAAAACATTTTTTTTAATTTCCCAACATTTGACCTCAGTGGATTTGTCGATAAATACAAATACCTAAGAACCTGTATTTCAAAGAAAAATGATCAAACAACAGAAATAAGGACCAGGATAAAAATAGCAAGAAATGCGTTTGTAAAAATGAAAACAGTTCTCTGCAACAAAGACCTTAGCTTAGAACTGAGATAAGAGCTTTGAGATGCTACGTGTTCTCGATACTACAATACGGACTTGAAAGCTGGACATTAAAGCAAGAACACATAAATAAGCTACAGTCATTTGAAATGTGGTGTTACTGAAGGATGCTTAGAATAGCATGGACACAGAGGAAAACGAACACGGAAGTATTGCGAGAAATGGGTAAAGAATGCGAAATAATAAACACAATAAAAATAAGAAAGTTACAATATCTGGGACACGAAATGAGGGGACCGCGATACGAAATGCTAAAACATAATACAGAGAAAGATAAGAGGCGGAAGGAGTATTGGAAGAAGGAGAGTGTCATGGTTAAAGAATTTAAGGGACTGGTTTAGATGCAGTTCTATGGAACTCTTTAGAGCAGCGGTGGATAGAGTGAAGATAGTGATGATGATATCCAACCTCCGATTAGGAGACGGCACTTGAAGAAGAAGAAGGATTTGTCGGGTTTTGAAACTAGACGACTCAAATGCTGCAAGCAGAATTGCTTGTTTGTTTTTTAATCAAAAGTTTTTCGGGTTCAAAAATTGCATTTTTTCGATTTTTTGAAAGTTGAACCGCGTTTATTTCGAAAACTATGCATCCAATAAAAAAAACATGTAAGAACATATTTTGCTTAGAATCGCCCAAAAAATACAAAAAAATGTTTTGTTTTGCAACAAAATCGCTGTTATGTAATTCCTCAGGTCCTTTGTCTATAACAATCTTACCGACATCCAGATCAACTGTTACCTAAAAAATTCGTGTTCTACGGATCAAAATACATAAAAAAACTTGGGTAAGTCCATCTGAATAAAGGAGGCCGTTGTACCCCCCTAGCGACAGGACTAAATGTGTATTGAAATAGGTGGACTACAATATTAATAATTACAATGTAATATAGTTAATTCGTATTTTGTTAAATTTTTTTCATGTAATTTTTATTACATAATATATTTAATGTTCCTTTAAGCTTTAAGGCTTTCTTCATTAATTTAACAAAAATAAGAAATAAACTTATATTTTATTGATTCCTTACGAACCCATTTTTTTGAAAAATCTGTTCATGACGATGGAAGACCACATCCCAAATTATAAAAAAATTACAGGGTGCTTTAAGGCTTCCTTCATTAATTTAACAAAAATAAGAAATTAACTTATATTTTGTTGATTCCTTACGAACCCATTTTTTTTGAAAAATCTGTTCATGACGATGGAAGACCACATCCCAAATTATAAAAAATTTACAGGGTGCTATTAAAAAATTTAATGCTAGGGGTTGTAACTAAGGGATCAATTTATGAGATGATATTTTCTACGCCATATTAAAGTGCATTAAAAATGGAATACATCTTATTGGATTTGGTGGTAAATTGTGGATGATAAAAGGTAAATTGGAGCTGGAGGGTCAGATAAGAGAACAATTGATGGAACAACTGAACAGAATAGAACAGAAATGGAAGATCAAGTGAATAGAACAAACAGAGCCGCAGGTTGCCTAAACGACACAATATGTAGAAATAGAAATATCGGAAAAGAGATGAAAGGCAGAATTTACAAAACATCAGACCAATCATGATATACGCGGCCGAAAAACGACCCGACATAGACAGGACAAAAATATTGATCGAAACAGCGGAGACGAAAACTCTTCGAAAAGTCGATGGTATGGGACAGAGCTAGAAATACAGATATTCGATGTAGATGCAAGGTGGACAACAATAGTAACTGGGTAAATAACAGAAGAACAGAATGGAATGACCACATAAGCGGAATAGAATAGAATAGAAATATGCTTTCTTGTCATGAAAAATTTAACAATTTTATAGACAAAGCTTACAAGCATTATAAAAAAAAACAATAACAAATACAATTTACTAAAATTATACAAATCGTCAATATAAATAAAACATAATAAAGTGAAATATAAATCAGTAACAATCTATTTCAAAATTAAAAAAAAAATTGCAAATTGCGTAATCTACCTTAAGAAATTTAATAAGTAATTAATTGATGGATTCGACCATTACTTGATGGAAGTTCATTTTATCTAACAATAAAATAATGAAAACGTTTGTTTTCTATACTTCCACAAAATTTATTACAACTAAGTGACTACAGCTGTTTCGGCAGAGTGCCAGTCTCAAGTGATATAGTTTAAAATGTGTTTGCCTTTTTAGGTCTTTAACTGAAGAGGTTGAGGAGTGGGGAGCTGTTTGTCTCGAGTTGGTCATTCAGAATTACATCTGTATTTTTCAATTTATTCATTTCCATAGATTCTAAAAAAGATAGCTTAAGGCCTTTATTTTGGATATGCAGAATTTGCAACTCTTCATTGAAAGAATGATTATGATCTAGAAGGTGAAGTGCGTGTGTAGAAGTGTCTGTTTTTCTATTGTTGAAAGCCCTTTTGTGTTCTGCTATCCGTTTGTCAAAAGTTCTGCCAGTTTCACCGATGTAAGTTTTCGGACAGTCACCACAAGTTAGTTTGTACACACCACTCTGTAGTTGCTTGCTCTTTCGGCTTTTATTGTTCTTAATATATTTACTTAAGTTGTTGATAGTTCTGAAGGCTGGTGTTATTCCTTTCTTTTTTATGTATCTGGCTATTTTTGTTGTTTTCTTGCCAGTATATGTGAGAGAGCAGAAGGTACTGGGTTCTGTCTGTGGTGGTGGATACACTAATTTCAGGGCTTTCTTATGGAGTTCTTGGTTTAAAATTTTGTTAACAGTTTGTTCGTTATAGCCGTTGTTTACTGCTATTTGTTTAATGATATTTAGTTCTATCTCGAAGTTATTTTTTGTCATGGGAATTTCTGTCAGTCTATGTATCATGCTATGGTAGGCTGCTAATTTGTGTTGTGTAGGATGGGATGATGAATTGTGTATGGTTGTGTCAGTATGGGTAGGTTTATAATATACGGAGAACTCATGTTTGTTGTGTAGTCTGGTAATCGTTACATCTAGAAAGTTTATGGAATTATTCTGTTCTGTTTTTATTGTAAACTCAATATTACTATGAAGTGAATTAATGTATGATAGAAATTGGTCAAGTTGTCTGTTAGTTCCTGTAAAGCATACTAGTATATCATCCACGTATCTCCACCAATATAAGAACTGTTTAAATACGGGATGTTTAGAAATTGTTGTTTCAAGTTGGTTCATAAATATATCTGATAGCAGTGGGCTTAGAGGATTACCCATAATAAGTCCTGCACTGTTGTTTGTGTATATTTGATTATTGAATTCAAAATAGTCTTGATTTATGCAAATTTCAAGAAGGTGTAAAATTTCAGATGCAATGATCGGATTTGTACTATTACGGTCTAAAAGATTTTTAACTAAAACAAAAGTTTCTGTAGGAGGAACACTAGGAAAAAGATTTTTTAGGTCAAATGAAATTAGTCTGGAGTTGTTGGGTAATTGAAAATGTTGTATTTTATTAATTAGTTCTAGTGTATTTTTTACGGTGAATTTAGGTGAAAATTTAGTGTATTCTGTAATAATATCTCTCAGTTTTTTTGAAAGTTTATATGACGGAGCTGTATTTATTTATTTATTTTTTTTTATTTATTTATTTAGTACCCAAATAACAGTACTGGACCAATTACAATCTGGGTTAGTGTATTAAGCGTATTAGTAAATTTACCGTTTACAGATCATAAACATAACAACAAAACAGTATAAAATACATAGACTACATAAACGCCGTTTATATGTAAGTGTGTGAAAAAACTCAAAATGAGAAAAACACACTCACATACGAACAACGACGAACAAAAACTTATAAAGTAATTAAAGAAAAACAGAAAATACATAGTATGTAAAACAATTAAATACAAAAATACAGAATAAATATATAATATAACAGCAAGATGTTAAAAAGTGACTGGTTGCAACCTAATATCGTTAGCAGTATTCTTCTTCTTCTTTGAGTGCCTCTCCTATCGGAGATTGGATATCATTAGGGCGATTCTAATTTTATTTACTGCTGTTTTGAACAATTCGTTAGTGGTACAGCCAAACCACTCTCTCAAATTTCTCATCCAGGACATTCTTCTACGGCCTGGATTTCTTCGTCCTTGGATTTTTCCTTGCATTATATTTTGTAGGAATGTGTACTTTTGTCCTCTCATCAGGTGGCCTAAGTATTCAAGTTTTCTCTTTTTCATACTCCGTAGAACTTCTGGCTCGTTATTTATTCTGCGTATTACTTCTTCATTTGTAATTTTATCCACCCAACTTATTCGTAGTATACGGCGGTAGCACCACATCTCAAAGCTTTCAAGATTTTTAATATTCCTCTGTTTAAGAGTCCATGACTCCACACCGTAGAGCAAAGTACTGAATACATAGCATTTTAACATTCTAGTTCGTAGATGAATACTAATATCACGATTACAAAATAATTTTTTCATTTTTATAAAAGTAGACCTGGCAATTTCAATACGTCTTTTTATCTCGTGATTTTGGTCACCTGTTTCATTGATAAGGGTTCCCAAGTATTTGTGTTCGTTTACTTTTTCAAGTTGGGTACCGTTTATTGTGATACTAGTGTCATTTATTGGATTCTTACTGAAGGTCATATATTTGGTTTTTTTGACGTTCATCCTTATGCCGTAGTTATTACATATCTTATTCATAGTTTCAACTAAATGTTGTAGATCTTCCGCTGTTCTTGCCATTATCACAGTATCGTCAGCATATCGAATGTTATTGATAACTTCTCCATTGACTATTATCCCTTCGTTTGCATATGAGAGATCTTCTTGGCATATTTGTTCGCTGTAGATATTAAATAAGAGCGGTGACAATATACAACCCTGTCGTACTCCTCTACGTATTTCTATTTCGTCCGATGTTTGTTCTTCTATTTTTATATTAGCTCGCTGATTCCAGTACAGATTTAATATTATTTGTATGTCTCTGGTGTCAATGTTCTTACTCTCCAGGATTTCTTTGAGTTTACTGTGGCGTACTTTGTCAAAGGCCTTTTCAAAGTCTACAAAGCAGGCGTGTACCTCTTGGTTAACATCTAGGCATCTCTGTGTTAGAACGTTCAAGGCAAAGAGAGCATCCCTTGTACCTAATCCTTTTCTGAATCCCATCTGTGTATCGTTAATATCGATGTCTAGTTTTTGATAGATTCGGTTGTGAATGACTCTAAGAAATATTTTAAGCAGGTGACTCATCAAGGAGATTGTTCGATGATCTGAACATTGCATTGCCTTAGTTTTCTTCGGTATGGTGACAAACGTAGACAGCAACCATTCTTGCGGTATTATACCAGTACTGTATATTGTATTGAATATATGAAATATTATGGTTACGGATTTATCATTCAAAAGCTTACAGCTGAAGCAGTATTCTTAATGATGCGTAAATTAGAATTGAAGATGTCAAAGAGATCAGAGTTCGCATTGTAGTGAGCTTGCATTTGTACTAGAGGTGACTGCACCAAAATATTTGATCTGGCTCTGTTAACATAAAACGTTTGTGAAGTACGAGAAGCAACACGTGGTACGTGGAGATTAAGAAGTTGCAATAACTCAGGAGTATTTACTTGATTGTTAATAATTTTAAATAAAAAGCATAAAGATTGAGTTATTCTACGACGCTGGAGACTTTGCATCTTAAATTAATCGAGAAGTAGCTCTTCAGACAATCCCCTAGCAGGATAAATGCCAGTGGATTTAAAGTGCATACTTTTTAAAAACCGCCTCTGTACTGATTCCAAAACAGTTGTGTGATTTTGATAAATTGGAGACCAAACTATCGATGCATAATCGAGTTTGGGGAGAACAAGAGATGAATATAAAAGTTTGCAAGTGTCAATATCGGTAAGTTCTTTAGCATTTTGTAAAATGAAACCTAGAGTACTAAATGCACCCGCAGCGATATTAGTGATGTGTGGAACAAATGATAGTCTGCAGTCAAATATGACCCCCAGGTCCTTAACAGAGCAGGGGCGACAAATGGAAGTATTATGTATATGATAATCATAGTGTGTTGGAGAAGGGCTTCTAGAAAAAGACATAACATTACATTTAGACGCATTTAGCTGCAAACAATTAGTGTCACACCATAATATACTGATTTTATTTAAATTTTCTTGAAGTCTAATGCAATCGGAGGGTGACTTAATTTCAAAAAATAATTTTAAATCGTCCGCATAAATTAGTGAATGAACATCTAGGTCATCAACAATATCATTAACGAATATCACAAACAATAGCGGTCCTACAATTGAACCTTGAGGTACTCCGGATAACTGAGGAAAAGGGGTTGATTCAAAACCTCTAATTTGTGTATATTGCCATCGATCTGCAAAATAAGAGTTAAATAATTGTAACAGCGTAGGTGTGATTGAAATAGAACTGAGCTTATTCAGTAGAATTTTATGACTTAAGCGGTCAAAAGCTTTGGAAAAGTCAGTGTATATGACGTCGACTTGAGCATTTCTGTCTAATGCTTCACACAGGAATTGAGTGATATTAACAAGATTTGTTAAAGTAGATTTACCACTGATAAATCCGTGCTGTTGGGGAACTATGAATGGTGAAATATGGGTGTAAAGGTGTTTATTTATACATATCTCGAAAATTTTACTAAAGTTGGATATGATGGCAATAGGCCTATAGTTTTGGATAGAAGTTCGATTTTCTTTCTTAAACACAGGGACAATTTTAGAAACTTTCCATTGTGTGGGAAAGACCGAACTGGATAATATGCAGTTAAATAAAGTACACAGAGGAGTTGAAAATACGTGGGCACAATCTTTTATGAGAAATGCAGGAATATTATCTGGTCCCATCGTCATGTTCGGCTTAATCTTCCTTATGGCCTGTTCAATTTCAGATTTTGTATAAGCGGGAATGTGCAATTGTTCGGCAATATATGTATTTAATTTGGGAGTGATATGGTCGGGAGGAGAAATATCGGTGTATGACTTTGAGAAGAAATCGGCAAATGATGAGGCAATATCCTGTGAAGTCTCTAGCTTTATATTATTATACGGCATAGTTTCAGGAATAGAACAATTTGTTTTCTTGGAGTTTATGAACGACCAAAAGCTACGAGGATCTTGTTTAAGATTGAGTTCTAGTTGAGACACATAACGCTTGTATATTATTTGATTAAAGTATTTGAATTCTGAATGAATTCTCTTGAATTCAGTGTAATTTTGAATATTACGAGATTTTTTGTACGCGTTCCAAGCTCTATTTTTAGTATTCAGAAGATTAATCAGATCACCATTGAACCAAATCGGATAACGTTTAGTTTGCTTCTTTTTAAGAGGAATATGTTTAGAGAAGATGCTGTGAATATACTGATAAAAGCCATTTAGGTTGCTGTTGATATCAAGATCAGTGGAAAGAAAAGACCAGTCAGATAAATAGAGTTCATTATAAAGTTCTATAAAGTTGGCTCTCTTAAAGTTAAAATTCTGCTTACTGTCGATTTTGATTTCATTAAATTCTTTTTTAATACTAAAATCAATGAAAAGCGCTGGATGATGGTTATCCATGGGAACAACATAGTCAATTGCCTGATATACGTTACAAAATATATTAGAAAATACCAAATCTAGGATTCGTTCATTATGATTAACTACATGATTATATTGCGATAGATTAAAGAAATTTGCAACATTCTGCACGGCCACTGATTTACCGGTAGTAATGCCTTGAGTATATTCCGGTATATTAAAATCACCCAAGACTAATACTGTTTCGTTTAAAAAGACATTCAACTGTTTCTAAACACTCTAGGAATAATTCTAGTTCAGCTAGAGGTGTTTGCGGAGGTATATATACTAACACGAGATAAAAAACTATTTTCTTTGATACAACTTTGCTTATGACTACATCAATTAATTTGACTTCAGCAATAGTAGCACATATAGAGTAGACATCAATAGGAATAACATTTAATGCTTTATTAACTGCTAATAGTACACCTCCACCTCTAGTTGTCCCAGTGGCTAAAAAATCCCGATCTGAACGAATCACAGTAAACAGTTCAGGATCAAAAAGTTCCGAATCATACACACTAGAATTTAACCAAGTTTCAGTGAACGCAAAAATTTTATGGGTACCAGGAACGGAGCCGTGGTTAGTGTAAACCAATTGAGTCCGACCTAGCAAACTGCGACAGTTTTGGTAATATACTTCAATATTTAGTTTTGGGCTTCCATTATTCTTCACCTGGGGCTTAATAAATTGTTTCTGTGGTTGCTATTTAATGTCAAGTATATTAGCCTTAAATGAGTCCAGCGTATGCTTGAATACATGACATGAGGATTTATCCCATGTTGCATGGTCAGTATTAATCGTCTGAACACCATCACGTTTGTTATAATTAACACAGTTTATACATTTTAAAGCAGTAGACTTACATTCAGAGACTTGATGACTTAAAGAACATTTTGGACAGACTACTTGACTTGCTTGACAATTATTTGCGAAGTGATGAAAACCGCAGCATTTGAAACATCGCCTAACCTCCACAGCATCATATACTCTACAATAATCATAACCCACAACAACATGCTCATAATTTAAAAGACGATGATAGGTAGCCAGATCTACTTGAAGTATAGCTTGAAATACATTTTGATTTTTCTTTAAGGGACTGACCGATATTACATCTCAAACGCAGTCACTTGATAGCACGCTATGATTTTGCTCTTTAAGCATACTTAACAGGATAACTTTATCTAAATTTTCAGAAATACCGACAATACGTATACGAGGATTAAGAGGAGAAATTACTTTAATATTATATTTATTGTTCATTGTAGAGTTCATTAAATCTTGAAATTTCGAATCGTTACCACAACGGATCGCTATACCGCCTTTGTTGATTTCTTTTACTTGTGTAACCTGGATATTTTCTTTAATAGGATCAATTTTACGGATTAACTCGGATTTGGTAGAAGAAGAAGATTGTTTTGGATCTTTGGGTGTAATTAGCACAGTAGGAGCTTTCTGGACTACTTTCGCAAATGACAATTCAGGCGAGCTGCACGAAGGTCTTGGGAGATCAGGAATTTGATCTTTTAACATTTTTAGCATCTCGTCTTTGAATGATTTAAACATCACATCGATCTTCTTTGCCATTAGATCTGGAAAACTGTTTAATTGCGTCATAGCAGCAGCGACAGACTTCTCAACTACTTCACAATTACCATTGCAGAAATCACACAAGAAAAAGACATTGTCTTTCTTGGAGAGAAATCGGAATTCAGAGTCCGATAAATTAGCACAAGGTCCATGAAACCAGCGACCACAGGGTCCTTCACAGCCAATTAAATGAGCGTCTTTTTTATACGTTTTACACTTGGCACAATCCGACATTCTGATCAGACTTGCTTATATGCAGGACATAAATTAGGAATAAACTGTTTTAAGATCCTGGCCTAACATCAAATTTGTTATTATTTTTTGCTGGACACTACTCGATAAGATAAAACAACTTGATCAAAGCCAATGAAGATATGAAAGCCAGACATGCAGTTTTGAGACAAAATCCACAAATTCTGTTTACAATAGTGTGTATAGAAAGTTCAAAACTTACGGAAAGCAAAAACACAGAATTTTCCACGTACACTATACCCACAAAAATAGAAGTCAAAGACAGAGCACACAACTTTCACAGGCATATCAATAGGCCAGTCTCAAATATACTCTTCGTATAAAAAGAAACTACAGGCCTTATTGGGTGGTCAGGTTTTAGTCCAGAAAGCCACTGCGCATCCGCTAGGAAAAATATTCTAATTCGGATTTTTTACCCAATCTTACTCAAAAAGGAATCCTTTTAACAAATTTGCATGTTGCCAGGACCAAAAGGTGGTCAAACATTTTTTAAACGTTTTTTTTTTTTTTTTTCCTAAATTTATTTTTTTTTTGCATGGAAAAAAGTTTTTTTAGGTTTTTTGGATCATTCCAAACAGAAAAGGTCTTTAATGACTGTTCTCTAAAAATGATAGTTTTTAACATATAAGCGATTAAAAATTGAAAAAGTGCGAAATCGGCCATTTTTGACCTTCAAAAACTATGTGAAAAACTAAAAATTTGAATGTTGCCAAGGTAGGTAGATATTATTTAAACATCGATTGATGAAATCTCGAAGAGCTTTTTGCAATACAATTTTCAATATTCCTTTGTTTTTTAATTGCTAATCAAGCGTGCGCGACACTATTTTCCACCGACTGTATGGTGCAAATGAAAGGAATAAATTCGTTATTTCGTAAACCGGCGACTTTAAGGAAAAATCCCGGAATAAGTCGATTTTTGTTTTTAAGTTATGATATTGTGGCATATATGGTATACTAGTGACGTCATTCGTCTGGGCGTGATGACGTAATCGATGATTTTTTGAAATGAGAATAGGGGTCGTGTGGTAGCTCATTTGAAATGTTCTTCATTTCTCTATTCAGTAATGTAAAAATTTACAAAATTATTTATACAGGTGTCCTTCTACTTCTTTTTTTGTCAAATAATTTAATTTAATAAAAAAATTTTGGACACCCTGTATAAATAATTATATAAATGTTTATATTACTGAATAGAGAATTGAAGAACCTTTCAAATGAGCTAGCACACGACCCCTATTCTCATTTAAAAAAAATCATCGATTACGTCATCACGTCCAGATGGATGACGTCACTAGTATACCATATATGCCACAGTATCATAACTTAAAAATAAAAATCGACCTGTTTCGGTATTTTTCCCTAAAGTCGCAAGTTTACGAAATAACGAATTTATTCCTTTCATTTGCACCATAATCTCGGTGGAAAATAGTGTCGCGCACGCTTGATTAGCAATTAAAAAACAAAGGAGTTTTGAATATTGTATTGCAAAAAACCTCTTCGGGATTTTATCAATCGATGTTTAAACAATATCTACCTGTCTTGGCAACATTCAAATTTTCAGTGTTTCACATAGTTTTTGAGGGTTAAAAACGGTTGATTTCGCAATTTTTCAATTTTTAATCGCTTATATGTCAAAAACTATCATTTTTAGAAAAAAGTCACTAAAGACCTTTTCTGTTTGGAATGATCCAAAAAACCTAAAAAAAACTTTTTTCCATGCAAAACAAATAATTTTAGGAAAAAAAACAAAAAAAAACATTAAAAAATTTTTGACCACTTTTGGTCCTGGCAACATGCAAATTTGTTAAAAGGTCCTTTTTGAGTAAGATTGTGCAAAAAATCCGAATTAGAATATTTTTCCTAGTGGATGCGCAGTGGCTTTCTGGACTATTTATGTAGTTTAATAAAAGAGTATAATTAAGGAGGTTGTGGGTTTATAATATTAAGGTATTTCTGTTCTGTTGGATTTAGTATTGATTTTGAATTTTCAATGGCTAGTTTAATTTGTTTTCGGTATTTTTCTGTGGGGTCTTTGTTTTGTGTTATACCATTTTGGTTATTTAAAAATTCTATTGTTTTGTTATTATAGTCTCTTTTATCGATAGCAATAGTAGTGACACCTTTGTCTGCTTTTGTAAATATTATGTCATGTTTTATTGATTTATTTTTGATTGAAACGGCTATTTGGTTTTCTTTGTAACAGGAATTATTAGTTTCACTACATACATCGGTAATAGATTTTGCAATGATGCTTTTTTCTATGTTCTTGGCAGTTTTGTTTAACGCTACTTCACATTCTACACCTAAATATTCTAAATTTTTTTGATTATTATGTTGAGGCAAGTTGTGTTTGAATCCTTTCTTTCTAAAAGTTCTATCTCACTATTATTGAATTTAGTATCTGTTAAGTTTATAAATATATTAAAAAAACTATGATTTGAAAAATAATCTAATTTACAATAGTAAAAAACTCAACACTCATTATACAAAATTTTTTCAATTTGTACAAAAGTGTGTACAAACTAACTTGTGGTGACTGTCCGAAAACTTACATCGGTCAAACTGGCAGAACTTTTGACAAACGGATAGCAGAACACAAAAGGGCTTTCAACAATAGAAAAACAGACACTTCTACATACGCACTACACCTTCTAGATCATAATCATTCTTTCAATGAAGAGTTTCAAATTCTGCATATCCAAAATAAAGGCCTTAAGCAATCTTTTTTAGAATCTATGGAAATTAATAAATTGAAAAATACAGATGTAATTCTGAATAACCAACTCGAGACAAACAGCTGCCCACTCCTCAACCTCTTCAGTTAAAAACCTAAAAAGGCAAACACATTGTAAACTATATCACTTGAGGAAGGCACTCTGCCGAAACAGCTGTAGTCACTTAGTTGTAATAAATTTTGTGGAAGTATAGAAAACAAACGTTTTCAGTGTTTTATTGTTAAATTTAATAACTAATTTAATAAGTTATGCTGCTGCATATGACACTCAAATATAGATTAAGATTCTACTTATATATAAGAATACTGTAATTTCTTAGTTATTGGTTAAGAAACTCTGCTACTGAATAATATGGTCTTTCAGATAAATACGCTTTTGTTATTTTACGGAACTTGTGGAAAGATGTTGCAGATTTAAGTTGTAGAGGGAGATGGTTGTATAGTTTTTTTGCAGAATATAATTTAGATTTCTTTACTAACTCACGGGACGGGATCAGTAAATAGATGTCAAAGGTAGAATTTCTGGTGGAATAGTCATGTCTAGGTCTTGCTGGAAAGACATGTAGATGTTTACGAATTAAGCAAACAGTTTCTAAAATTTATAAAGAAGGTAATGTTAGAATCCTGTGAACTTTGAAGTAGCTCCTGCAATGTGTTGTTCTTCTGAGGCCAAACAGATATCTTATTGCTCTTTTTTGTAATTTCAAAATAACATCGGACTGGGCAGCTGTACCAGAACCACAAAAAGGCAGACCATATCGAAGATGGGACTCGAACAATGAAAAGTATGTTATTTTGGAAGAGGCTAAATCCATTTCCTTCGAAACAGATCTTATTGCAAAGCAAGCTGAGGATAGTTTCTTACTTAACACATCGATATGAAGGGACCATTTAAGATTGCTATCTAAAAAAATACCAAGAAACTTTACAGAATCAACGATACTGATCTGGCTGTTATGAAGAGGTAAGGGTTGAAGAGTTCCTTTATAGGGCAATGCTACTGTTTTATCTACGTTTAAAGAGAGTAAATTAGAATCTGACCAGGATTTTATTGTGAGTAGATCAGAAGTTATAGTAGCATGAAGAGTTACGATATTTGAGTTGCTCCAAGTGATACTGGTATCGTCAGCACAAAGAAAAACTTTCCCATCGATTTTTAAACTAGTGATGTCATTAATAAAGATAAGGAAAAGTAGAGTCTGTATTATTTGCTCTAACCAGTTGTTTCCTATTTTCCAAGTAAGATTGAAACCAGTTCAAAGAAATACCTCGAATTCCATAGAAATCTATTTTTTTATCAAAATGTCGTGATTTACACAATCAAAAGCTTTGGCATAATCACAAGAGACAGTGGCAGTGTGGAGATTATTGTTTAATGCTTAATAAACATCATGTAGTACAGAAAACATGGCATCGATGGTACATTTATTAGTTAAAAAGCCGAACTGATTTTGTGATAAAATCTTGTTATCAACGAGAAAGGACATAAGTCGGGCTTTTATGAGTCTTTCAATAATTTTGGAGAGTACCGGTAGTAATGCAATAGGTCGAAAATTGCAGGTAATATATTTTTCACCACCCTTATGAAGAGGAATAATGATGGCCGTCTTTAGGCACTCTGGAAATTTACCTTTCTCAAAAGAATCATTAATTAGAGAGATGAGGACTCCCAACACATTGTCTGGGAGATTTGAGAAAAATTTTATGGATAGTCCATCGGTACTACAGGAAGATTTGCTTTTGATACTATTGATTGTTTGGATCAGTTCAGAATTAACAACTGGTCTTTTAAAGAAATAATTTGAAACCTTTCTTGAATTAGGGAGATAGAAAATGGGATCTTGTTGTGACACAATAGTTGATGTTATGCTTTTACTCACATTAATAAAGTATTCATTTAGATTTTCTGGGTCTGGAAGGGAAAATGTTTGAGCTGTGTGAGTTTTATTTCGAAAATCGTTTATTATGCACCAAGTTTCTTTTGCAACACTTTTAGAGCTTCTGAGACGATTTTGATAGTTCAATTTTTTAGCCGATTTTATAAGTTTTAAATAGATTGCCCTGTACTTGGTGATATATTCAGTAACAGAGATGTTAATAGTTAATTTCTTGATATACAGTAGTGAACGCATGTTTTTGGCTGATATGCGGACACCTTTGGTAGTCCAGGGTTTGCGATGTTTTTGCTTAATTGTGATTAAAGGAAATGCTTTATTAAAGATACAAACCAGCTTATTCAAAAAATCACTGAAATTATAATCGACGTCCATAGAAGGAAAGTGCCACTCAGAGGGTAAGCATAAATTTTGGAGTTTACGAAAGTTCCGACCGGAAAAAATCCTGCCTAAACGTCAAGTTTTCGAGGAGGACTTGCTAAAGATGTTAAACTTCGTATAAACCGCTTCATTATCAGATAGTCCCGCATTAACAGTTGTAGCGCAGACATCACGGGGTGAGAAATCTGAGACAATATAATCAATTATGGTAGATGAAGTTTTTGTAATCCCTGTAGGAGAATCAATGTGCAATGATAGACCATATGATTCAAATATGTTGAACAGGAATATTTGTGTAGCACAATCAGCAGCATAATTAATGTTGAAGTCCCCGCATTAATTTTTTCTACTTTTATGGGGCAGGTCATCTGACAAATTAAGCAGGTTCTGAAAAAATCGTTCCACGCAAGAGTCAGGTGATCTATAAATGCAAATAATATAAAGATTAAGGTTCTTACTGTAAACTAATTAAAACTCAAAAATGCTTCACTTAATAGAAAGTCATATTTTGTTACCAGAGAAAATTCATTATTTGTAGAAAGAATTAGGGTGCCTCCATGAGCTCAACTTGAATGGTCATACCTAGCAATAGTGGAATATTTTTCTACAAAAAAAGGCTCGTTGACTTAAAGCCAGTGCTCAGTAACCGCAACTATCGGTGGAAACCCTAATTCCAACAACAAATAGATTGGTAAGGACAGCGAGAGACGGTTCCCCAATAGGAAGACGATCAGTTGGAAGGCCACGAAAACTCTTGAACAACTTAGCAGAGGCGCATTGAAAAAAACAGACAGAGTCATGTCTATACAAAAGTAAGTAGAAGAAAAATGGAATAGATGAGTTTTCATCTAATTCAAAAATGTCTCTCCGTTTAATACGTTCGGTGCCTATCTTGAACAAGCGCCACTTGGCTGGTACCACGTACTTAAATGGTTCATTTAGTAACATAGTACTACTGACGCTACTTATGCGCCATCGGTACCTTTGATAAAACCTTTGTGACGCTACTCGTACGTCATGGGCACCGAAAGTGTTAAAAGGTATAGCGTGGATAAATTAGTCTGGGCCACCATTAATTTATAATATTATAAGTTTATTATTTCAGTCTATTAACTTACCACCTAAATCGCGTGTCAGAAATTTGTAGCCTATGCCGATAAATGGAAGGCTAATGGGACCTGGGGATTTGTAATAGTAGTAGTATAAACGCCTCATCCTCCATAAAATTTGTAAGTACCATGTTAAAACAATAACTCCACATAGTATAAGTAAATATCTACTGACGATATTTTGTGAGTTTTTTCTCGCCAGTTTAGTTGAAATTTTTGGTACATTTTTTAAAGTTGCATTGAGTATGATGGGAAAGTCTAAAAAGTTAAAGAAATTATATAAACACACTGTTTAAAAATTGACTTAGTTAATCAATATAATATACTAGGAAAAATAACGATAACATTCAGATTTAAGCCATACGGGCTCTCACTTCCTCACTTTCCTCAACGGAAAATTTATTATAGTATTAATAATAATAATAATAATAATATTTATTCATCCTTTAAGACATACAATGTATAGGACATGTCATTAGTTTTACAAACAAACAAACAAACAATAAAATTAATACATTTATAAATTTTATAAACATTTTAAGGTAGATAGAATTGATAACATTTAGGTAATATTTCTGTCCGAAACAAACTCTTCCACAGTATAATAACATTTGGTAAGCAATAAGCTTTTAATGGATTTCTTAAATAAATATTTATTCATTGTTCTATATTTTTTTGGTAAAACGTTAAACAATCTAATGCTCATATACTTTACTGACATTTCAAATTTACTCGATCTATGACCAGGTACGCTCAGCAAGTCGCCACCTCGTGTCGAATAATTGTGGAAACTAGAATTTCTGTCATACATGTGAATATTATCAACAGCATATAGTAACATTCTGAAAATATAAATACGTGGAAAACTTAAAATATTATTCTTAATAAATATGGGCTTACAGCTCTCAAGAGGTCTAATTCCAAACATTTTTCGTATTATACGTTTTTGTGTTATAAATATTCTGTCACTGTTGACTGCATTCCCCCATAAAACTATGTTGTAACAAAGTCTACTATAAACAAGGCTATAGTATACATTTAAAAGCGCAGAGATGGGCATAATATTTTTAATACGGGATAATGCATAGTACGACTTATTAAGGGACTTACTGAGCATGTCTATGTGAAGTGACCATTTTAATTTTGAGTCGAGATGGATACCTAAAAATTTAGTATGATTTGAGGAATCCAGTAGTACATTGTTAAAACTTAGATGTAGTACAGGATTAACAGAATTTAAGTTATTAAAATATATTACTTTTGTTTTGTCTACATTTAAAATTAGGTTATTAGATCGACACCAGTCATTAAACCGAGCTAAAAAACTATTGCAAGTAGATGCCAATTTCTCATAGGTCTGTGCTGAGACCACAAGAGAAGTATCATCTGCAAATAACGTCAGGTCCAAAATATCAAACTGGTTAGATGCATCGTTAATAAACAACAAAAAAATCAGGGGTCCTAATACAGAGCCCTGTGGAACTCCCAGATTAATAAAACGTTCCTCCGAAATAGCTTCATTGATTTTAACAGACATGATCCTATCTGATAGATAATTGATTAGCCAATCTAAAAATATGCCTCTAAAACCAATATTATACAGTTTATTGCTAACAAAACGACTATCAAGACAATCAAAGGCACGGGTTAGATCAAAAAAGAGACCTGCCACATATTCACCTGCATCCAAAGATCTGTAGACCCTTTCACAAAATCTGCAGGCAGCAGACTGAGTGGATCTACCGGTACGGAAGCCATGTTGACAATCACTTACAATTTTAAATCTACCCAAAAACTCAGACATACGGTTATACACAATTCTCTCAAATACTTTGGAAAGTACACACAATAAGGAAATAGGTCTGTAATTTGAAATGTCTTCCGGATCGTCTTTTTTGTAAATAGGAATAACGATTGCTTTTTTTAGAATACTTGGAAAGACTCCTTTACTTATTGATAAATTTATCAAATATGCAATGTGGTTTATTATATCAGATGACATAGCCTTTAATACTCGTATCGAGATAGAATCAAGTCCAGTACTTTTTTTATTTTTTAAATTATTGATCACATTCATTACCTCATTACCAACAACAGGTCTAAAGAAGAAACTGTTTTTAAGAATAGTAGAAGATGTGCAACTATTAGATCGAGAATTCCCAAAATCCACACATTGATGATCTGATATTCATACCCACATTTCACATACAGAACTGATCCGCCATGCTCATGGATAGATCGACAATAACTGGTTACAAGATCGTAACCCGGAGTTACCATTAGAGATATTTCATCCTGCTTACACCAGTGCTCCGCAATACTGACGACAATGGGATTTTCTTGGTCAAGCAGAATTTCCAACCTTTCAAGTTTGTTTCTAATAGACGCTGTATTTAACTGTATAATTTTAAAAATTGCCGTATGTTTTGTTTCATTGTCGATAGATACTTCTACTCGATTTGCTCTTTCTTTTTCCTCAATTGAAAAAAATTTCGTATACAGGCTTTGTTTGGCCAAATCGAGGCATCCAACGCCTTATTGTAGTTTGCTTTCGAGATTTCCACTTTGAAAGAAGAATATATATCAGGACGACGAGATGGAAGAGCTGAGCAGCTGGCTTCTGGCAGGTTTTTTGATAAAAATGATTGAAGGTCTTCTGCAGATGTTTGCGGTTTCAGATTAAATACGTGTAAAGCAACTGTTTGATCCACTCCTTCTACATTAGAATTTCCAGAATAGTTACCCACTAATAAGTTTTTTTTGGGTGTTCTTTTTTTGTAAGTCACTTTCTGCCAATCAGTAGGAATGTTACTGCTTATTTGCATGTTGGCATCTCCAGTCTTTTCGGTTCGGCTAGATGCAGGTATTATATTTTGCGCTCGGTTTATGGCTTCGCTGACATCTTTAGCGCTAATTGAATTGTTTTCCTTATATTTCTCCTGGCCTATTGTTGACTCTGGTGAATTGAAGACTTGTTTATTGTTATCAGCTTTGTGTTTAGATTTTTTAAATAAAGAATAGTAAGTTTTTTCCGGAACTTGTTTTGTTTCTAATTGTTTTAATGAGTCAATTTGGGTATTTAATAGGAATATTTTTTCCTTTAGTTCTGATATTAAGAGATCTTTTTGTTTGATAATATATTTAAAGATGTGTATATCTACCTTATTTTCTGTCGACGAAGCTAAGTTTTCGATGGCATCGAAAAATTTGTCATCACAGTCGCCGTTTGCTTTATCTTCGGTTTTTTCACAACATTTAGTAAAAACTTTGTCAAAAATTTGTAGCTCCAGTTTTTTGGCACAACTGGGATGATAACAGCTATCACATATTATACACTTTACCGGTGAAACTACTTTAGATTTACATTTTCTGCAAACTATATTACTACTGATATCGGCAGTGTTATTTGAACGTGCTTCTCCTGCCATGGCTACTGACTGAATGTAAGTATTAGTAAATGTATTACAGTAGGGTATGCTAAATTTGCAGTTACTCGAGCGTTATGGGGACCTAATGGGTTGTGAAGACTAGGTCCTAAAACCAACAAAAGGTAAGTTAAGTTTTCCATAAAGTGGGGGACTTTCCATTTTTTAATTTTCCATTTCCAACAATCGCTTTTTCCGATTATAGCGGCATTTATCCATAATTCGAAAAAATGTCTCGAATAAAAGTTGCTTATTGTTACGTAAAGGATCCAAATCTGCAATAAAAATTGGGGTATCCTATTTAAGATTTTAAAGTAACCCACCACCCCACCTCCGTGGGGGGTCGTGTTTGGTACCATTCGATAGATTTTTCAAAAATATTGAATACGTCTATTTTACAGTTTTTTAATCTCATGTTTATTTAGCGAAATATCACGGGGTTCGTATTTAAAATATTAAATTTACCCCCACCCCTCTTCGTGGGGGGTCGTTTTTGGTATCATTCGATAGATTTTTGAAAAATATTGAGCACGTAATTATCAGTTTTTTGACCTGACTTTCATTTCGCGAAATATTTACTATTTTGTGAAATTTTGTGACTCGCCAATTTCTTTATACGCCCCGCTCAAACCGTCAGATTTTCGAAATATACACTGTTTTGCATGTAAAGTAGAGCGTCGATAATCCGAACTAATTGGTACAGGGGTAGTTCGGATTATCAAACTGTTCGGATTATCGATCATATGTTCAAAATACATACAAAGCTCATAAACATAGTACATATGTACATACGTTTTAGTTACAAGGAATAAAACACCTGCATAATAAACAAATATATTGTATGTATTTCTGCCTAAACAAAACAAAAATCCGCGGTCATATTTTGTCCATATTGTCATATTAAATCCAAAAATGCAGTCTGCGGTCATATTTTTTTATTTTATATTTTTTTGCGTTCGTTCGGATTACCAGGGTGCGGATTATCGACGCTCTACTGTACTTAACTTATCTTAATCTGACGGTTTCGAATTATTCTAAGGAAAGATTTTTTTTTCGGACACCCTTAACGAATTTCCCTGTATTAAGAACCAATATATGGTAGAGGTACATTAACAGGGTACAAGGTTTCTCCCCATATGATAAACTGACGCGCTCGAGTAACTGCAAAAATCTCCCCGCTTGGGCTCCCCTACTATTAATTTCAGATATCTACAGTACTTATGAAAAGGATAGAAATCTGGGAGAGGTGCTGATCCGTGTTTTCAAACCCATAATATTTATCATTATTTTTCTTCAGCTTGTTTGCATCCACTCCTGGACAAAGGTCTTCCGAAGAGTTCTCCACTCTTCTCTCTTATGTTCCATTTGGTGCCATTTTATCCCCAGTTTTGGTTTGATGTTGCCTAGCCATCGTTTTTGTGGTATTTTGCTACTGCGACTCTACTCACGTCGTGTCGTTTACAATGTTCAATGTTTCTCGTCCAACTTTCGTTGTTCTGCCGTGCCACGTGTGTTACCCAGTTCCATTTCATTTACGCAATTCTACCAATTATATCTTCCACCTTCGTCCTGCTTCGCTCATTATCTATCATCCATCATCAATGGCGTTACAACTCTTCGTGAGTATTTGCCGCCTTTACTATTGCCTTCCATGTTTGTCGGTCCTGTGCCACTAATTCCCATTGTCTCACTTCCATTTTCTCCAGCTCTTCTTTGACTGCATCTTTCCACCTTTTTCTAGGCCGTCCTACAGACCTTGTTCCATCTAGCCTTTTCCAGAACACATTGTTTATAAGGCGATTGTCGTTGCAGCGTATCACATGCCCTGCCTATCTGAGTCTATTGGCCTTTATATATCTGACTAGATTTTTCTTCCCGAATAAAGACTAACTCAATATTGTATCTGCGTCTCCCTTCGTTTGTCACGCTGTCTCTGCAAGCATCATATATCATTCGAAGGATTTACCTCACCGGCATATTATTCACTATTCTTTTTGTTAGCGTCCATGTTTCGCTTCCATACGAGACTGCTGGTCGTATTATGGTCTTATGTATCTGGATTTTCGCACCTCGTGAAAGAAGTTTTGACTTCATTAGATGTTGCATTGCAAAGAAAGATCTGTTTCCTGCCATTATTCGCGTTTCAACTTCTCGCTCTATTTTGTTGTAATTTGTGATTTTTGCTCCTAGATATTTAAATTCTTTAACCACTTCGAAGTTATCTCTCGTTATATTGTAAATATTATAAAACATAATTTTCAACTGTTTAAATACAATCTGATTTTCAGAGACCTGAAGTTTAATAGAAATATTTAAAAACGGAGAAGTTTATTTGAAACGTACTTAAAGCACTACGAAAAAATGTTATATTCAGATGCCTTCTTATTGGATGTCTAGGTTATCACTCCCTTATCTCCTATTAAATTATTGTAAACTATTTTGAGTTGTTTCTTTTTATTACTTTAACTTTACCTTTTCAATGGACCAATAAGTAAACGAAAAATAATTATAAGGAAATAAATAATATGTACTGGCTGATAGGTAGAAACTTCAAGAAAAAATTGTATATTCAACTGCTTCTCTATAAGAAAATCCTTACAATGATTTGGAATATAGCTATGGAGCACCCTTAGCAACTCAAAGTTTGTAATTCTCCAACGCTTCCGGAATATAATTCAGTACTATTGACATAGTATATATCTCAGTTTTAGTCAAAGAAATGGTAAAAAATTACATAACTAAATATAGTGGACGGATAGATATGCACCTCAAGAAAGTAACGTAAGTGACATTTTTGAAAATCATGTTTTTCCGTTAAACTAACACTATTATTGTTCAGAAGGCACTGCCAAAGTGTAGTAAGCCTATATATATATATATATATATATATATATATATATATATATATATATATATATATATATTGATGTGATCTTGATTATTGATATGAGATAATATTCTTATATGTCACTTAATTTAATCAATGTATTAATACTAATCTAATTAATTAACCAGATCACATATCAATATGTTTTCAATCTCAGGGCGAATTATAAATTAATTACTTACTTTCGTGGCTTCAAATATTTCTTAATGGTTCCTAATCGGGATAGAAAAGAAAAGAGTAAAAAAAATACACATATGGGTTACAATTATAATCAAAATATTTTTTATTTTATTTAAAAGGCAATCAATGCTTAATATTTGCTATTTCTTATTATTCTTAAACATAACATTTACAAATGGGAATCTTATTTCCTTTTGGTTTTCAATTGAAAGTTTTTATTAACATTTAACTATTAGGAGTTATTAGGAACAACTCTATTTAACTTTGATGAAGCTTTTCTGATATTATTGATTATGTTATTCAATTTTTTATGTGGAATTTAATACGAAAAACCCATACATTCATGTCCAAACAAATGAGACTGACCTTTTCCTGGTGAACTGAAAATGTCCTCACACAAGACCCGTTTCCTGCTATCCTTGGCTGCGATCAAACCTCGTCCTGGCTTCCAGTAATGTTCTCCTTTGAAAAACTAGCTCGAATAGCTCTCGTTCCTGCTTTTGTTGTGATGCTGTGTTCTACCTTTTTCGAAACTGCTATCAGCTACCGGGACACTCTTGGCTCAAGGAGGTTCTTTTACTCTCGACCTGGCCTACTTCTCGTTCCACGATAGATACTCCACACTCACGGAACTACCGGCTTTCTCACTCTCCGTACACTACCGTCTACTACTCGACTTCACTTCTCGACAGCTCAAAACATTCTGATCTCTATTTGTCATTCATTCCCCTACTTTCTAAATATCCCTTCCAGATTCACAAATCAAACTTCCACCACCAACTCTCATTCGCAGTATTCCTCAAAACCAATTTTCAAACTTTCTAAATATGCTTAATGGATTTCAAAGAAAATAGTTAATTCCCATTCTAAAATTACTTTCTACTATATACAAATTTTAATGACCTATTCTCTATTTCTAATCACTTCTTAAAATTAAATATAACAATTTGTTGTATACAGGGTGTTCTAAATTTATATGCCCGTGGTTGAGAAAATTGAAAATATTTTATATTAAATTGAATTCTGTTTTATAATTATCAAAATTTAATTTTCATATCAAATAGAAATATAACAAATCCCCGCCTTGTATTCGATAAAATTTATCTGCATTTTTAAATAAATTTTCTCGAGGCAAAACCAACTCCCTGTATATTTCCTTACTTTAATCTACGTCTTATACCCCTTCTTCTTGTATTACTCTAATTAGTCCCACCTGTAGAGTAATTGTTTCCTTATTTTCAGTGTCCTCATCCTGTGTTAGAGTGTCGGCTATTATGTTGTCTTTCCCTTTTTCCCATATCAATCTTCTGTCTTTTTCCTCAGATTTTTCACATACTTTTACCGTGTATTCTGCATCCTCGTTTTCATATGCCTCCTCTTCAAATGCCACTGTTTCGATCATATCTTTTTCGCTTTCATTTGTTAGCTTTATTTCTTCTTCTCCTGAGCTCATCTCTTCTTTTGAGGAATCCCAGTTTTCTTTTGCTTTTGATACTCTCAATTTTTCTTCTTCTGGGCTCAACTCTTCTTTTGAGGAGCCACAGGTTTCATTTTCTTTTGTCTTTTTCTGACTTTTTCTCCCTTTTCTTCTTTGTCCTTGCTTCGTTGCCAAATTCATTTCCACTGTTTGTTCTTTACCTGATTCGTCCGTATTTTGTTTCTCCTGTTCCTTGTCCTGTTCTTCTTCTTTTTCTTCTGTTAGATTCATCGTATTATTTTTAAAATCTATCACTACATGTTTTTCTGCCAATTCGTCAACTCCTACTATCATGTCATGTGACATGTTTGGCATTATTACACATTGTAGTGCATACATCTTCTTACCACTAAATTTACCCTAGGTATTTTGTAAATTAAATTTGTTAAGTTAACTTCTTCTATTAATTTTCTGTTGACCAATGTTATTTCTGATCCAGTGTCTATCATAATTTTAATTGGTTTCTCGTTGATAAATCCATCCACAAATTTTAAATCAACTCCATTTTTCTTTTCGTTGTTTCTTGCCAATTTAATAAAGTCCTTGGGGTTACAAAAGATTCCTGTTTGATTTTTGGTTTTTAGTGAGCGCCGTCGTGAAAAAATGCCGGTTGCTCATCGTTGTTTATATTTTCGTCATAATGTCTCTCTCCGTCATATCCATCTGTCTGGGTATTATTTACTTCTCTTCTATTTTCTCTTGGTCTGTCGGATCTGTTTCGGTTTTCTTGATATCCCTGTTCATTTTGTCTACCATTATTTCTGTTTTCTTGATTTGAGCGTGTGGTGTTTCTATTCTGGTATTCTCGATTTCTGTCCTCATTCCATTGCCTATTTCTTTGTTCATAATTTCCTCTTCCGTTGTCTCTATTTTCGTTTTCCCTTCTGGGATTAAAATCTCGTCTTGTATAGTCCCTCCTATTTTGATTTCTATCTCTGTAATCCTGTGTTTCTCGGGGCCTGTAATCTTCTCGCGACCTTCTTGATTTTGTTTCTCTTACACGTAATTCTCTTATTTGTAGGAATTGGGATAAACTATCTATGTCTTTGTAGTTTTGCAATGTGATATGGTCTTCCAGCGTTTCTTCGAAATGTCTTGCAATCAGTTCGACTAATTGTTCCGATGAGTAATTATATTGTAAATGTTTTGCGTTATAGTAAATTTGTAATGCATATGTCCTTTCTGATATACCCATCCTATCATTGTATTTCCCATTTTGCAATTCCTTGTTAATTTCCAATTGTTGGACTTTTCCCCAGAAATAATTCAAAAATTTTTGTTCAAATTGTTGCCAACTGTCAAATTCTTCTTCTTTGCAATCGAACCATAGGCTTGCTTCATTTTTGAGATGGTTTCTGATAGTTTCTTTTGCTGTTTCGAAATTTCCGATGTGTTGTATTTTCTTTTTCAGGCTATTTATGAACGGCACTGGGTGTAATCTTCTTACATCCCCGCCAAATCTTATCTTCACGTCATCTGTGCTATGTATAACCATTTCTCTTCTTTCTCCGACATTTTGTTGAGTATTGATTTCCGCAATCTTTCTTTCCACTTCTTCTATGTCTGCTTGAATAGCGTTTTGCAACTTGTTTTCCAAACTTTCCATTTCTTTTTTCTGGCAATTCGTTATCTCCTTTATTTTATTTTGAATTTTCATTTCTTGTTCTTTCATCTCGTTTTTCATTGTTGTCAAACATCCTTTTACTTCCTTTTCATACTTTCCTATGCGTTCCTCCATTTTCTTGTTGTTCTCTTCTATTGCTTGTTTCATTTTTTGTTGTGTTTCATCCATTTTTTGATCCAATTTTTGTTGTGTTTCATCCATTTTTTGTTGTGTTTCATCCATTTTCTGATCCATTTTTTGTTGTGATTCATCCATTTTCTTTGATGTTTCTTCCATGGCTTGTTTCGTTTCACGTTGATTTTCATCCAGTTTTTGTTCCATTCTTTGTGACTGGAGTTGCATCATTTGTAATATTTTATCTATTCCTGATAATTCTTGCTGTTCTGATGCCATGATTGTCGTGTCTAAAATGTCTTCTTGGTCTGAATTATTCTCTTGATTTGAATGTTCTTTTTGTTTTTTGTTGTCTTTGCTTTGGCTTCTTGTCACAGACATTTGTTTTCAAGAAGTACTGTCCCCGCCAAATATGAAATTTTACTAGTATGTTACCAAGACGACTTTTTCTCACCCAAATATTATAAATTGTCAATAAATATATCAAATGTAATATCGTAAAATAAAATATTAAATCAGTTATGTAAAATTTGTACCTAAAGAGATCTAAAATTTTATGTTATCAAATGTAAGTATCTCACTTTTTACCACAGGCATATAAATTTTCAAATACCGGCTTTACTCTTTCTATCCTTCAAATTTGCCACTAGAAATACTTTACAATGCCCTCCACGTTGGACGACAGTTGATGTGATCTTGATTATTGATATGAGATAATATTCTTATATGTCACTTAATTTAATCAATGTATTAATACTAATCTAATTAATTAACCAGATCACATATCAATATGTTTTCAATCTCAGGGCGAATTATAAATTAATTACTTACTTTCGTGGCTTCAAATATTTCTTAATGGTTCCTAATCGGGATAGAAAAGAAAAGAGTAAAAAAAATACACATATGGGTTACAATTATAATCAAAATATTTTTTATTTTATTTAAAAGGCAATCAATGCTTAATATTTGCTATTTCTTATTATTCTTAAACATAACATTTACAAATGGGAATCTTATTTCCTTTTGGTTTTCAATTGAAAGTTTTTATTAACATTTAACTATTAGGAGTTATTAGGAACAACTCTATTTAACTTTGATGAAGCTTTTCTGATATTATTGATTATGTTATTCAATTTTTTATGTGGAATTTAATACGAAAAACCCATACATTCATGTCCAAACAAATGAGACTGACCTTTTCCTGGTGAACTGAAAATGTCCTCACACAAGACCCGTTTCCTGCTATCCTTGGCTGCGATCAAACCTCGTCCTGGCTTCCAGTAATGTTCTCCTTTGAAAAACTAGCTCGAATAGCTCTCGTTCCTGCTTTTGTTGTGATGCTGTGTTCTACCTTTTTCGAAACTGCTATCAGCTACCGGGACACTCTTGGCTCAAGGAGGTTCTTTTACTCTCGACCTGGCCTACTTCTCGTTCCACGATAGATACTCCACACTCACGGAACTACCGGCTTTCTCACTCTCCGTACACTACCGTCTACTACTCGACTTCACTTCTCGACAGCTCAAAACATTCTGATCTCTATTTGTCATTCATTCCCCTACTTTCTAAATATCCCTTCCAGATTCACAAATCAAACTTCCACCACCAACTCTCATTCGCAGTATTCCTCAAAACCAATTTTCAAACTTTCTAAATATGCTTAATGGATTTCAAAGAAAATAGTTAATTCCCATTCTAAAATTACTTTCTACTATATACAAATTTTAATGACCTATTCTCTATTTCCACTTAGTCTTATTTAGCATCGGCTAATGATCGATCCTTCCGCGAAAAACGATAATGAACTATCATCTATTTCACTGAGTTTTATTTAGCATAGGCTAATGATCGACCTTCCGAGAAGAACGATAATGGTACGCGTCATTCACTTTGTTTATCTAAGCACATTGTTCCAAGTTTCGTACGCTTATTCTAATCACTTCTTAAAATTAAATATAACAATTTGTTGTATACAGGGTGTTCTAAATTTATATGCCCGTGGTTGAGAAAATTGAAAATATTTTATATTAAATTGAATTCTGTTTTATAATTATCAAAATTTAATTTTCATATCAAATAGAAATATAACAATATATATATATATATATATATATATATATATATATATATATATATATATATATATATATATATAGGCTCGACAAAAGTTCAAAGTGTTTCACTTCTAATCAGCCCAAAACACATTGACTGCATTCCCCAAAATTATTCATTTTGTATTATTAAGAATCACTACATATTAATAATTATATATATATATATATATATATATATATATATATATATATATATATATATATATATATATATATATATTATGTTTAAAGTAATTTTAGGCTTACTACACTTTGGCAGTACCTTCTAAACAATAATAGTGTTAGTTTAATGGAAAAACATGATTTTCGCCAAAAATGTCACTTACGTTACTTTGCCAAAAATGTATCGTATTGTTTGACAACTCTAATGAATAGTCCATTCACTCACGGTAAAATATTGCAAAGCCTTCGAATTTTAAACAACCGCTTGTATTCACATGAAATTTGGCAGACACATAGCTAAATGTCAAAGAAAAAAAAGTGATATTTTCCAGATGTGCTTCTTTGTACTGGGGGTAAGTTTCACCCCTTCTCGGGGGTAAAAAAGCATACGTTGATAGTGCGGAATTGGCGAAACTGACTTACTCTAAGCAACTTTTATTCTATAGAGATTTTCACTAAGTTAGTACTTCTCTAGTTATTTGCGAGTGAACGTAGATATTCATTTTTCACCAAGAAAAACCGCCTTTCTAGACGGTTCTTCGCAAATAACTCAAAAAGCAAGTATTTGATCAAAAAGTATTCTTAGGAAAAATATAGCTAAAAAAGTAAAAAAACCTCATATTATACACTCCTTCTCAGAGGCATTTTTCAGTGCGTTACAGTTTTTAGATTTCTTAACGCATTTAGTTGGAAGTGACAGAAAAAAAGATACATCCGTGGTTAGTCGTTTATAACATTTGATCCTAGTTGTTGATAGATGGTGCTATAATCGTAAAAAAAATGATTTTTATATTATCTATACGTCTATAATATGTACAATTTATAAGATTGTAACAAATCAAAGGATATGCTTTTTTATAAATGAAATATCACAATTGATTTGTTTTTATAACAAATTACGATTTCTGATAACTGTCAGATTTAACTAAAATATTTTAGAATCATAGCATAACATATGTCATGCTATGATTCTCTACATTCTTAAAATCATATATATTATGTCATTAATGACACACTGAAAGACTGAGAAGAACTTTAGGTAAATTATATTCGTATAGATATGTAATAGGTAAATAATGGGTAAATACCTAAATCATTATTTTCTGATTATAGCGCCATCTATCAACAACTGGAATAAATGTTATAAATGTGTATGTATCACGGACGTGCCTTTTTTCTGTCACTTGTTTATTACTGAAAAAAGCCTCTGAGAAGCACCGTTGAAAGTCTCTAGAATCAACAGAAGCTCATGAAAAGTAGATTCTTCTTCGTCAAATTCCAATCCGAATCGTTCAACGTAAAATAACCAAAGAATTAAGCACTTTTCTGGGAAAACTTATAACAACTTTTTGTGTTTACAAAACGTTCTATTTTTTTTATGTTTTTAACATCAAATGTAAGTAAGTTACCCTAAAAATAATTGTCCCTAAAAATAAATCCCTTTTATTGTTTGGCAACAAAATTGTGAAAGTCACCCCCTAATTAGAATCCTAAAGATAATTTTTACCGCTTCTCAAGTTACTGTACTTCATTTATTGTTTATTATATGATCTGTAAATTTAATCGGTTAAAGCGCTTAATTTTGAAAAGGCTGTATTTAAAAAGGCTTGAACGGTCACTTATACGGGGGTATGCACATTTTGAACAGCCATAGCTTAACCAATTTTTATCACATAAGAAAACAAAAAAAATCAAAATATTTAGAAAAGCACAACCTACATTTTTTTACTCTTCTTTATTTTTGGTATCACGATATACTTGGTATATTTTCGAAAGAAAGGAAGTTTTTTCAAAATTAAAAAAATGTAGTTTTAAACAAAATGTTTCACAAATAATCACACTGAACCGATGAAACTTACGGACCATGTAAATAATACATAAATAAAGTCACTTGCGAAGCGGTAATGATTAGTTTCATTTGATATGCTTATTGCTTAATGCTAAAATAACTTTAGTCCCTTTTTTGATAAAAAAAATCATGATAATCACTTCTTAATTAGCATTCCTTTATTCTACATAAAGTTACTTTACTTCATGTGTTTTTTATGTGATCTGTAAGTTTCATCGGTTCAAAGTGCTTATTTCTGAAAGAGTTGTAGTTGAAAGGACTTGAACGAGTCACTAATCACGAGTTTATGCAAATATTGAACAGCCATATCTTAACAAATTTTCATCTTACAGAAAAACTAAACCATTCAGAAAATCAAAACCTACATTTTTTACTTTCAAAGATTTTTCGTGTTACTAATATTTTTTGAGTAATTTTAAAAAGGCACTTTTTGAAGATTTCAACAAAAAAAAATTTAATTGAAAACCATTTTTTTTTCAAAAATTAGTATTTTAAATGGATGAAACTTACAGATCATAATATAAAAAATACATAAGTTAAATATAATATAATTTCATTTGGGAATCTAATTGGGGGGTGATCTTGAGGAGTTCTTTTTCCAAAAAAAAAGGAATCAATATTATTTTGAGCGTAAGTGACTTGCTCAGTTTTTATGTTAGAAACTACTATAAAAAACAAAAACAAAGATTTTGAAACATTTTAAAACTTTGAAAAAGCTTTGATGGTTTTCCCCCAAAAAGGACTTAATTTTTGGTTATTTCACGTTGAAATATTCGATTTGGATAAAAAAGAACCTACTTTTCGTAAGCTACACTTCTACTTCTACTGTATCTACAGACTTCATTCCAACCATTATTTTCGTTTTTTTAGCTACATTTTTTCTGAAAATAAGCTGTTCGATAAAATACTTAAGTTATTTACGAAAAACCATCTAAAAACTAGTTTTTTGTTAAAAAATGAAGCGTTTCAGTCGCAAATAACTCAAAAAGTATTCACTTAGTGCAAAAACTTTACAGAACAAAAGTTGCTTAAAATTAATTTATCCATGTTCGGACTTATTTTGGACGTATGTTTTTTTCACCCCCGAGAAGAGGTGGCTTTCTTCCCCCAAGTAAAAGCAATCCTGGGCTCAATACCAAAAGTGAAGTAATGGGTAAGTGAATCGCTTATTTATGAAAGGATAAAAGTCATTGACTTATATCGTTTCATTTTGCCAAACGCAAACTCAATCGCATGAATAGGCTGTATACGCCAATGGAAGTTTTTGAAGCAATCTGTAGTTCTGCAAAAAAGGAGAAATTTACTGTACAAATGGTCAGAACTAATGGCATTTTGGATTTTAAAAATTGGTGGTCCAAATATTACAAAAAAACGTGCCATTTTGTTGAAATTTCTGCTACATCTAGTCAACGTTCACAAAAGGACACATTCGCCGTTTCCAGCTTTATGGAGTTCCGCTAGAAGCCCAATACAAAAAAGGATTTTTTGAAGTATTGAAGTTTATCGATGGAGCACTAACCAGTTCCTTTGTTCTAAAAAGTCATAACAACGAAAATTTTTAACGTCTAAAGCTTATCCTATGGAAACGTAATAATCATTGATATTCAAAAGATTACTAGGTATCTTCCTGAAAATTATCAAGAATTTTATGAGGAAATAATTGGTTGGCCAACCACTGAAGTGGAAAGTACTGAACGTAAGAGTATCTTATAAACAACTGCTTTTAATTTTTTTTAGTTTAAAATATTTCGTTTGTTAATAACTGGTAATAAAGCTGGCCAATAAACCTTTTTTTTTGTTAATTTGAACAAATACGGCCAATAATAATAGTTTAGACATTTTTTTTAATTAATTCGTGAAAAGATATGTCAGACGAATAAAATATTGAGTAAAATACTTGTAATACAATAATAATTATTGTAATTATGAATTATTCATATTCCAGGAAAAATCACAAATTTTTTATTTGTTTCAAATATAAACACTTTTTCAAATTATCTCAAAACTTCGTTATTGTGACTTAGCCCAGTAAATGAACGGGAAATTCGGCGATACCGTGTAATTTTCAGGGGCTACTCCGAATTGCATGAAAATTTGGATTTAGGTTCTACTTACCCTCCACTTCAAAGTTGAATTTGTGCCGTTGGTTGCTTTTACTTGGGGGGTGACAGTCACCCCTTCTCGGGGGTGAAAAAATATACGTTCAAGATAAGACCGGAAATAGATAAATTGACTGGTTTTAAGCCACTTTTGTTCTATAGAGTTTTTTTAAGTAAGTCAATACTTTTCGAGTTATTTGCCATTGAAAATGTTGATTTTTCGACAAAAAAACTACGTTTTCAGACGGTTTTTCGCAAATAACTCAAAAAGTAAATATTTTATCGAAAAAAATTTCCTTAGCAAAAGTGTTGCTTATAAAAAACCCAAAAAAATTGTGTATCATAAAGTCTATCAATCAAATAAAAACAAAGTTGTAATACCAAATCGAATATTTCAAGGTGAAATCACCGAAAAATTAAGCACTTTTCGGGAAAAACCCATTTAACCTTTTTTAAAGACTTTATAAAAAGCTTTGTTTTAATTGTTAACAAAAGTTTTAGCATTAAAAATAAGCGAGTTACGCTCAAAATAAACTTGGCCCTCTTTTTGTTTGTAAAACATCATGAAAATCTCGCCGTGTTTAGCTCCCCAAATAAAATTAATTGCTACCGCTTTACAAGCAATTTACTTACCTAGCTATTTTTTATATGATCTGTCAGTCTCACCGGTTTAAAGTGTTTATTTTTGAAAGGGTTATAATTGAGAAAGCTTGAATGGGTGTATGCAAATTTTGAACAGCCATATCTTACCAATTTTTGTCTTACGGAGAGACAAAATGAAACTAGCATATTTATAATAGCAAAACCTACTTTTTTTATTCTTTAAGATTTTTCTTATCACTAATACTTTTTAATTTATTTTGAAAAAATGAAATTTTTCAAAAATTTTTAGAAATTTTTTTTTAATATATAACCAAATGTTTTCAAAAATAAGCAATTCAAACCAATCAAACTTACAGATCATATAAACAATACACATAGAGTTAAAATAGATGGTAAAGCCAAACGATTAATTTCATTTAGGGTGCTAAATAGAGGGAGGTTTTCACGATTTTTTTTACCAAAAAAAATTGGTCAACTTTTTTTCAGTGTAACTCGTTTATTTTTGATGCTGTAAACTTTTGTAAAAAACAAATAATAAGCTTTTTTTCGATACACTTTACAAATGTTAATGTTGTTCTGAAGCTATTTCCTTGTGGCATTTTTATGATTAATTATTTATATGGGAAATAAGCCACAATTAAAATGAAAAAAATAATTTTATTAACGTTTCGACGCCCAAATCGGGTGCCGTTGTCAAAATACAAAATATTACTAAAATAAACTAAAGTGTTGTTGCTAAGCAAAAAAATTCTTCTAATAATTTATTTAATTTATTTTATAAAAAATACAAAACATTTTTTAAACAAATTATCAACTATTGAATTTAATCCAAATAATATTTTAGTAAGTTTTGACATAAACAGTTTATTTACAAATGTACAATTAGATAAAACTTTAAACATAATCAAAACGAAATTAGAGAATGATAATACATTGGCAACTAGGACAAGACTAAATGTATCAGCTATAATGGAGTTATTGACATTATGTACCCATAATACCTATTTTCAACTAAACAATGAATTCTATAAACAAAATTTTGGTCTAGCAATGGGCTCTTCTTTATCTCCATTATTGGCTAATATATTTATGGAGGATTTCGAAACTAATATTATTTCTAAACAAAATTTAAAACCCACAGTATAGTGGAGATATGTAGATGATGTGTTTTCAATATGGCCTCATAGATCAGAATTGTTGGATACGTTCCTGAATATTATAAACGATCAAGAAGAGACAATAAAATTTACAATGGAAAAGGAATACAATAACAGCCTACCTTTCCTCGATGTTTTGATCTCAAAGAAGGATATTGGATATGAGACTCAAGTGTATAGAAAACCAACACACACCAACAGATATCTCAATTACAAGTCAAATCACAACATCAACGTTAAAAAGGGAATCATTAAATCCTTATATGATAGAGCCAAAATTACTTGTTCTAACGAAAATTCCTTTTTAGCAGAAAAACAATTGTTAACATCTGTTTTATTAAAAAATGATTATCCTTTATCGTTTATAAATAAGGAATTGTCAAGATTGGATCGAATGGAACAGAACAACTTAGAACGGGATCCTACAACATTCACCAGAAATAATACGAGGAAAATATCAATACCATATATAAAAGGACTATCCGAGAAACTTAAAACAATAGGAAATAAATTCAACATTTCAACAACATTCAAAACAACAAACACATTGAGATCTATTCTATCTAAAACTAAACCTAACAATGATCAAGAAAGAACAAAGAATTGCATTTATAAAATACCTTGTGAATGCGAACAATTTTATTTAGGTGAGACATCAAGACCATTAGACGTTAGAATAAATGAACATCAATCTTATATTAAAAATAGAGAATTTGAGAGATCTCAAATATGTCAACACGCATGGGATAATGAACATAGAGTTCAGTGGAGAGATTCAAGTATAGTCCTGAAAGAATCAAATAGTAAAAAGAGAAAAATCAAAGAAGCGGCTCTAATTATGCTAAATGAAACCAATTGTGTCGCAAATTCCTCGGTAGAATGCAGTAGGATGTGGTTACCCATACTGAAAGAGGAAGTCAATAGAAAGAAAATACCAAGATTAGTAAGTCAATAATATCGAGCTAGTACATATTTTATATTTTAGTATTACTTATATATCTAGTATTATTAATATTATTTATAATTTAAACATGTTACAAGTCAGAATTTGGTATTATTTTTTGAGAGTAAATTAATGTAAGACCAAATACTTACGATGTCGGGATAGTATCACAGGTTTTTCCTGGTTTTCCCTTGTGATTTACTATGAAGTCTCTAACGCGAGAATTTTACTGTCGTTGCATTTGGTTGTCTTTTTAAAGACATATCACATGCTATAATTTTTTATGACGGATATTCTTGAGTTGGGGTTAATTTCATGTAATCGAATGAACTATCTTTCAGTAAGTCGTCCCAGGAACGCAACTCATAAATATTGGCAATATCATTTTAAAGTCTTCTACTTTAAAATGTATAATATATGTCTGAATTGCCAATATAAATGAGTGAGATTAAATAAATTATTAGAAGAATTTTTTTGCTTAGCAACAACACTTTAGTTTATTTTAGTAATATTTTGTATTTTGACAACGGCACCCGATTTGGGCGTCGAAACGTTAATAAAATTATTTTTTTCATTTTAATTGTGGCTTATTTCCCATATAAATAATTAATTACAAATGTTAATAAGGTTTTCCCGAAAAACGCTTCTTTCTTCGGTGATTTCGCGCTGATTTATTCGATTTGGAATTAGACGAATAAGAACGTATTTTTCATGAGCTACAACTTTGCTTCTGTTCATTTTGTAGACTTTACTGGTACACCATTTTTTTTCGTTTTTTTATAGGCTACAATTTTGCTAAAAATATTTTTTTCGATAAAATATTTACTTTTTGAGTTATTTGGGAAAAACGGTCTGAAAAGGTAGTTTTTTTGTCAAAAAATCAACATTTTAAATCGCGAATAACTCAAAAAGTATTGACTTACTTAAAAAACTTTATAGAACAAAAGGTGCTAAATAAATCAATTTATCAATTTCCGACCTTATTTTAAACACGCGTTTTTCACCCCCGGAGAAGGGGTAAATGCCACCCTTCAAGTAAAAGCAACAAACGGCACAAATTCAACTTTGAAGTGGAGGGTAAGTAGAACCTAAATCCAAATTTTCATGCAATTCGGAGTTGCCCCTGGAAATTACACACCAAAATGGTCATTTATTGGGCTAACTCATAAATAAGCGATTCAAGTGGATCCCAAATTCAATTTTCAATCAGAATTTCCTCGTGGCAAGGAAAATTACACTCCAAAATGATCATTTACTTAATGGCCTAGATAAATTCTAACAATTTTTTAAGCTAATAAAAACAAAATTTATTAGCAATCTCACTTACCTGATGTAATGTTTTTAACACATACATTAAAATCACTCATTTTACAGCTACACTAGATGAAAACTATCTGAACCACAAACAAAGAGTAAATCTTAAACCTTGATTTTTGCAGTTTTATTGATTTTGTGTACTAAAATCAAAAAAAAAGTTGTTAAACATTGTTTGTATTGTCTAGTTATCGATAATTTATGTTGGACATTATTTTTAAGGTTTTACCTTTCAATTTAATGTACAGGGAGTGTGAAAAAAAGTTTTTTTCAACATATACATATATCCATTTTTTTTTGGTAATTTGAAGTAATTAAATTATAAATATAGAGTGAATACGTGAAAATACGATACTCGTATACGCAATGATCTTTGCAAAAAAATTGGGCAAACTTTAGTAGAGAGTGGTAAATCGTTGAACGCACTATATTTATTATATCTGTAATAAATAAAGTAATTTGAGAAAAATTTTATTTTTTTTTAGTTAGAAGATGTAATGAATAGGTTGAGGATATCTGTACTTTTTAATTTATTAATATTTACGGATTCTGATAAAGATAGCTTAAGCTCTTTATTTTGAAATCGAGAATTTGAAACTCGCCACTAACACAATGATGATGATCTAGACAGGGGTTCCCAAACAGGGGGGGCGCCCCCCAGGGTTGGGCGCGAGACAAGTTGAACATTAAATTAAATTTAGTTATTTTTCTAAAATTCAAAATTAACCACTTATTAAACTGTGTCTGGTAACGCAGAGTAAGCAAAAGTTATCTCAAATACCTCTTTTTGACAACACTGTGAAACGCCGCATTGATGATATGGCCGAGGACATACAAAACCATGTAGTTGATGCAGTAAAATAATCGCCATTTTTTGCTATTCAGCTAGACGAGAGTACTGACATAGCACAATGTTATCAGTTAATTTTTTATGTTCGGTATATTCAAAACGAAAGAATGAAAGGCGAGCTAATCTTTTCTACAGAGTTGGAGACTGGAGACCACGACAAAAGCTATTAATGTTATGAAAACAGAGAGTTTTTTGGCAAAAACTGATCAGTTTATGTACAGATGGCGCACCTTCAATGCTTGGTTTTCGCTCAGGTTACTTGCAATTATTCGTAATAGAGAAAAATGATGATGTGATTGGAATATATTGTTTTATACATCGACAAGCCATGGCAACAAAAACCCTTCCAAATGAAGTTATGGCTGCCTTAAAGTTGTGTATTAAATTAGTGGAGTACATAAAAAAACAGTGCGTTGAATACTCGACTGTTTAAAACTCTTTGTGAAGATTTAGAAAGTGATCACAAAACACTGCTACTTCATACAAAAGTACGATGGCTCTTACAAGGAAACATGTTGGCAAGATTATTTGACCTTTGAGATGAAGTAATCACCTTGGAACATCAAAAGCAAAATGAGCTAAACATGGCCTTCATAAATCATTGTACCCAAGTAATATTGGCTTATTTGTCAGATATATTTGACTCGTTGTTGATAGATATCGCTATAACAACCTTAACCTGAAACTGCAGGGTGGAGACTTAAATATAGTAGTTACTCATTGTGATGGAGGCTTAGTAACTCAACTTTGGAGGCGTAAAATATCAGGAAACCCCTGAAATTATTCAAATTTCTCTAAAGTAGAGCCAGTCTCAGAAGAAGCACGCTTCAAGGACATTTATGAAGGATCAATTTTGAAAATCCAAATATCAAACCATTTGATGATGATGATGATGGTGATGTTTGGCATGGAAACTAGTCCATTTGCCACAGATTTTTGCATATTAATATAATCTTATTATAAGTTATTAATTATGGTATATTACGAACTGAAAAAATCAAACCATTTGGAGAGCCTAATTGAAGAGTTCCAGAAATACTTCCCAAACACGTGTAACAATTTTATTTACAGAATGTCAACTGATCCATTCCATGTCAACATAGACTCCCTGCCTGAATCACTTCAAGAAGATGCTTTGCAAATATGTCCAAATAATTTTTTGCATGATTCCTCTGCCAAATATTTTGTTATAATGGACAAACCTTCATTTTGGTTAAAATATTTCAAAGTGTATATTAGTGTATCACGGGAAGCTTTTCATTTATATTTGCCATTTTCAAGTAACTTTTTGTGCGATTTTCAACACTTGTGGCCATTAAAACAAAGTATCGAAATAGACTTGATGTTGCTAGTGACTTGTGTTGTGCACTTACTAAAACTCAGCCACGAATAGGCATACTAGTAAATAAAATGCAAGCACATCCATCTCACAACCAACCCAATCTGTTTTTCTTTTATTAATAATTTTTGTATTTTGTGGAAACTGATATTGTTGTATCTTATGGCAGAATAAATAAATGTTTTGTTTTCAAGCTAATACTTAATTGTTTTTGTTTTGTTCCTATTTAGGCGCATACAATTGTAAATAGGGGGGGCGAGAAGCTTTATTTCAACAAAAGGGGGCGTGGTACAAAAAAGTTTGGGAACCCCTAATCTAGAAGGTGAAATTCGTGCTTCAAACACTGGCGTAGCTAGCTGCACGGGGGCCCCATATCAAAGTTAGTCGCGGGGCCCTCTTCCCCCACGACAAAAAAAGTAAAAATAGAATAGAATAGAAATATGTTTTATTGTCACTGAAAATTTTACAATCTTATGGACAAAGCTGACAAAAAGTCGGAAAAAATCAATAACAAATACAGTTTAATGAAATTGCATAAATCGTTGATATTAGTAGATACAAAAGAAAACATAATGAAATAAAACAAAACAATTTATTGCAAAATTTAAATAAATTGCAAATTACATAATACAACCTTAGCAACTAATAAGTTCTACGTATGACACCCAAATATACTTAGATAATAATAATAAACCTAATAAACTCTAATAAATAAAAGTCGAAAAATAGATTTGAATTTTCGAGACTCATTGTTTGAAAACAGATTCAGTTTTTTTAATGCAAGGATGACTGGACATTGAAAATGAGCTTAAACAAAGAAAAAAACACCGTGCTGCGAGCACAAACGGCGAGCGGCCGGCAAATGCACTTCTCGCAAGAAATTAACGTACCCACCACCTTAAAAATAGGTCATTTTTTAGGTCTCGAATTTTATAACACCTGTTGTACGATTTAAGTGAATTTTTAATATGTTATAGCATTTTTCTTTAACAATGTCGCTGTAATAATACTGTTGCTAGACATGTAAATTGTCATTGTATACCGGGTGTACCAATCAAACTTTGATTTTTTCTCAAAGTTCGCGTCACCTACATAATATAGCCTCATGTTTTTTTAACATTCTGTTTTTTTTTATTCATTCGCTTATGTTGGATAATAAAAACATTATTTACTTTAACTAGTCTTGTTTTATTGCCCTAAAACCGGTTAAAATATGCATATGAATTTTGGTGGGTTTTAAGAGGTAGTTATTGAGCATTTTTGTTATACAATTAGGAATTTAATATTCACCATTGGCGCGCATACGGGTAATATGACACGTATGCGCGCAAATGGTGAATATTAAATACCACCAACTTTCATTTGCACATATCAACAAGTTTTAGAGCAATAAAAAAATCATCAGTTTGTATGAAAAATATTAACACCCCCTTTCTCGGAAACGAAGCATTTATGAACATACGTTTAGAAAGCAAACTGTCATTCTTTTTTCATGCAGAATTAACCCTTAAAGTTTGCCATACTTATTTAAAAACACCATGTACCTATTGATGAAAAATAAGACTAGTTGTTAAAGTAGGTTTGTTCCAACACAACGAAAAACCGTCCATGTAACGATCACCGTCCTGCGCAGTAAACAAAATATCCCATGGAACGCATGATATACAGACACAGAACGCATGGAACGCATTATTTTGTAGTAACGTGATCGTTACATGACGGTTCTCGTTGTGTTAGAAAAAACCTAGTATTACATAACTTTTTTATTATCCTACATAACCGAATGAATAAAACAACAGAATATTAAGAAAACATTATACTATAGTTAGGTTTTAATTTCAGTATTTTATAAATGCTATAATATTCCACAGAATGATGCGAACGTTAAGACAAAATCACAGTTTTTTTGTATACTTACAGCCGGTATATAATGACAATTTACCTGTCTAGCAACAATTTTACAGCGAGATTGTTCAAGAACACGGCCATAACATATTAAAAAAATCACTGAAATCGGACAACAGGTTTAGGAAATATGAGACATTAAAAGTGACCAATTTTTAAGGTGGTGCGTTAATTTCTTGGAGAAATGTAGATATACATAAACACAATATAGAAAAAGAATAGAATACATGAAAATATATCCACACAATACTTACTGTTTCAAATATTCAAAGATAAAGCGATTACAAAAATTGCAACTGCACACACAGCCAACGGAATTGACAATGAAAGGTAGCTTGAAAACAAAAAAGCTCTGTTCTTATGGGGCGGAGAATAGAAAATATATAAATATGATATATATATATATATACCCAATAAACTTCAACCCCATTTTTATATATATATATATTGTAACGATATGACTATGTCCTAAAACAGAGTATGTCGAAGATCAGAGAACGTAGTATCCGATTAAAGTGTTTAGAAACCAAAATGGACTGAAATGGCGATTATAGATGTAATTTATAGAAAATATACCATAGAATAGTATAAAAATTATTAAAGATCATATCATTTATATGAGGACATTCAAAATTAGCATAAGAAATTTATTAAAACCTTATGTAGGGACTTATATTTGTTTTTTTTTTTAATAATTGAGATAATGTAAATAGATAAATGGACATTTCAAACAATAATTATAGGTTAAAATAATAATATTTAACATTTAAGATGTTAATTTTATACAGAAGTAATAATTCCGATCTGAAATGCCTTAAAATCAATTAAAATAAATAATAAAACAAAAATAACTCTATAGGATGGTGGATGACATACTAATTTGACATAGCATGTTAAAAAAAGAAGGAATTGAAGTTTTCTATTTGTCATAATGTTTTTTGTTTTTCGTTTGGAATGTTCTGGAATAAAAAAAATTTGATAAAAAGAGGTGTCACAATGACAAAAGGAGGCAGTCAAGAAATTAGAAATGAAGCTATAAATTTGATAGAGAAAAAGATTTGAAAATTAACAGAATATATAATAATTTAGCATAAACATGATAAATTTGGTATAATCGAAAAGAAATTAGATAAATATTTGAAGAAAACTTACTTATAATTTGGTAAAGTATCCTTTAATATATAAAAATACTATGTATCCTGAATTTGAACCAGCATAGTGTGGATAATTTATTAGAAATATAAAGAAGAATTTGTGAAGTATCCATAATTGTAAATATTAATAATTTTTGAAACAATATATTAATAATAGTATCCTGTTTCCTGATCCTGGAGTTGAAAGTTGAATTCAAATTGAGAAAAAAGAAAAGAAATATTTTATTTGGCAGTTTTGACACTGACAATTGACCTGGTCTTACATCCATTAATTTTTCAGCCATCCAACAATTCAAATTTTATAAAATATTAATAAGAAGGCATTCAGTGACAGTAATTATAAGGTACTGGAATTTGTTTTATTTAATTGTAGGAAGTTTTTCAAGTTAAAGTTATTGTTTTTCAAATTTAGATTTCTATTTTTTTTGTTATCACATTTAAACATTCAATTTTATGTTCAATTTAGATTATAATAAAAACATTTAAAAAACTATTTAACAAACTAATTCTTTCAGAACCGCGACAAAAACCCTATTTCACAATAATATCCATTATAAATATCAAAAATAATATATCATTACAAATTTGGCGCCCAACGTGGGGCCTCCTAATTAAAAGAATTAGTTTGTTAAAATAAATGCTCTCATATAATTGAAATAATTTTGATTAGAATCAATTTTATATTTTATTTTAAATTGGATTTTAACAAGTAAGATCTCAAAAATGTCTCAAGGAAGGAAAGGTTTAAGAAACAAAAAGAACGAAGAAGATGTGGAAGTGGACGGAGAAACTCAGCAGGCGGAACAAGAGCAGAGTGTAGCTCAAGTTCTACAAGAGACAACAGGAATAACACAAGAACGAGAGGAAAATGTCAATATGACAGCACTGATGTCTTTAATGATGCAGATCAACAAAAAACTGGAAGAGAAGTCTAAAGAAATCAAAGAAGATATGAAAAAAATGGAACAAAAATTGGAAGAGAATTCCAGAAAAATGGAAGAAAATAATGCTAAAATTGTGAAACGATTAGAAAAACAGATGGATGAAAAATTTGATGCTTTAGAGAAAAAATTAGCAAGTGAAATAAAAGATATACGTAATGACTACAAGAAAATAATGGAAAATGAAAGGAAAGAAATAAATATGATTATTAAAGATAATAATATAGATATGGAACGGAACATAGAAATCCAAAAATATAACTTAGAAGCAAAAATTTACGAAGAAAGGAGAAAAACTGAAGAAAAATTAGATGATATGCTACAAAATATCCAAACAAACAACCATCAAATAAGGAATGTAGAACAGAGAATAGAAGAAATTTCACAAATAAGAGACATAGGGAGACCTTACTTGAATTTAACAAATGAGACAGGTATAAAATTCTCTGGTAACATAAAAAATTTACATCCTAGAGTATACATAAATAGTTTAAAACATAAATTAAGATCAGTGAATAATATTAATGATATAAAAGATTATATTAGAATGACATTAAGTGACAATGCAGCAACCTGGTTTGCCAGCATTGAAAACGATTTAGATAATCTGCAAACATTTGAAAATAAATTCTTAAATTATTATTGGGGTGAATTAGAACAAGCTAGATTTAGGGAAGTTTTATATTTTGGAAAGTATAATCGCAATTTAAGTTTAAATACGGTAGATTATGCTTTAAAATTAATAACTGTTGCAAAATATTTAGAACCACCACTTAGAGAAGACGAAACAGTTTTGAACGTTTCTAGACACTTTGATGCGGACGTTGTGCAAACAGTCACAGTACAAAACATTCAAACAGTAGACAGTTTTATTAACTTTATTCAAAGAGTACAAAGAGGTTATATTACAAGTAATAATAGTAAAAATAGACAATCATATAACAATAATAGGTATGGTAGTAATTCTCAAAATTTTAATAACAACAATAATACTAGTTATGAGAGACAAGGTAATAGAGAGAATTTTAATAATAATACTAATGATAATAGACAAGAGAGACAAGGTAATAGAGAGAATTTTAATAATAATAATAATTATAATAGGCAAGATTTTAACACCAGGAGAAATGCACAAAGATATAATTACAACAGACAGGTAAATTATGTAAGGGGTCAGAGCTGCGAAGACAGTCAACGGAATAGTACATGGCAAGAAAATATGAATAGTAGAAGTGAAAGCAGTGAAAGACATCGAGAATTAGATCCAAATGATCAGACACAATCTGACAATCCTAATAATCCAAATTTTATGTAGAGGACTTTCTGAATTTCAAGTTGGGCCATTGTCATTATGAAAAACCTTCGGAATTTATTTCTTTAGATGAATATAAAAATTTTTAATCTATTAATTTAATTTATATAAATGCTATGGCCCAAAATAACATGATTAAGGTTATGATTGATACTGGTTCAGAAAGTACTCTAGTCTCGGAAAATTTTATTTTTAATACATTAAAATTAACAGATATAATCAAGATTGCAAAAATTAAAATAATAGGTGCAAATAATAAGAAGCTGGGAGAAATTAATAAACTGGTTAATTTTAAAATTGATATTCTTAATAAACAAATTAGTATGCAAGGATTTATTGTCAAGGACTTATGTGTTGACATTTTAATGGGAAATGACGAACTGGAAAAGAATAAAGTAAAGATAGATTTTGAAGAAAAAACGGTAACTTTGGAAGGGAAAAAAATAGGGTTTATGGAGAGAGAAGAGGTGGAACAAAGAATAAGAGTTGATGGTAGAATATTACAAGAAAATAATTATGTTGATGAAGAGAAAATGTATTATGATAGGGAAATGTCCAATAATATTAAAAAGAATAATAATTATAATGAATATTTAAGGAATAGTAAATTTGAGCAGAAGGATGCCTACGGAGCGGAGTGCGTAAAATTGGAAGGAAGGACTAATGATTTTATAATGAAAAATAATTTTATTTGTAAAGAAGAAGTTATAGAAAGTTTAAGTTGCCCTGAACAATATAAATTAATAGTCGTTTCCATATTGCGGCAACACAAGGGGCTTATCAATAAAGAAAATAGAATTGCACAAAATGATACCCATAGTATAAAGGTTAAGGAAGAAAAAGACTTTAAAATAAAATCATACCCAATACCATATAAATATAGAGAAGAAGTAAACAGAGAAATTAAGAACATGCTAAAAGATGGCATCATTGAAAATGCAGATACATGTTTTATAAACCCAATAGTAGTGGTACGTAAAACATCAGGTGAAATCAGATTATGTCTAGATGCAAGGAATATTAACAATATGACCGAAAAGCAATTTGAAGCACCAATGAGTATAGATGGAATATTAGGAAGAATTACAGGAATGTCTTTTTTCACAAAAATCGATTTGCGGCATAGTTTCTGGTTAATTCCCCTAGAAAGGAAAAGTAGACAGTATACAGGATTTCAGATAGATGGAGTTGTCTATCAGTTCAAAGTAGTACCATTTGGACTTCAATCATCTTGCAGTGCTTTATGTAGATGTCTTCATGATATCTTGGATCAATATGAACATTTTGTAATTCACTACATTGATGATATATTATTTTTTTCTAAAACGGCTGAGGATCACGAAAAACACCTAAAAATTATAATTGACAGATTAGATGAAGTTGGACTAAAAATAAATCAAGAAAAATGTAAATTTTTTCAAAAAGAAGTAATATATCTAGGATATAAACTTAACACTAAAGGAATAGAGATGGATCCAGAACGAATACAGGTTATTCAAGAATATAAAACACCACACAATTTAAGAACTTTAAGAGGATTTATTGGTATAGTTAGTTATTATAAAAGGATGATACCAGACCTAAGTAAAAAAGAAATTCCATTACTTGAACTATTAAGAAAAGATGTACGATGGAAATGGAACGAGAGGAGAGAACAAGCATTCCAAGAAATAAAAAATATTTTTCTGACAAATTTACAAGTATACCATCCTGATTATACAAAACCATTCACGTTAAGAACAGATGCATCAATTGAGAGATTATCGGGGGTATTATTACAAACATATAATGGAGTAGATTACCCGATACAATTTATTTCAAGAATTACAAAGCCACACGAAAAGGGGTACTCAGTATCAGAATTAGAATTAGCAAGTATCATACACTCTGTCACAAAATTAAGATTTTATTTATTGGGTAATGATTTTACCATCGAAACAGATCATCAAGCATTAACATCTATATTAAAAAACAAATATGGAAACTGTCGAGTCCACCGTTGGAGCCTACTACTAAGTGAATATAGTTTTGAAATCAAATACATTTCAGGAAAATCAAACATAGTGGCAGATGCTTTGTCAAGGTTAGAAAATACACCACAAAATGGACAAAGAACACTAAAAGTTGGAATAAATCAATTAGTAGAAAGCACAGGGTTATACTCTAACGAACAGATAATGAGAGATCAAATCAATCTTGAGGAAAAGGAAAAGCAACTTAGTAAAGATGGGGTGTATTATAAAATAATCAATGGAATAGAAGTATATGTAATCAGTAGAAGTTTGACCAAGGAAATAATGAAAGATTTACATAACAATTACATGCATATAGGATCAAGAAATCTTTGGATGCTCTTTAGGGATAATTATTTTACAAAGAATGATCTGAGCATAGCAAAAGAAATCACTACACAGTGCCATGTATGTCAATTAAATAAAGAAAAGAATTTCAAAAATAAAAACACATATAAGTCTAATGTTTCATATGAAAAACTAAACACAGTTTCCATGGATTTTATTTCAAATTTAATTCCCAGTCCGACAGGAAAAAAGCATATACTAGTGATAGTTGATTTATATACAAAATTTATTAAGCTATATCCATGCTCAAGAACAAATGTTAAAACATTAAAGATATATATTAATCAATTTTCTGAAGAAATAGGACCATTTAGAAATTGTATCATTGATAACGCTACCTATTTTAACAACCAAAATCTTCGAACATTTTGTGAGAAAAAGGGTATCAAGATGCATTTTACAAGTATAAGGCATCCACAGGCAAACCCAGCAGAAAGATATATTAAAGAAGTAGTTAAATATTTAAGGATTGTATGTTATGAAAATCATCTAACTTGGGAGCAGCATGTACATGAAGTAGAATATTTTTTAAATAATACCCATAATTTAAATACCGAAGAAATACCAGAATATTTAATGTTTGGACATATAGGAAACAGAAAATGGATTAGTGAATATAATAAAGATAAGTATGAAGCAGTGTTACAAAAAGTAAATCAAAGAATCATGAGGAAAGCTGAAAAATATGTGAGAAAACATAATCGAAAAAATAAAGAAACCAATAACATTTCAAAGAGGAGAACAAGTACTAGTCAGAAATCTCAGAAGAGGAAATTTGAGAGAAAATCTATGTAAAAAATTTCAACCCTTATTTGAAGGCCCTTATATCATAGCAAATCAGAATGCAATAAATAGTTATGTGTTGATGGATGCAGATAATAAAATTAGAGGCATATTCCACATTAATGATATTTTCAAATATTATCATGATGAGACTGAATAACTTTTAAAAGTATTTATATGGGAAATAAGCCACAATTAAAATGAAAAAAATAATTTTATTAACGTTTCGACGCCCAAATCGGGTGCCGTTGTCAAAATACAAAATATTGTTTTTGACAACGGCACCCGATTTGGGCGTCGAAACGTTAATAAAATTATTTTTTTCATTTTAATTGTGGCTTATTTCCCATATAAATAATTAATCATAAAAATGCCACAAGGAAATAGCTTCAGAACAACATTTTAAAAGTATGTAATACTTACTATAAATCACATTGTTTGCCAGATATTTTCTGTATAAAATTTGTAATTCCAACTGCTAAGAACGACACAGTCTAGCGTTTAAAAAACACAGAATGGTATAGGTTTTAAAATATCACATTTTTGCATTGATATAAATATAAAAATACAGTAGTTAGAATGTAAATGTAAACATGTAAACACTAAACACAAAATGGCATCTGAATTGACATTGACAATTTTGACATAGATAAATTTAAGGTATGTTCAGTATGTTCCATGAGTGACAGTTAGTAGTCAGGTTATTTGTGTTACGTCATGAGGCATTTTTTTACATAAAAGAGTATTAGATGATAGCAGATGAATGGGATGAATGTATTAGTTTGTTTATGAATTTTTTTTGAGTTATTTTATTAGATTAATATTAGATTTAAGAATTTGCATAGAATAAAGGAAAATTAATGTTTGAAAAAATTTTAATTACATTCAATTTTTTTTAACATTATTTTGGGGTAATTGTAACGATATGACTATGTCCTAAAACAGAGTATGTCGAAGATCAGAGAACGTAGTATCCGATTAAAGTGTTTAGAAACCAAAATGGACTGAAATGGCGATTATAGATGTAATTTATAGAAAATATACCATAGAATATTATAAAAATTATTAAAGATCATATCATTTATATGAGGACATTCAAAATTAGCATAAGAAATTTATTAAAACCTTATGTAGGGACTTATATTTGTTTTTTTTTTAATAATTGAGATAATGTAAATAGATAAATGGACATTTCAAACAATAATTATAGGTTAAAATAATAATATTTAACATTTAAGATGTTAATTTTATACAGAAGTAATAATTCCGATCTGAAATGCCTTAAAATCAATTAAAATAAATAATAAAACAAAAATAACTCTATAGGATGTTGGATGACATACTAATTTGACATAGCATGTTAAAAAAAGAAGGAATTGAAGTTTTCTATTTGTCATAATGTTTTTTGTTTTTCGTTTGGAATGTTCTGGAATAAAAAAAAAATTGATAAAAAGAGGTGTCACAATGACAAAAGGAGGCAGTCAAGAAATTAGAAATGAAGCTATAAATTTGATAGAGAAAAAGATTTGAAAATTAACAGAAAATATAATAATTTAGCATAAACATGATAAATTTGGTATAATCGAAAAGAAATTAGATAAATATTTGAAGAAAACTTACTTATAATTTGGTAAAGTATCCTTTAATATATAAAAATACTATGTATCCTGAATTTGAACCAGCATAGTGTGGATAATTGATTAGAAATATAATGAAGAATTTGTGAAGTATCCATAATTGTAAATATTAATAATTTTTGAAACAATATATTAATAATAGTATCCTGTTTCCTGACCCTGGAGTTGAAAGTTGAATTCAAATTGAGAAGAAAGAAAAGAAATATTTTATTTGACAGTTTTGACACTGACAATTGACCTGGTCTTACATCCATTAATTTTTCAGCCATCCAACAATTCAAATTTTATAAAATATTAATAAGAAGGCATTCAGTGACAGTAATTATAAGGTACTGGAATTTGTTTTATTTAATTGTAGGAAGTTTTTCAAGTTAAAGTTATTGTTTTTCAAATTTAGATTTCTATTTTTTTGTTATCACATTTAAACACTCAATTTTATGTTCAATTTAGATTATAATAAAAACATTTAAAAAACTATTTAACAAACTAATTCTTTCAGAACCGCGACAAAAACCCTATTTCACAATAATATCCATTATAAATATCAAAAATAATATATCATTACAATATATATATATATATATATATATATATATATATATATATATATATATATTTATATATATATATATATATATATATATATATATATATATATATATATATATAGGCATAGATAAAGAATCCCTTGCACCAGAATGTTGATAACCAAACAATTTCAAAAAATGTTTCAAAGCGTTTTAGTAGTGAAATAATTATTGTAGAATATTTTGTTCAATTTTCTGAATGGAATTGTGTTTCGAAATGCCGCACTGTGGCCCGTGAATGTCGGGGGCCCCGTATAATTGATATGGCTGATACGGCGGTAGCTACGCCCCTGGCTTCAAATCTGTATTTTTATTATTGAAAGCCCTTTTGTGTTCTGCTATGCGTTTGAGTTGCTGTCAGTATAACAGATATTTTTTGGACAGTCACCACATGTAAGTTTGTATACATCATCATCATCATCATCACGTAGCGCTAAAACCCTGGGTGGGTCCTGGCTAACTGTACAACTTTCTTCCAATTTTTTCGGTCTTCCATCAACCTAGGGTCAAATGGAATGTTCATTTTCCGGAGTTTGTAATAGTTTGTATACACTACTGTGCAATAGGGATGTTCACTAATTTTTAAATATAGTTAAATTCAATAGATTACAAGGTATATAAAAACTTAACAATCATAAAACTGTTTAAAAATGTATATTTTTTAAGATAAATGAGTTCATAATGTTGATTTTCTTGGAAGCTAGAAAAACGGTACCCTGCAGCGAGGCTACGGTCTGTGACGTCAGCAGTCGTAACGTCTTTGATCGACGACTAGTTTTGTATACTTATTTACGAAGTGTATTTGAATGTGCGCAGTTTTTTACGTACTTGATTATTAAAAATGAAGCCAAATAAGTGGTGTTTTGTTCCTGGGTGTGTAAATACATCAAAAAACAGTTCTGACAAGATTTTTATGACCGTTCCAGACAATTTAAAACAGAAAAAGAAATGGTTTGTTGCAGCTATAACTTAAAATAACTAACTTAAAGAACTAACTTAATAAAATAAACACTATAGAAGTTTTCCAGAGACTTTCGGCCCTTGGTAATAATGTAATTGTTCTTTCTGCATTTCTCAGAATTCGAAAAAAATTAATGAATTTAAATAGAATTAGACCAAGATTTTGCACCTACCCCCTTAAGGAGTAAATGAAAAAGTTTCGGGACCTCAAATTTGTATTCCTTAAACTGGGATATTCCTAAAAACGGGATTCTAATAATACATACAGTAAAAGTAAACCTTGAAATAACTACATGTGGATGTAGGTATGACTTTATATTATATTAAAATCATTAATAATTTAGTGAAAAGATTGATTGAAATGAAAATGTATAATACCCAAGTCCAAAAATATTTTTTACCTTGGAACAGTTGTCAACTCGAAATACAAAACAACCGAAATAAGATCTAGAGTTGAAAAGGACAGAGCAACATTTAACAACATGCATGAGAAATATTTTCACCCATTGCGACATAATATCTCTTTCACTAAAAATGCGGCTGCTAAAATGTTATTATTTCCGGTCTTGCTATATGGCGCAGAGGCCTGGACAATAATGGAAACATTAATGAAAAAGCTAGAGGCATTCGAGATGTGTGTGTACCCACGTATCCTCAAAATATCCTGGCGACCCACACCAACGTACAGGTATTGCGTCGAATGGGAAAACAAAAAGAAATCTCTTTTACAATTAAGAAACGAAATCTTAAATATTTCGGTCATCTCATGAGGCATGATAAATATCGTATACTCCAACTGATAACGCAAGGTAAAATAGAGAGCAAACGCGGACCCGGAAGAAAAGACACTCATGACTTAAAAACTTACGCCAATGATTTGGACAAAAATCGATCGAGTTATTCAGAAACGCAGCAAATGAAATTAAAATTGCCATGATGATAGCCAACGTCCACAACGGACAAGGCACACGAAGAAGAATAAAAATAGTTTTAATACACCTAACCAAGGTAAGGTAATAACCAGCCAATGTATGTATACAATATGCATGCATACAATGCATGCATACAACTTTCTCTATTTTTTTGTGGAGTTTTAAGCATTTATTTTTCTAGCTTAAAGAAGACATGGAAAATTATATGGAATATATACTCAGTAAAGCTGTGGTAGATTTATTTTTTTACAAGATGCCAATAAATCATACAGCATTGTTACATCTACACTACAGTCAGTAGTTTATACGAATCGGCTTTCTGAAAACCTTCTTCCATTTTATTTGTTTATTTTTGTACCACCCAAAATATGTTCTTACAAACAGTCTATCGACTTTAAACTAAACAAATTCACTATAAAACTCCACTTTAACCCTGATAAAACAAGAAGACAACAAAATAAAATGACCTGAAACGTCAAACAGGTAAACAATAACACTATGAGAATGGCGCGCGCTTGGGGTATGCAACTAGTGACGTCAGGCCAATAAAGAAGCGTTCTTGAAATTTAAAATAATGCTAGATTTCTAATAAAGATTTTTTATAGAAAGACTTTTTCAATTTTGTTGAAATTTTGGACAATTATTCCTAGGGTGTTTCTTAATCGTTTTACATGTTTGAAATGACTTTTTAATTTTTTGTGAACATCCCTATTGCTTTTTTTGGCTCTTATTCATCGGCGTAGCTAGCCTCAGTTTTCAAGGGGGGGATAGGCCCAGTCACCCCAGTGATGCCACAATTACGGATTTTTCGGCAGATCTACCGAATTCCTGTCAAATCGACTGATCTACCTAAAAATCAAAATTCTTAAATTTTTCCAATTTTTCTGTTATTTTTTAATTTATATAAAACATGAACTAATAAAATATTTGTTTTTTGTTTTAATATTAATTGCAGTTTATTATTATAAATTTTTTTTGGCAGTTGCCCTGATATATTATCTGAGAGATTTGGCAATAGCCGAGTTTAGTAAATTTTCAAGAATCCGTGAATTTGCTTGCAGTTACTTAGCTTGCGACACATGTTCAGCAGGTGCAGATATCAATTATTTTATGACCACTTTTGTCCTTTTATATTATGATTTTGGGACTATGTAATGTACCTACCTGAATAATGAATACTGTTAAGGATTGTGGCTTATTTTCATATAGAATATACTATCAAACTAAAAATATTTTGCACCTTATTTTACCTTAATTATTTATACATTTAAAAATGCATTTGAAAAGCATTGAATCGAAATTTTGGGCAAGTATTATACTTTCTGTAATCAGTATTTCAATGGTTTTAAACGAGATGTCACATTATATACTTTCCCGTTCAAAAAAATCAAAGTTATGACTGAAGAGGGATCGCGTAAAGTTCGAAACATTGATGGTGTAATATACTATGATTATTTTAAAAATCGACCTCCGAGCGTTTTGCTTATAAGTTTATATGGGGGAGGGGTAACACTTATTCCAGAGCACTGTATATGTTTTTTATATTATTTTTATTGTCGACTGTATCCTTGATATAATTATTAAGAGCATACTAACTACAGGTACTTAAACTATCAACTATAAGTTACAATAAACCGTTGAGCGAAAAACGGTTAACTGACAACTTTTTTCTAATCCAATATTGGACCGATCAGGTTAAAATCCACATGATTTCACACCTTTCACGATCTGTATATTACACTCAACATACTTCGTTATTAATTGTTTCGTGTAGCTAGCTGCAGATTTTTTGTGGATGTTCGATAAAAAAAGTCACAAACGCCCAGTCGAAATGAAAATCAGAACAAAGTGAATTATCAACGTTCTTCACAAAGGGTTAAAAGAATGCGCAAATAGAGTTAACAGCAATTCTGACACAACTTTTAGAGCAATTTCACATTTCTGCTCTATGCGGCACAGGTCCGGACTACCAATTATTGGTTTTTCCATAGGAAAATTTATCTAGGTTTAGGTAGGATTTTTTCCGCCCGGAATTTTCGTAAATTCCAAAATTTATGCTTAACTTCTGAGTGGCAATTTCCTTCTATAGACGTGGACTATAATTTCAGTGTTTTTCTAGATAAGCTTCTCCACATCTTCAATAAGGCATTTCCATTAATTCCTATTAAACCAAAACATCGGAAACCTTGGGTTACGAAAGGTATTCGCATATCAGCTAAGAATATGCGTTCACTACTATACATCAAGAAATTTACTACCAATGTTGCTGTCACTGAATATATCATGAAGTACAGGACAACATATCTAAAACTTGTCAGGTCAGCTAAAAAAGCCTATTATCAAAATCGTCTGGGAAGCTCTAAAAGTGTTGCAAAAGAGACTTGGTCTATAATAAACGATCTTCGAAATAAAACTCACACAGCTCAATCATTTTCCCTTCCAAATCCTGAAAGTCTAAACGACTACTTCGTTAATGTGAGTAAAAATATAACATCAACAATTTTGCCGCAACAAGATCCTATTTCCTATCTTCCTAATTCAAGACAGGTCTCGAATTCATTCTTTTTACGACCAGTCGATAACTCTGAACTTATCCAAACAATCAATTGTATCAAAAGCAAATCATCCTGTAGTACTGATGGACTATCTATAAAAATTTTCTCTAATCTCAAAGAAAATGTGTTGGAAATCCTCCTCTCACTAATTAATGATTCTTCGAAAAAGGTAAATTTCCAGAGTGCCTAAAGACAGCCATTATTATTCCTCTTCATAAGGGTGGCGAAAAATCTGATGCCTGCAACTATAGACCTAGTACTCTCCAAAATTATTGAGAGACTCATTAAAACTCGACTTATGTCCTTTATCGTTGATAACAACATTTTATCACAAAATCAGTTTGGCTTTTTAACAAATAAATGTACCACTGATCCATGTTTTCTGTACTACATGAGGTTTACCAAGCACTAAACAATAATCTTTATACTGCCACTGTTTTCTGCGACTATGCCAAAGCTTTTGATTGTGTAAATCACGACATCTTGATTACAAAACTAAATTTCTATGGTATTTCTTTGAATTGGTTCCAATCCTACTTGAATAATCGAAAACAACTAGTTAGAGCAAATGATACTGACTCTAGTCTCAAAAACATCGTATGTGGAGTACCACAAGGTTCAGTATTGGGTCCTATACTGTTCCTTATCTTTATAAATGACATTACTAATTTAAAAATCAATGGGAAAATTTTTCTTTTTGCTGATGATACCAGTATCACTTGGAGCAACTCAACTATTGCATCTCTTCATGAAACTATAACTTCGGATCTACTGACGATAAAGACCTGGTCTGACTCTAATTTACTCTCTTTTAACGTAAATAAAAGAGTAGCATTATCCTATAAAGGAGCTCTTCAACCTTTGCCACTTCATAACAGCCAGATCAGTACCGTTGATTCTGTAGAATTTCTTGGTATTTTTTTAGACAGCAACCTCAAATGGTCCCTTCATATCGATTCGTTAAGTAAGAAACTCGCCTCAGCTTGTTATGTAATACGATCTGTCTCAAGGGAACTCAATTTAGCATCTTCTAAAATAACATATTTTTCGTTGTTCGAGTCTCATCTTCGATATGGTCTTCCTTTTTGGGGTTCTAGTACAGCTGCTCAATTTAAAAAGAGCAATAAGATATTTGTTTGGCCTCAGAAGATCTACACATTGCAGAAGTTACTTCAGAGATCAGGAAATTTTAACACTTCCATCTTTATATATTCTAGAAACGGTTTGTTTAATTCGTAAACACCTTCATGTCTTTCCATCAAGGCCCAATCATCTTTACTCCACCAGAAATTCAATCTTTGATATTTATTTACCGATTCCATCCACTGAGTTTGTAAAGAAATCTATATTATATTCCGCAAAGAAACTGTACAATCATCTTCCGTTACAACTTAAATCTGCAACATCTTTCCCTAAGTTCCGAAAAATGACAAAAGCCTATCTATCCAAAAGACCATATTATTCAATAGAAGAATTTCTTAATGAATAACTAAGAAAATTGGGTTCCATGCGCAGTAGCATAAACTTGTCAGTTCCTTATGTTGTACCTATTTTATTTTATTTGTTGTATGTTCAATTTGCAATTTATATATATTTTGCAATAAATTGTTTTTGTATTGGCTTTTATATTTTATACTGTACATTATTGACGATTTATCTAATTTTAGTAAATTGTAGTTGTTATTTGTTATTTATATTATGTCTTTCTTTTGACTGTATGTAAGCTTTGTCCATAAAATTGTAAAAATTTTCAGTGGCAATAAAGCATATTTCTATTTCTATATATCTATATATGTAGTCTTGTATAATTTTTTTAGGAAAAATTTAGAAAATAAATTTATATCAGAGACCACGAAATTATAGATTTTCTTCGCCCTGTATATGACCAAAAATTGTAATAGGATAATTTAGTTAGTAATCAATGTTTTCGCAGAAAGTGAAATCGTTAAGGTGGTTTTCTTAATGGGTTTTTGAATGGACTTAAAACAATGGTGCGGTCAGATTAGACAATACAGTTTTATTTCGCTTTGCAATGGACAATAAGACATTTTATAAAAAATTCGAAGAAGGTTAAGCGGTAAACAAATTTATTGAGTTTATAATGTAAGGCTTTTTGTTTAGCATTTGAAACAACGAAAGTAATTTGATGTCTCCGAGAATTTAACAAATTGGAAAGTTGTATACAAATTAAATTGGATTTTTAAGAAATGATAATATGGGTGTAGTGGGTAGAAAGGGTGTTTTGTGATTGGTGGAAAATGATGAATGGAAGTGATGAGAGTGTTGAGTCTGATTTTGACGAGAGAAAGAATAGGCACTATGTAATGAATATCTGGAGACAGCAGTCCAGTTTTTGAAAAGTGAGAAGTCAGTGTAAAGTAGTGAAATTGGCCTTTGCGAGCAGAATCAAGTTGAAACGAAATCGTTGACCGGTTTGAGAAGATAATTTTCCTGTGTCCGAGGAAGATTCCTGTTTCTGTCTAGAACGAGTAGCCGATTGGTATCTATTTGCACAAGATATCGAGCAGAGAGAAAACTGAGTCGAGAATTCGAGCGAGTCCTGTGTGTTTGTTTGTGAAGCAGTTTGGACGAGAGGGACCTTACGCAACGTCCTAAGAGTACGTGTGGGAGAATCGAGGACGACGCAATGCGGAAAAAGAAGTAGAGAAAAAACAAAAAGGTTAGTCAAATCATTTGTGAAACGGAGAGAGTTTGTTTATATCCACACCATATTTGCTTAATTTTTGTATTGAACAGTTCTATAACATAATTAGTCATTCCAAACTTTAAAGAAGAAATAAGTAATCAATTCATAAAGAGAAAAGTAAGTTTTATTAAATTTTATAAGAATAAATAACGAATTATTTAAATAATTTTTTTTTTGTTGAAACAGAGGAGATATCAGAATTAAAGCTTAATTCAGTAGATGAGAAATAGTTGCAACAAATTTAGATTTTAGCATATTTTTTAAATCCTGTGTTTATGGTATATTGGATAAATAAATAACAATTTCAACATTTATATGATATTGAGTCAGTGGCGGTTTCTCCATAAGTGCACATGTGCACGTGAACCCCCAAAATTATTTTCACACCAACATTCATATATGTAATATTTATCATTCTTTAAATAACATTTTAATCTAACTATACAGTAATTGAAATTCGAAATAACAGATCCAAGGAGTTTACAGTCGGAAAAATGAAAGAATACCCATAAACGAACATATAGACACGCTGTATTTTCCTGTCACCGTGTCACAAAGAAAATTGTCCAGTGTGAGTAGTACATGTAACAATAATTATAACATGTACTTGCGCTGGCCAATTTTTTGTGTGACACGGTGACAGGAAAATACAGCGTGTTTTATATGTTCGTTCATGGGTATTCTTTAATTTTTCCTACTGTATAAGTATCTAATAGGTAACATTTAATTATTTTTATTCTATTTCAAAGGAGAAAGTTCACGGATGCGAGGCCTTAGACAGAACCCCGCGTTCACCGCTCTCACAGTGGTTCCTATACCAATGACTTTTCATACGACAAAATACAACTCACCACCCACCCCGCTACCCGCTATAGCCCACAAATTTAAATGGCCACAGGATCACAAGTTGGATGTGATCTTATGGCATGATCTTTGGTGTTTTCAACGTGCACGGCACACGTATATTTAAATTTTGCTTTCATGAAGTTCGAATTTCGGAACTATATTAAGAATGGAAGGATTTGTGGACCTAATGTTAGCGTGGAATATTTAAAATCAATTAAATTTTTTTCATTATATTTAGAAGAAAAATTAAAAATGCCGAAACCAAATTTGTTAATTAAGAATGTACCAAAGTGCGAACGTCGGGATTATAAATGATTATTTAAAATGGAGATTTGTGTAAAAACTTACAAATTGTGTAGGTGTGAAGCACATATTTGGAGAAGAGGAAGCATAATGAATAAAATAGAAGGTACGATTTTAACTATCCAGTTGGAATTCCAGATTGGAATTCTCCAATTATGTACTTTTTACGATGCCAGTGATAACTGCAGAAACAGAACGATGTCTCTCTGCATTGAAACGTATCAAAACTTTCCTTAGAATAGCTATGGGCCATGATCGATTAACTGCACTCGCAATGTTTTCAATAATAAAAAATGATTCAAGAAATTCCAAATTTTACTGAATTTGTTTGTGAATAATTTATCTAAAAAATAACAGGCGACTGACTTTCGTTACAAAACTTGCTTGTAACATTTAAACACTAAATTATAATTTTAAGTCAATAAAATACATTATTTATTGTAATTTTTAATAAGGTCCTTTGATTTTTACAATTTGAAGACACTCAAAAACCTTTACCTACGGAAATAGGGTCTCAAGGTCTTTTTATATGTTAACATTATGTGTGCACCCCCAATATTTTACACCAGGCGCCGCCACTGTATTGAGTGTGTTTAATTTCCCTGTTTTGTCCTGGATGGAGTAAGCAACTAGAGATACCAGAAGCTACAAACCAAAGGTAATGCATTAAAAATAAAATAGCCCTGAGAATAAAGTTTATTAGAAAATTTAATTTAAGTTTGGGTTTGTTTTACATAGGCAGTAATTAAAATAATTGAGTAATTAATTAAATTAAGAATTTGCTGATAAATCTCATAAAAGAGAGAAATACAGAGCATAACATTACATAGGTACTTAACCGTAAAAGTTTTTCACAAATATTATAGTAAGGAAGGAAAGTATGCTAAATTTGCAGTTACTCAAGCATTACGGGGACGTATTGGGTTGTGAAGAGTAGGTCCTAAAACCAAAAAAAGTTAAGTAGAGTTTTCCATTTAAGTGGGGACTTTCCATTTTTTAATTTAATTTTCCATTTCCAACAATCGTTTTTTCCGATTATAGCGCCATCTCTCCATAATTCGAAAAAATGCATCAAATAAAAGTTGCTTATATTTACGTAAAGAATCCAAATCTGCAATAAACATTTGGGGCTCGTATTTAAGATTTTAAAGTAACCCCCCACCCCATCTTCGTTGGGGTCGTGTTTGGTGTCATTCGAGAGATTTTTCAAAAATATTGAATACGTGTATTTTGCAGTTTTTCGGTCTGATGTTCATTTCGCGAAATATCGCGGGATTCGTAGTTAAAATTTTAAAAAACTCTAACATGAAGTAAAAACCACTTCTATGTAATTGGTATATTTATTAAAATTTAAAAATCCCAATGGATTGAATAAAATGTGTCCAATTCAGAACGTTTTCCGACCTATCAGTCCATCATCAGTGAATTTGAATACTTGCTAAATAGCACCAGAAATAAACAATGGTTGAATTTATAATTCGATCTACATTATGTCAAAGTAATATTGAACAGGCTAAACGCCGATGTTAAAAGATAAAACCTCCGGGAAGATGGTAAAACCCTAGCAGGAGACTTAAACAACCATCTTAGGCCAACGTCGTCTACGAAGTCACTGTTTACCAAGTCACTTGGTAATCAACGTTGGCCTAGATGGTTGTTTAAGTTTCCTGGTAGGGTTTCACCATGTTCCCGGAGGTTATATCTTTTAACATCGGCGTTTAGCCTGTTCAATATTACTTTGACATAATGTAGATCGAATTATAAATTCAACCATTGTTTGGTTCTGGGGCTACTTAGCAAGTATTCAAATTCACTGATGATGGACTGATAGGTCCGAAAACGTGCTGAATTGGATACATTTTATTCAATCCATTGGGATTTTTAAATTTTAATAAATATACCAATTACATGGAAGTGGTTTTTACTTCAGGTTTTTTAACTATATGGTATACAGCCAACCTAGGGAACTTCCCTTTTTAGTTTAAAATTTTAAATTTACCCCCACTCCTCTCCGTGGGGGTCATGTTTGGTGTCCCTCGATAGATTTTTGAAAAATATTTAACACGTATTTTTAGTTTTTCGATCTGACGTTCATCTCCCGAAATATTCGCTTTTTTGTGAGAAACTTTGTGAATCGCCCATTTTCTTAGGCTCAAATCATCAAATTTTTGAAATATACACCATTGTGCATGTACTTAACTTACCTTATCTTAAACTGACGATTTCGTGTTTATCTAAGGATAGATTATTTTTCGGACCCCCCTTAACGAAGCCTCGTGTATTAAGAGCCAATATATGGTAAAAGTACATTAACACGGTACAAGGTTTCTCCCCATAGGATAATCTGACGCGCTCGAGTAACTGCAAAAATCCCTGCTTGGGCTCACCTATCATTAGGCTCATTTTAAAAGTTGATATTTTAATGAACAGATTAACGTTAACGCGTTCCACCAATGTGTTTTTAGAACTTTAGATTTTTCTGGAAATTAAAAATTTGTACTGGAATCAAACTGCTATCGTAAAAATTGAAGATAACTATACCGACGAAATCTCGATACAACTAGAAGTCAGACAAGGTTGCATTTTGTCGCTAACTTTTTTGAATGTTTACTAGGGTGGTGCGAAAAAAGTCTAGTTGATAATCCAGTATCGCTATAGCGCGAAAAAGTTGCGATTGGTAATTACAAGAAAAACAAAGCAAAAATTATTCAAATCGGAATTTATCTTCCGATCCCGCAACGGGCCTAAAGATTATAAAAGAATGAAATTTTACCTTTTTTTTCGGAAATTTTTATTCATTTTCCATGTACATTTTATTTATCGCTACATCAAAATTTATTTACAGTTTGCATGGTTGCGTAATAAAAACATAGTTTTACGCACTTAACGAATATCTTCCGATCCCGCAAGGTCAATAAAAACCTATAAAAATTTGAAATTGTTGATGATTTTGATAAAACAGATTAACGTTAACGCGTTCCACCAATGTGTTTTTAGTACTTTAGATTTTTCTGGAAATTAAAAATTTGTACTGGAATCAAACTGCTATCGTAAAAATTGAAGATAACTATACCGACGAAATCTCGATACAACTAGAAGTCAGACAAAGTTGCATTTTGTCGCTAACTTTTTTGAATGTTTACTAGGGTGGTGCGAAAAAAGTCAAGTTGATAATCCAGTATCGCTATAGCGCGAAAAAGTTGCGATTGGTAATTACAAGAAAAACAAAGCAAAAATTATTCAAATCGGAATTTATCTTCCGATCCCGCAACGGGCCTAAAGATTATAAAAAAATGAAATTTTACCTTTTTTTTCGGAAATTTTTATTCATTTTCCATGTACATTTTATTTATCGCTACATCAAAATTTATTTAGTTATCTCATTTTTCTGTTATATTTTGAAGCTCTTCGCTTGTTTATATATTGTATAATAATATTTAAACGACCCAGAACTCACAACAAGAAGGTGGTTGCACTTTTTATTCCACCCACACCCTTCTCTCCATACAACCAATGAGTGTGTGGTTTTTACATTATTTACATAGTACATTTCTTTTTCATTTGTTTGTATCCAGCTTTTAAACGTTAACTTTGAATTATTTTGATTTGGTGGTAAAATCTGGCAGCATGGACCTTGGTTTAAGTGTTGCCTTAATGAATCCATCTCTTGATTGGGTCCCACATACATTAGACGATACTTCCGTGACCAACTCTACGTACCGCTAGACAGCTTGCGTACGATAGGGATGGTTTTGTACATTACAGTCTGGCGTGTTGCCTGATATAATGTAGGAACTTATATCTTCATTTGAAACGCTTTGAAGAACTGGTGAAGAAGATAGTTTTGCAACATTCCAATCTAATAATTCAGTGTAGTCCTGTGCTTCAAAATTTAAAGTAGGAAGGATGAAATTTCTAATACGTTTGCCCTTGGCTTTAGTCTATCCGGCTTTTAACACTCTCCTTAGCCCTAGCTCTCTAATGTGTTTCCTTTCTCCCTACTACTGGAAATTTTGAAGCACGGGACTAAACTGAAATAATAGACTGGAATATAATGTTGCAAAACTATTGCAGACTGTTGCAAAACTATCTTCTCCACCACTTCTTCGAAGTGTCAAATGAAGATATAAGTTCTTGCATTACATCGGGCGACATACCAGACTAGAATGTACAAAACTATCCCTGACATACGCAAGCTGATGAGAGGTGCCTAAAGTTGGTCACGGAATCATCGTCTAATGCAGGGGAGGCCAACTCGTCGATCGCGACCCCTAGGTCAGTCGATCGATGGCAAGAAAAAATTATCTACCTACCTATATATTCCCGTCCTAAATATTACAAAAATTCCTAGTCAGTAGATCCCAGAGAATGAGAAAGGCAGACAGTAGATCTCGAGTCCGATTAAGTTGGTCACCCCTGGTCTAATGTATGTGGGCCCCAATCAAGAGATGGATTCATAAGGGCAACACTTAAATCAAGGTCCATGCTGCCAGATTCTACCACCAAATCACAATAAAAAGTTGACGTTTAAAAGCTGGATACAGCATGAAAAAGAAATTTACTACCTATGTAAATAATGTAAATATCACACTCATTGGTTGGTTGGAGAGAAGGGTGTGTGTGGAGCTAAAAGTGCAACCACCTCCTCGTTGTGAGTTCTGGGTTGTTTAAGTATTGTCATAAAATATATAAACAAGCGAAAAACTTCACAATGTAGGAGAAAAATGAGATGATTAAATGTTCTTTAATTTATCAAAATCATCGAAAATTTCAAATATTTATAGATTTTGATTGACCTTGCGGGATCGGAAGATATTCGTTAGATCCGTAAAACTGTTGTTTTTATTACTTAACCATGCAAACTGTAAATAAATTTTACTATAGCGATAAATAAAACGTACATGGAGGATTAATAAAAATTTCCGAAAAAAAGGTAAAATTTCATTTTTTTCATAATATTTAGGCCCGTTGCGGGATCGAAAGATAAAGTCCGATTTTAATAATTTTTGTTTTCTTTTTCTTGTAATTACCAATCGCAACTTTTCCGCACTATAGCGATACGGGATTATCAACTTGACTTTTTTCGAACCACCCTAATGTTTACTCAGGCCAGTTATTTAAAAAGGAACTCGACAGCCAGCCAAAAACAATAAAAATCAACGGGGAACTACTTAATGTGACTAGATATGCGGATGATACAGTAATTATAACAGATAATATTGAAGTTCTCCAAATTCTGCTTATTCGTAGTCGCGAGGCATGAGATGAAATGGACATTATAATAAACGCAAACAAAACGAAAGATTTCAAAAAAGTACCTATTTGGGAACTGTGATAACGGACCAAGTAGATCCAGACATAGCAATCAAATGCAGAATAGCAATGACTAAAACTACTTTTATAAAAATAAAGTCATCTCTTTACATTAATAATCTCAGTTTAGAACTCAAACAAAGAATAGTTAAGTGCTATGCTTGGTCGGTATTCTTGTATGGTGTAGAAGTGTGGACGCTAATGGTATCAATCATGAACAGAATTAAAGCATTGGAAATGTTGATTCATAGACGAATGCTGAAGATAACTTGGACAGCAAGAAAAACTAATAAAGAAGTACTAAGTAGGGTCAAACAGAACAGATAGGGTAATGTTAAAGACTGTTAAACACCGAAAAATGTAGAAGTCAAAGTTTTTCATCCTCATAAAAATATTTAAAAATATTTTTAAAAGATATTTAATTATTGAAGATATTGATTAAATTATTGGACAATTTTCCTGGTAACACCTCCATGGCTTCTAAAAATTGCAAGCCAGATGGATGCTGCAGAGAAGGCAAGAGAGAATTGTAAAATTTGCAATTCACAACTCCGTCTGCACAGCGTGGTAAATTCCAACGAAAATGGACCTCTAGTTACTCGATAGGAGTAATACTAATAGAAAATAAAAATGTATACCATTTTTATTCACTTGCAATGCGAAGCCAAAACTGTCTTAATTTTCACTTAGTTCAGAGAGCTCAAACTAGCACTCTAATCTACGATTTCGCCTCTTAATAGAGGCATCATCAGAGAGGCATAGGTTTGCTTATCTCTGACCCAATTATCTTCAGTCAGCTATTCCCCGCATTGCAACTAACGTGGTGGTAGTAGGTGTCTAGCGACATCTGCTAAATAAAAGTCAAAGTTTTTCATCATAATAAAAATATTTAAAAATGTTTTTAACCTTTAACTACCCGCGCATCAAGTTATAACATAACTACACGCGTGGCGTACTTTATACGCCACAAGATAATACACTTAAAAACAGCGGATTTGTTTTTTTTTGAAAAAATACACTTAGTTGTTTGTTATAAACCTTATTTGGCATCAGTGAATACTTGGAGTTCCTTCTCAGCAAGCCAATTGGGATTTATAACTGGAATCATGGAATAACTGGATTCCATGATAAATAAAATTACTAATAAAAAAATTTTTTGAAATGTGATTTTTTACAGGAGAAAATGTATTGTTTATAAAGAAAAATATATTTTGTGCCATAATGACTAAAAATCAATTGCAATGTGTACTTATATTACGATTAATATTAATAGAATCGTGGTGTATGTTGTCCACCACCGGAAACAACAAATAATAAACTGTAAATTACGATCTTCCCAGAATGCCGATTATAACGGAACTAAAACCAAATTGTAAAGCACATTCCAGTGATAGATTAGAGGTTAGGTTCTCTTCAAAAACAGTAAGACAGTTAGAAACAGAGCCCACAGAAAAATTAACGCTAGAATAACTTGACACCGACAAAAATTATTCAAATTTTTTTAGTTGCATTGTACATTATTATGGTAAAATTAGTAAAATAAATATGAATTTTAATAGATAGTAAATATTTTAGTATAATCTCTAGAACAAGTACTTGATTATTTTTATCAAGATATCATTATTTTGAATAAAAATATCTCACTAGTTTTAATAAAAATATATTATTCGATCATTATTCTCTAGTGTGTTTACCATGAATTATATAAAATTTCTGATAGTGGCATTTATTTCCACGGTTTCTGCAAATAACAATTGCACAATCACCGAATTTGCCCAAGTAGCAGCAGTCGTTAAAGAATGTTCCAATATAGTTATTAACGATCTGGTTGTTCCAGCATATTCGACTTTACTATTAAATTTGCAAAATGGATCAAGGGTAACTTTCACAGGAAACGTATTGTTTGAGGTAGGGTATTGGGAAGGTCCTCTTTTAGAAATCTCTGGAGATGGAGTTCAGGTTCAGGGTAATGCAGGTGAGTATTTTATTTTTGTGAATTATTTATTTTATTTATACGCACAAGGGGCGGTTAAGACCTAAGACATTTTAATTGGATAAATGTAAGTAATGTATCCAAGTGTTGCTACGCCACTGGCAGCAGATAATTTCTAGTTTAATAAAACCTACCGATTAACTGTACAGATACTCTGGGCTAATTAGCAAAATACAAGGAAAAGTTATTTACCAGCAATTTTATTGCTGGAATCGAATCTTATTATTATATGTATTAATAATATAGATATGCAAAGTCCGCAGATAGTGTGCTACTTTTTTAATAAACAAAATGGCGCCCGAAAATCGTGTTTTTTTCAATTTTTGCTCTATAACTCGAAAGATTTTAACTTTAGACCAAAAACACTCAAATAAAAATTTACCGCAATTAAATTCTCCATAGAGACGTGTTTTTTCTGATTTCCTTCGATGAAAACTTTCCCCGGAAAAAGCGGGTTTTTCCAACAAAATCTTTAATTTTCAACTAAACTTTTAGATAAGTAGTGGTTAATCAATAATTAAATAACTTGGTAACGTTAAAGCCCTTTCCGTATGTATTATAGTTCCAGAAGTCTATGGAAATTGAATGAACAGTTTAGCAACAACTAAAATGTAAATTAAAAATTTACGGTCGCTATAATAATGACAATAATTATGATCCATAAGAATAACCATGATATTTTCATAAAAAGACACTATACCTATCTAATGTACTTTACAGAATTAAAATTTGACTATTTAAGCGGCCTCAGGAATATTTTAAAATTATAAACAATTTTTTGGTTTATAAACAAATAGAATATCTCGGGAAATATTAAACCAAATTAAATTGTAAAAACGGTATTCGAAAGGCAGCAGCAGGACTCTTCTTTTAAAATAAAAAACGTTTAATTTCGATGAGCGGTTCCTGAGATACAACCTGTCAAAGTTGACCGGAATTTACGGCAACGATATAAACAATAGGATCATAATTTTTAAACTATCACCTTTTTATTTTTGTCCTCTTTCTCCACACCAATTTTCATATCTTTAAAATCCTCATAACATATATTATTATAATAAAAACTATCGATAATACGTGTGAAAATTGCCAAAAATAGCAAAATTCCAATAAAAAATTAGGTTGGAGAAAATGTAACCCTCATAGTTCAAAATCGGTATACGTTAACAAAATGCATTTTCTCGGCTTCCCATGGAGCAATTTCCTTCATTCTTTTTTTGTTCCCTAATAACTCGAGTAGGGCCATCGAACTAACGCATTATTAAATGTCACACTTGCTTTTGTTCTGTTATAATAGATTAATTTATTTATAAGAACAGAAAATTACATATTTTTTCCAGTTGTAGGCATTTTTTAGATAAACTTACTACAAGTGTACCTTTTAAAGTTAAAAACATAAATATTCTCATTTGAAAGCTGCATAGTTATTTAAACAATTTTTATTTAAACAAATTAAAATATTGTGTTATAATAAATAAATAAATTTATTATAACAAAACAAAAGCAAGTTTGACATTTAATAATACGTTAGTTCGATGGCTCTACTCGAGTTACTTGGGAACAAAAAAAGAATGAAGGAAATTGCTCCATGGGAAGCCGAGAAAATGTATTTTTTTAACGTATACCGATTTTGAACTTTGAGGGTTACATTTTCTCCAACCTAATTTTTGATTGGGATTTCGCTATTTTTCTCAATTTTCACACGTATTATCGATAGTTTTTATTATTATAATATATGTTATGAGGATTTTAAAGATATAAAAATTAGTGATGAGAAACAGGACAAAAGTAAAAAGGTGACGGTTTGAAAATTATGATCCTATTGTTTATATCTTTGCCGTAAATTTCGGTCAACTTTGACCGGTTGTATCTCAGGAGGCACTGATCATGATTAAACGTTTTTTCTTTTAGAAGAAGCGTACTGCTGCTGTGTTTCGAAAACCGTTTTCATAATTTAATTTAGTTTAACATTTCCCGAGATATTCTATTTGTTTATAAGCCAAAAAATTGTTTATAATTTTAAAATATTCCTGAGGCCGCTGAAATAGTCCAATTTCAATTCTGTAAAGTACACTAAATATGGTGTATTTTTATGAAAAAATCATAGTTATTCTTACGCACCATAATTATTGTCGTTATTATGGCGACCGTATATTTTTAATTAACATTTCAATTGTTGCTAAACTGTTCATTCGATTTCCATGTGCTTCTGGAATTCTAATACATATGGAAAGGGCTTTTACGTTACCAAGTTATTTAATTATTGATTAACAACTACCTATCTAAAAGTTTAGTTGAAAATTAAAGATTTTGTCGGAAAACCCGCTTTTCCGGGGAAAGTTTTCATCGAAGTGAATCGAAAAAAACACGTCTTTATGCAGAATTTAATTGCGGTGAATTTTTATTTGGGTATTTTTGGTCTAAAGTTAAAATCTTTTGAGTTATAGAGCAAAAATTGAAAAAAAAAAACACGATTTTCGGGCGCCATTTTGTTTATAAAAAAAGTAGCACACTATCTGCGGACTTTGCATATCTATATTATTAATATATACAATCATAAGATTCGATTGCAGCAATAAAATTGCTGGTAAATAACTTTTCCCAAAAATGGCCTATTCTCCGATAATCAGCCCAGACTAAGAGCAAATGGCAGCTATGTACACGGTTCTTAGACATTACTACGGTTGCCTAGATCGACTAACCAATGAACATTAAGGGTGCGATTACGTCATGAGAGTGTACTGTCATTTGAATCGTAATATATTTTTTTTTTCGAATCCTAAGAAAACCAAGTATTTTAGAAAAATTTAAACGGAGGATGAAAGATTATATTATTACCGAGGGCGGAAAGCCCCTTAGAATAAACAAGCAGTTTCTATTGAATGAAATATTTGAAATTAAATATCACACTTCTCTTTTATTTTCAGCCCTGTAACTTATTAAAATAAACATTATAGAAGTTTTCAGGGAGTTTCGGCGCTCGGTAATAATGTAGTCTTTCATCCTGCATTTAAATTTTTCAAAAATATTTATTAGTTTTCTCAGGATTAGAACAAAATGAATACAATTAAAACACATTGAGAATTTTGACATGCGTCAAAATTTTGCATTAACTCAATGTAAAATTCTGAACTGTTGAATTACAGCTTCCCTAAATATTTTACATCAAAAGACATTAGAAACTATTTGTAGTGGATTGAAATCTGTATTGGAAACAACTGTTAAAATTGGTCTACGTAATTAAACATATTCCAAAATTTTGTAAAAATGTAATACATTTTAGTTTTCAGCCCAAACTTAGGCCACACACAATGCAATAATGTTCACATTTTTGAACTGTCAATATTTTTATTTTATCATCTATTGTTTAAAAAAAATACAGTTGATAAGATACCCTCAGTTGCGGAGAAAGGATTAATAATATAGTTATTTACCTAACAAGTGCAGAAAGTCATTCTTTTCCGCACGCGACTGCAGTTTGCCGAACGATGCGAAGCGGGAGTTCGGCAAGCAGTCGAGTGCGGAAAAGAGACTTTCTGCAAGAGTTAGGAACAATATTTTTTTTAAGAGTCTTTAAAAAATTATCAAATCTTAATCAGTTAATTTAATTAATATGAAAATACATACAAATTAATTATTTGATAAGGTTGTCAAAACCAAACTTTCAATATAATAAGTTAGCATGACGACGATCTTGGTTTCCATGACGATGATTCAAAACGACTGTTATTGTCTACCGATTTGACTTTCGAATTTTATGTCAAAATAATTTTATTTCATCGAATTGTCACGTTAATTTCATTAAAACAGGAACACAATAGGATATATTTGAAATAAATTAGTAAATAATATCTAAATATTAGTTTATTGCATGTATTATAATGACTTTAAGGCCATATTAACATATCTAAATTAACACGCGTGCGAAAAAGTAAAAACCGCGTGCGGAAAAGTAACACGCGTGCGGAAAAGTGAAACTTTCTAAACTGAAATGCGTGCGCGAAAGTAGACATTTTTGCACGCTCGTAGAAAAAAGATTTTTTATTCAGTCAATGGTGTGAGCACTGTCGAGCACTGTCAGTTAGATAGTAACGTGTGGCCTAACTTTTACACGCATACCTATTGTGGCAAATGTATCATATTTTTCAAAATTTTGGAATGCATTTAAATCGTAGAACAATTTTAACTTTAGATTTTAATACAGATTTTAATTCTCTACAAGTATTCTCTCATGACTTTTGATGTAAAATAATTAGGGAAGCAGGAATTCAACAATTCAGACTTTTACATTGAGTTTCCTATGGCCCTTTTTACGATTCGCCACCCGGTATAAGATAAAATGTGTACTATTTGTCTTATTATTTCATAATAACACAAATAATACACATATATACACAATAACACATTCAATGATCGAAAATCATTTAAAAATATGGGAATGTAAACTCTTGTGACGTAAAGTCAAAAATATAAGTCTCCCCACCACCGTCGGACAAGGCAACCGTAGTACAATATTTCGTCGGCTTACTGCCAAAACCAACCAACTCCATTTTTAAAAGTTTTGAGAAACCCACCTTTAAACTTTAATTTGAAATGAAAAATCGTCTGAATTTAAATAATGATTTAATAATTGAAAAGTATGACAAACATATTTTTCAGTTATTAAATAATTTTTTTAAATTCAGTCGATTTTCAATTTCAAATTAAAGTTTAAAAGGTAGATTTCCCAAAACTTTTAAAATGGAGTTGGTTGGTTTTGGCAGTAAGCCGACGATTTTATCTACTCTTCAATAAACAAATAAAAAACTGTAACTCTTCGTCACTGAAATTGATTTCTATGCTACAATTTTTAGAACTTTGACATTTAAAAATCCTAACTACTTTCAAAGCACAAAACTGTCAAAAATTTTGTTGTAAGTCATTGCTCATATTGTCATCACCATGACAACGCGAAAGTTAAGGATATTTGATTATATGAAAGTGTGCCACAAAACCCATTGAAAGTGCGCGAAAAAGTAAATCCCATTTAAAATACATTGTTACTTCACGCACATTTTAAACCCTTCACGCACTGCTATCTATAATGACAGTTTTCACAAACTAAAAACTGATACAGAATATGACATAGAGTAGATAAAGACCATTTGAATGGTACTAAGCTTTATTTTTAAACCAAGAGGAGTAAACTAAAAAGACCATAGATATAACAGAATAGATTAGGCCAGTACGAAAAATAGCGTAACGCGGAACAGTTCGTGTCGGTGGTCTATCTATCTCTCTCTACCGGCGCTTAGCTTTCTCTCTCTAGCATATGATGGCCGCCGCCTGTGTGTCACTGTCATTCCGTTATTCCCACCTCTTGGTAGATACGCTCACACTCGCGCGACAGACAAAGATAGCTAGACCACCTTACTTGATATCGGCGTTACACCCCGATGCATTGAGTGGCATATGACTAGCCTGATCTAGTTCTGTTATATCTATGAAAAAGACAGATTCATACCCAAGAAAGTCACTAGAAATGTCACCAAATACATCTTCTTTTTTGGTTGATCATGTCGGCCTTTTACGGTAATCCATAAATATTATATTATACTAATACATCGCAGATGAGTTATAAAAACAACCTTTTTTTTATATAAAAACAGATCAAAAATCTAAAAATTAAAGGAATAACGTAGAAAATACGCTGATATAACTTAATTAACCTAAAAAATTACAGAATTGTTAAAATTTTATAAATGTCATTAGTGTCAAAATTTGATAACATTGGAGTAAACTTGACTGAGGTTGGACCAATTACAAACAAGCTTTACGGCGCGGGAAATTTGAATCACTCCTCTTGGTTTAAAACAGACTATATATAGCTCACTTTAATTTTCAGTTATTAACTTGTTTATATTATTTTTGATTAGGTTAGGTTTGATCAGGTTATGTTTAAGGCATTTTAAAGGTAATAATATGTCACTTAAATTTTCAGTTATTAACTTGTTTACATTATTTTCTATGACGCTGGGTTAGGTTTGGTCAGCATAATTAGAGCATAAATTAGAGCCGCTTCTTTGATTTTTCTCTTTTTACTATCTGATTCTTTCAGGACTATACTTGAATCTCTCCACTGAACTCTATGTTCATTATCCCATGCGTGTTGACATATTTGAGATCTATAAAATTCCCTATTTTTAATGTAAGACTGATGTTCACTTATTCTAACGTTTACTGGTCTTGATGTTTCATTTAAATAAAATTGTTCGCATTCACAAGGTATTTTATAAATGCAATTTTTTGTTCTTTCTTGTTCATTGTTAGGTTTAGTTTTAGATAGAATAGATCTCAATGTGTTTGTTGTTTTGAATGTTGTTGAAATGTTCAATTTATTTTCAATTGTTTTAGGTTTCTTGGATAGTCCTTTTATACAGTATGTCCCTGTAAGTTTTATCCATATGGGAAACTTTTTTATAATTAACTTTACGAAAAAAAGTTATTCTTCATAAAAAGCTCTGCTTGATCCAAAACCTAAAATTTAACCATCAAATATCAAAAATTTTTTAATATTATACGAGGTATGCCAAAAAGTTTGAATTTCACTCAAGAGTAAAGTAGCTTTATTTTTCACAATATTGAAAATTGCTATTATGAAAAGTTGTTTGGAATTAAAAACTATATTCTAGTATGCAATTACATCCTTCTAATTAAAAAAAAAACTGAAGGCACTCGTGGGAGTGCCGATAGAAGTGAAAACTTCTTATAGTAAATAAATGACGAGCTCAATGCTTTTGCCCCATCCAAAAAGAAGTGCTATACCTATACCATATACGCGAATATAGCCGTATGATATTTTTATATGTAATTTATATGCGTACAAAATTTATTTCAGCGAAGTGATGACGGATGACGGTCGCAAATTCAATACTTTTCCCCATCCAAGAAGTGCATAACGTCCCTAAGGAAATTTGCAATTCGAAAATTTATTTCGTCGAAGCGATGACGTTTCCTAGTTTAATACTTTTTCCCCATCCAAAAAGTGCACAACGTCCCTCAAGAAGTTTTCACTTCAAATATTTATTTCGTCGAAGCGATTGTAGTCGCGATGACGGTCGCTAATTTAATACTTTTTCCTCATCTAAAAAGTTCACGTCTCTCAAGGAGTTCTTCAAATATTTATTCCGTCGGAGCGATGACGGTCGCGATGACGCATGACGGTCGCTAATTTAATACATTTTCCCATACAAACGTGCACAACGCACCTAAAGAAATTTTCAATTCAAAAATTTATCTCGTCGAAGCGATGACGGTCGCTAATTTAATACTTTTTCCCCATCCAAAAAGCTCACAACGTCCCTTAAGAAGTTTTCACTTCAAAAATTAATTTCGTCGAAGCGATGACGGTCGCTAATTTAGTACTTTTTCCTCATCCAAAAAGTTCACGTCTCTCAAGGAGTTCTTCAAATATTTATTTCGTCAGAGCGATGACGGTCGCGATGACGCATGACGGTCGCTAATTTAATACATTTTCCCATACAAACAGTGCACAACGCCCCTAGAGAAATTTTCAATTCAAAAATTTATCTCGTCGAAGCGATGACGGTCGCTAATTTAATACTTTTTCCCCATCCAAAAAGCTTACAACGTCCCTCAAGAAGTTTTCACTTCAAAAATTTATTTCGTCGAAGCGATGACGGTCGCGAAGACGGTCTCTAATTCAATATTTTCCCCCATCCAAAAAGTGCACAACGTCCCTAAAGAAATTTTCACTTCAATAATTTATTTCGCCGAAGCGATGACGGTCGCTAATTTAATAATTATTCCTCATCCAAAAAGTGCACAACGTCCCTCAAGAAGTTTTCACTTCAAAAATAAATTTCATTGAAGCGATGACGGTAGGGATGACGGTCGCTAATTGAATACTTTTTTCCATCCAAAAAGGGCACAATTTCCCTAAAGAAATTTTCACTTCAAAAATTTATTTCGTCGAAACGATGACGGTCGCTAATTTTATACTTTTCCCCATCCAAAAAGTGCCCAACGTCCCTCAAGAAGTTTTCACTTCAAAAATGTATTTCTTCGAAGCGATGACGGTCGCTAATTCATGACTTTTTTCCCATCTAAAAAGTGCACAACGTCCCTAAAGAAATTTTCACTTCAAAAATGTATTTCGTCGAAGCGATGACGGTCGCTAATTTAATATTTTTTCCCATCAAAAAAGGGCACAACGTCCCTCAAGAATTGTTCACTTCAAAAATTATGTCTTCGAAGCGATGACGGTCGCCAATTTAATACATTTTCCCATCCAAAATGTGCACAACCTCCCTAAAGAAGTTTTCACTTCAATAAATATACGTAAAAAATTTATTTCGTCGAAGAGATGACGTTTGCGAAATAAATCCTTTTTCCCCATCCAAAAATAGGTTTTACATTTATTTTAAATTTTAATACTTCTATACAATGTATGTATACATACACATAATATAGATACGTACAAAATTTATTTCGCCAAAGAGATGACGGTCGCGAAATAAATCCTTTTCACCCCATCCTAAAACAGGTTTTACATTTATTTTAAATTAAATACTTCTATACAATTTATATATACATACAAATAATATATAGCATAAGCAATGACGGTCGCAATGACGGTCGCGAATTCAATGCTTTTCCCCTATCCAAAAATCGCACAACGTCCCTAAAGAAGTTTTAACTTCAAAAATTGAAAAATTTTGGATAACTAACATTATTTTCAGTTATTTCAATTCAAATAACTCTTTTATTATTAATTTTACGAAAAACAGTGATTCTTAATAAAAAGTTCTGCATGGTCTAAAACCTAAAATACAACCATCTTATGTCAAAGTTTATCAATTTTATACGAGGTATGTCAAAAATATGAATTTCGATCAAGAGTAAAATACATTTATTTTTCACAATATCGAAAATTGTTATTATGAAAAGTTATTTAGCATTAAAAACTATGTTTCACTATGTGATTACATCCTTTTAATTGAAATATTATAAACTATAAAGGTACTTTACTTTCGATCTAAATTTATCTTTTTTGACATACCTCGTATAAAATTGATAAAATTTTATATAAAATAGTTGTATTTTAGGTTTTAGACCATCCAGAAATTTTTATTAAGAATCACTTTTTTTCGTAAAATTAATAATAAAAGAGTTATCAGAATTGAAATAATTGAAAATAATGTTAGTGATCCATCCATAATTTTTCAAAAAAAAAAATTTTCAATTAGAAAGATGTAATTGCATATTAGAATATAGTTTTTAATTCCAAACAACTTTTCATAATAGCAATTTTCAATATTGTGAAAAATAAAGCTACTTTACTCTTGAGTGAAATTCAAACTTTTTGACATACCTCGTATAATATTCACAAAAATTGATATTTGATGGTTAAATCTTAGGTTTTGGACCATGCAGCGCTTTTTATGAGCAATAATTTTTTCCGTAAAATTAATAATAAAAAAGTTTTCCATATGGATATTACAACTTACAGGGACATACTGTATATTAGACAAGGCGAAAACGGCGGGTTCTTTGAAGAAAATATTACCATGAGATTTATTACTTTCTATGGATGCTATACAATGTGCAACTTCTCTCACTATTTACATACATTCAAAACGAACAATTTCTCACGCAGTGAGAAATGTCGGCAATTGCAGTGAGAAATATTTTTTCTCATGAGTTACTCACCGGTTTTCCATACATGTGATCGCCGTTTCCATGGCAACATGCACAATACAAACACAATTATTGTTGTCAAACAAAATGTGTTGAAGCAAAACTTAACAGGAATTACCTTACAAATCTGTTCAAATATAACTGTTAATTATAATTTTAAATAAGTAAAGTATATAATGGTATGCTCTATTATATATTTAATTAGATTGATTAGCAAATTCTTATTTTAGTTAATTATTCATTTATTTTATTTACTGCCTATGTAAAACAAAAGCTAAATTCAAATTCAATTTTCCAATCAATTTTATTCTCAGGGCTAATTTTGTATTGTAGACAATACCTGTGATCTGTGGCTTCTAATATTTCTGATTGCTTACTTCTTCCGGGGTGGAAACAGGGAAATTGAAAACACTCAATATCATATAAATGTAATCTATTCTTTTTATCAAATAAGCCGTGTGCATGTGATTCAAAAAATATTAAATTTAAACTTTGTTGCAACAATCTCTTACTTAATCAATTAAACTCTAACTCTGATATCTCCTTGTTTTGACAAAAAAATTATTTAATTAATTTATTATTTACTCATACTAAATAAAATTTACTTTTCTTCTTTTGACTTGATGTCTTAAATTTTAAATGACTAACTGCGTAAAAGAAAAGTTCAATAAAAAAATAAACAAACATGGGTTTGACATAAAAAAATTTTCTCCATTCCGACAAATAATTTGACTGACCTTTTTGTTTCTTCACTGCCTCGTCCTCTGGATTGCGCCGTCCTTGATTCTTCCAAACATGTGCTCTCTGGATGTTGCGAAAAAGTCCCTCTCGTCACGACTGCTTCCAAAATCATACAGGATTTGCTCGAATTCTGTTACTCAGTTTTCCTTGTTCGATATCTTGTGCAAAAAAATATTAATCAGCTACTCGTTCTAGACAAAACAAAGGAAGCTCCCTCGGACCAGGAAAATTGACTCTTCAACCGGTCGACAATTTGGTTTCAACTTGATTCTTCTCGCAAAGGCCGATTACACAGACTCTACACTGATTACTAAACTTTTTAAAACAAAAAACTGGATTGCCTTCCACCGATGTTAATTACACGGTGACCTCTCGTCTCTCGCCAAATTCCGACTCCCTTCTACCTCATCTTTCCCACTCAATCAAAACCACGCCTCTCTCAAAACCTTTCATACCCATTTCTTCTGAACCAAATTTTTTTTCACAGAACTTTCCGATTTTGTCATATTTCAAGAGATATTTTAATTAGTTCTTTCCTACTTTCTACTTTAAAATCTAAACCTCATACAATTTGTATAACACATTAAAAACCTTCCCGGAAAGGATCTTAAAGCTGTCTTTGTTTTCGTCAACGATGTCCACTTTCTAATCACCGAAATGTTTGTTCATGTCCCGTGCATTTCGTCGAATCACTTATTAGTCGTTTCACTTTTTCCCGAAACACTTGCTTAATAGCAAAATTAAATTCTAAACAATTTTGGTGATGAAAATACAGGTTGATGAAAAACTATCATTTCATGGTCGTTGATATAAATTTAATTTTTTCTGAATTTCTTTACAAAAAAAAACAATTGTACAACAATAAATTTTCTTTCTTTCTCCCCTTCCTTGTACCCTATCAGGGTGTCGGATTTGGGATCGCTATTTTAATTTACATTCACCCATCTCTTCTATTCTTTTCTGTTTTCCTCCATTATTTTTAATTCCTCAAGTGATTTTCCTTTAACTTTTCCCGCCTCTACTATTTGCTGTATACATTTTTTTCTTGGTCTGCCTCTTTTTCTTTTTGCAATGTTCCTTGCTTCGTGGATTCTTCTCGTAATTCTGTTGGGTTGCATCCTCATCAAATCCCCATACCAATTCATTTGTCTCTTTTTTAGTTTATTCATTATTGGTTCTTGGTTGGCCATTCTCCTAATAGTCTCGTTGCTTAATCTATCCCATTTTGTCTTTCCAACTATCCTTCTTAAATGTCTCATCTCAATTGCATTTATTCTGCTCTTATGTTTTTCCAGAATTGTCCAGTTTTCACTTGCGTAGAGCACAGTCGGTATCACTATTGTGTTATATATGTTTATTTTTGTCTCTCTTGCAAGTTCTCTTTTCCCCAGTATTGGGGCTAAGCATAGTACAATTTGTTTGATTTCTTTGCTCTATTTGTTATTTCCCAGTCTACTTTTCCGTCGTTAGTAATGATACTTCCCAGGTATTCGTAAGTTGTAACTATTTCCAGTTCTGAGTTTTTGCATTTTATCTTTATTTCATTATCTTCTTTGCCGTTGATTATCATTATCTTACTTTTTTCCTCGTTTATTTCCATTTTTAGCTCTTCTATTTCCTCTACCCATATATCCATTAGTTTCTGCATTTTGTTCTCGGAATCTGCTATTAGTACTATGTCGTCCGCATACATTAAGGACTCTATTGTTACTGGTTGTAATCTATGGTATCCTATTATTGTCTGTAGTTGGTTGGTTCTTGCTCTAGTTTTTCTTATTAATTCATTCATTACGATTATGAATAGCAAAGGGCTGAGACTGTCTCCTTGTTTAATACCTCTATTCCAATTAAATTCTTCTGATCGTTCCCCTGCTATTTGTACTCTTCCTTTTATCTCTTTGTAAGTACTTTCTATAATTTTTATCAATCTGTTTGGTACATTTATTTTCCTCAAGCATTCCTCTATAGTTTGTCTTTCTATCGTGTCAAATGCTGCTCTTAGGTCTATGAATGCTAATAACAGTTTTCCCCCCGTGTCTAAGCATCTTTCGATTAGGTTTCTGATGGTATATATGTTGTCATTTGTTTGTCTTCCTGGTCTAAAGGCGGCTTGTTCATCTCCCAATTTATTTTCTACTTCTTGCCTTAGTCTTTTCTCTATTATTTTCGTATACATTTTAAAGCATACCGATGACAGACATACAGCTCTGTAGTTTTCGCAGTTTATATTTTCTCCTCTTTTGTCTATTGGTACAATTATGTTATTCTGCCAGTCTCTAGGGATTGCTTGTTTTTCCACGCCTCTTTATATATTGTCCATAGCCTGTTTATTCCCTCTTCTCCCATGTATTTTACCATTTCCGGTTCAATTTCATCATCTCCTCTTGCCTTGTCTGTTTTTATGTTTGATATTCCTTCTATTATTTCTTCTCTACTTATTTGGTCTATCTCTGTGTTTTCTTGGCCTTCATTTATTACATTGTCAACCTGTGTTACTGCTGTATAAAATTTTTCCTCATAATATTCTTTCCATACCCTAGCTATTTGTTCTGGGTTTATTTGAATTTTACATTGATCTAACTCTTACTGCATTTATCTCCTTTCGTTTTCCCCCTAGTCCAGAAAGCCACTGCGCATCCGCTAGGAAAAATATTCTAATTCGGATTTTTGCAAAATCTTACTCAAAAAGGACTCCTTTTAACACATTTGCATGTTGCCAGGACCAAAAGGTGGTAAAAAATTTTTTAAACGTTTTTTTTTGTTTTTTCCTAAAATTATTTTTTTTTTGCATGGAAAAAAGTTTTTTTAGGTTTTTTGGATCATTCGAAACAGAAAAGGTCTTTAGTGACTTTTCTCTAAAAATGATAGTTTTTGACATATAAACGATTAAAAATTGAAAAATTGCGAAATCGGCCATTTTTAACCCTCAAAAACTATGTGAAAAACTGAAAATTTGAATATTGCCAAGGTTGGTACATATTCTTTAAACACCGATTGATAAAATCCCGAAGAGTTTTTTGCAATACAATATTCAAAACTCCTTTGTTTTTTAATTGCTAATCAAGCGTGCGCGGCACTATTTTCCACCCGACAGTATGGTGCAAATGAAAGGAATAAATTCGTTATTTCCTAAACCGGCGATTTTAAGGAAAAATCCCGAAACAGGTCGATTTTTATTTTTAAGTTATGATATTGTGACATATATGGTATACTAGTGACGTCATCCATCTGGGTCTGATGACGTAATCTATGATTTTTTAAAATAAGAATAGGGGTCGTGTGGTAGCTCATTTGAAAGGTTCTTCAATTCTCTATTCAGTAATGTAAATATTTACATAATTATTTATACAGGGTGTCCTTCTACTTCTTTTTTTGTCAAATAATATCTGCCTACATTGGCAACATTCAAATTTTCAGTTTTTCACATAGTTTTTGAGGGTTACAAATGGCCGATTTCGCAATTTTTCAATTTTTAATCGCTTATATGTCAAAAACTATAATTTTTAAAGAAAAGTCACTAAAAACCTTTTCTGTTTGGAATGATCCAAAAAAACCTAAAAAAACTTTTTTCCATGCAAAAAAAAATAATTTTAGGAAAAAAAAACAAAAAAAAAACGTTTTAACAATTTTTGACCACCTTTTGGTCCTGGCAACATACAAATTTGTTAAAAGGAGTCCTTTTTGAGTAAGATTTTGCAAAAAATCCGAATTAGAATATTTTTCCTAGCGGATGCGCAGTGGCTTTCTGGACTACCTTCATGTGTCGTATTGTCGTCCAAAAGTTTCTATTATTTGTTATATATATCCTTCCTGTAGTTTTACTCCAAATTCTTTCCATGATCTTGCTTTTCCTTGTGTGACTGTCTTTTTTACCAATCGTCTCTGCTTGTAATATTCTTCTTTATCTTCTTCTAATCCCGTTTCGGTGTTTTTTCATGCCATTTTCTTCTTTTTTATTTCTGTTTTCACTTCTTTATTCCACCATCTTGTCCTTTTCAATTGATTATTACATTTTTTGATTCCACATACTTCAGCTGCTGTTTTCTTTAATAATTCCCTGTAAGTTTTCCATCTGTCTTCCATTGTCCATGTTTCTTTTTGGCACTCTATCTGCCTCAATCTTTTATTCGTTTCCTTCTTTTAAAGTCTCGCACACGTTCTATCTTTAGTTTGTTTACTTTTACTTTCTTGTACTCTTTTCTTTCCACCTCCTCTATTTTTCCATCCTTCAGTTTTGCAGTGAAAAGCCTGTGTTGTGTGGACAGCTCCGGCTCTTTTTCCGTTAAGATATTTTGTATTTTTTGTTCCAAATCTCTCGTATATACTATATAGTCGATTAAGCTCTTTGCATTTCTCTCTTCAGCCACAAATGTATATTTGTCTTCAATGGTTTGTTCACTGAATGTGTTTCCTACTATCAGGTCATTCGTTTGGCAGAATTCTAGCATTTTAATTCCACTTCTATTTAATGTTTCTTTCCCATATTGTCCGTATATAAATATTAAAAATATTAAATACCTACATATATGTATATATACATATATATATATATATATATATATATATATATATATATATATATATATATACATCCTACTATCAATTTGGCATCGATACATTATGCATTTACCATCGATTTGGCATCGTCTTGCAAAGTGGCATCTGTATATCGATGCCACTTTACACTACCTTAATAACTTTATTCCTGTACTTGCTACCAGAAGTCTAATCAGCTCGGTAGTCAGAGATTTGATTCCTTGATGTTACTTTAATATATCAGCTTTCCTTGTTTACCTCTTACTAAGTTATATAAGTTTATTCCATAAAATGTTTGAGTCCAAAATGATCGTACAGTGAAAATATTATATACATTTAGTTCAGTGTTTTACCGTTTTGTCGCTGCCGTTATATACATGAAAACGTATATCCCACTTTCATTATCAATCATTTTGGCATCAGAAATTTGGCATCACTGTTGAATACAATATTATTCACAACGAAAAATAGACAATTTGAGAATGTATATATTATTTTCATAAAGAAATCAGTCTGGCATCATGTTTTATTGTTTTCACCCAATTTTGAAAAAATGTGAAAACTTTGTATTATCCACGTCCGTCTGTCCGTCTGTCTGTAACCACAACTCCTCCGTCAATATACCAGCTAGAATGACAAATGAGGTATCAAATGAAAGCTGATAATCCAAGGATGGTACTAAAGGTGAGATATTTGACCTTGGCGGTCTGTCCGTCGGTCTTTACGACCGCGAATATAACTCCTCCATCATTATACCAGGTAGAATGACAAATGAGGTGTCAAATGAAAGCATATAATCCAAGGATGGTACTAACGGTGAGATATTTGACCTAGGCTGTCTTTCCGTCGGTCCCTCCGACCGCAAATATAACTCCTCCGTCATTATACCAGGTAGAATGACAAATGAGGTGTCAAAAGAAAGCTTATAATACAAGGATGGTACTAAAGGTGAGATATTTGACTTAGGCGGTCTGTGACTCGGTCCCTCCGACCGCGAATATAACTTATCCGTCATTATACCAGGTAGAATGACAAATGAGGTGTCAAATGAAAGCTGATAATCCTAGGATGGTACTAAAGATGAGATATTTGACCTAGGCTGTCTTTCCGTCGGTCCCTCCGACCGCGAATATAACTCCTCCGTCATTATACCAGGTAGAATGACAAATGAGGTGTCAAAAGAAAGCTTATAATACAAGGATGGTACTAAAGGTGAGATATTTAACTTAGGCGATCTGTGCGCCGGTCCCTCCGACCGCCAATATAACTCCTCCATCATTATACCAGGTAGAATGACAAATGAGGTGTCAAATGAAAGCTTATATTCCAAGGATGGTAATAAAGGTGAGATATTTGACCTAGGCTGTCTTTCCGACGGTCCGTACGACCGGGAATATAACTCCTCCGTCATTATACCATGTAGAATGAGAAATGAGGTGTCAAATGAAGGCTGATATTCCAAGGATGGTACTAAAGGTGAGATATTTGACCTACATGGTCTGTCCGTCGGTCCGTCCGACCGCGAGTATAACTCCTCAATCATTATACCAGGTAGAATGATAAATGAGGTGTCAAATGAAAGCTTATAATCCAAGGATGGTACTAAAGGTGAGATATTTGGCCTAGGCAATCTTTCTGTCGGTCCGTACGACCGCGAATATAACTTCTCCGTCATTATACCAGGTAGAATGACAAATGAGGTGTCAAATGAAAGCTTATATTCCAAGGATGGTACTAAAGGTGAGATATTTGACCCAGGCTGTCTTTCCGTGGGTCCGTACGACCGCGCATATAACCCCTCCGTCGTTATACCAGGTAGAATGACAAATGAGGTGTCAAATGAAAGCTGATAATCCAATGATAGTACTACAGGTGAGCGATTTGACCTAGGCTGTCTTTCCGCCGGTCCGTACGACCGCGACTATAACTTCTGCGTCTTTATACCAAGTAGAATGACAAATGAGGTGTCAAATGAAAGCTGATAATCCAATGATGGTACTACAGGTGAGCGATTTGACCTAAGCTGTCTTTCCGCCGGTCCGTACGACCGCGACTATAACTTCTGCGTCTTTATACCAAGTAGAATGATAAATAAGGTGTCAAATGAAAGCTTATAATCCAAGGATGGTACTAAAAGTGAGATATTTGGCCTAGACAATCTTTCTGTCGGTCCGTACGACCGCGAATATAACTTCTCCGTCATTATACCAGGTAGAATGACAAATAAGGTGTCAAATGTAAGCTGGTAATACAAGGATGGTACTAAAGGTGAGATATTTGACCTAGGCGGTCTGTCGGTGGGTCCGTCCGACCGCGAATGTAACTCCTCTATCATTATACCAGCTATAATAATAAATGAGGTGCCAAATGAAAGCTTATAATCCAAGGATGGTACTAAAGGTGAGATATTTGATCTGGGTACTCTTTCTGTCGGTTCGTACGACCGCCAATATAACTCCTCCGCCATTATACCGGGTAGAATGACAAATGAGGCGTCAAATAAAAGCTTGTGGGTGAAAACCTAGGACTTACGAAGTCCAATTTAAAAATAGGGCATATCAGAGATATGCCTTAGACATCATAGAAGACAATGACACAGAAAAATCAAACAAGCAATATGTCAAAAGGGCCTTAGTTATGTATCTTCGGTCCTGTTGGTCCAATCGTGATGTATAGCACCTCAAATGATAGGATTTGACAAACAGAATACAATGAGAGAAAAATCAAATACAACCTCATGTCAAAAGGGCCTTAGTCGCGTATCTTCGGTCCTATAAGACCAATCGTGACGTACGGCATCTCAAATAATAGGACTTGACAAATAAAATACAATGACACAGAAAAATCAAATACAGCAACAAGTCAAAAGGGCCCTAGTTATGTATATCTAGTCCTATTGGTCCAATTGTGACGTACAGCAGCTCAAATGGTAGGGTTTAATGAACAGAATACAATGACACAGAAAAATCAAATACAGCAATATGTCAAAAGGGCCTTATTTACGTATCTTCGCTCCTATTGGTCCAATCGTGGCGTACAGCACCTAAAATAACTGGATTTGACTAATATAATACAATGACGTATGAAAATCAATTACAGCATCATGTCAAAAGGGCCTTAGTCTTGTATCTACGGTTCTATTGGTTCAATCGTGACGTACAGCGTCTGAAATGATGGGATTTAACTGGCAGAATAAGATGGTGTAGACAAATGAAAATGACGGCATGTAATAACACTTTAAAATTGTAGAAATAAAATGGATTAACACACATGGTATGACATATTAGGTGAGAGTATTTAACAAATAGAATACGATTACATACGTCCAGTTTTTGACAAGCGACTTCTCTACATATGATAAACGCGAAAGGGCCCCAACGTTCACTGCTCGACATAGGCCTCCCGTTCACTGCATATACCCACTGCTTTCTGACGCTGTGACTTGAGAGGATAGGATTTAACGAATAGAACGACAAAGAAGACTAAACAAGGCAGCTCACGGGAAAAACACAACTGTCCGTTTTATACTCTACATGGAAGCATCAAATATTCAACGTAAGAATATATTAGAGTATAACGGTATGATAAATCTTTTTCTTCTTTTTTTCATTTAGTGCATTCCGTACGTTTTTTAAACATAATCAGGAGAAGTTGTTGAATTTCTGAAGTCTATGAAAGAATTTCTTAACAAACCTTTTTTTAATTGTGTTATGGATTATTTTTAAGAATGTGTTTAAAAGGCAGTTCGCAGGCTTATTGTTCAATGGTCTTATCACTTTCAAGCGCCTGTCTTTTTTGTAGGACTATTAATTGTTACTTGTGATTTCAACCATTCTAGCGGGGCAATGCCTTTTCTATAACTGAAATGAATATTGTTATCCATTTAATTTTTTTCCTCAATTAATTGAATGCCTCCTACTGGTGTTTGGTCTAAGCTTACCGCTTTTCCCCATTTAAGCTAAACTGCTCGTCAAAAGTTAGGGATATAGAAAATTATGCTCATTTTCATAGCTAATTTTTTCGAGAACAGATTAACGGATTCCACTATTTTTTTTAAATATTTTAGATTTTTCTTTAGTATTTACACAGTTGTGCAAAGGTTTACACAAACTTCTTTTTTGTACTTATACCGAGTGGTAGGTATAAGTACAGAAAAGAAGTTTGAGTAAACCTCTTGATAGGTATTAGTTACGTATCTTCACTCCCATTGGTCCCAACGTGTCGTACGGCGGCTCAAATCATTGGAATCAGCCAACAGAATACAATGACTAGGGAGCGGATTTATATGCGATCAATTTTGATGAAATATTCGCATATATATGCGGTAAAAAATTACGAAATATGCGCAAGATATGCACAAAAATTCAAAAAATGCGCATTTCGGGAAACCACAAATTTTCTGTCTTATTTAGTAATCTTATTTATTATTTTTCAAATAAAATCATTTTTTATATATGCAATTTATTCACAGTTTTTACAAAAACTGCTACCAATAGTTACCTATTTAAAATAAAACAACAATATCACTATAAATATATCTTCGATTATAATTCACTACAATGTGTTTTTCCAAATTCTTTACGAGGAAACATATTCTTTGATCAGACAAAATATTTTTATAAATTGAAAAACTCCTTTCAACATCGATAATTGGTGCGTATTTAAAATAACTTGTTAATTTCCGTTAGAAAATCGTAAAACTTTGGCTAAAGGTGTAAATTCTCTTAACAATAGAGGATTTAAAAAATCACCAGAATTATAGGTAGGTACCTACCCTAATAGCACAAGGACGTCCAATGGACGTCCTTCACGGACTTTAGGGACGTCCATTGGACGTCCGTTTTCGTCCGAGGAACGTCCTTTATACGTCCTATTTTGGTCCAAATGTCGCGCTACCGAACGTCCATTGGACGTCCATCTAATGTCCGAGGGGACATATATTGGATCTTAATCGGACGTAAATTGGACCTTAATCGGACGTCCTAGGGGACGTAAATTGGACCCTAATCGGACGTAAATTGGACCTTAATCGGACGTAAATTGAACCTTAATCGGACGTAAATTGGACCTTAATCGGACGTAAATTGAACCTTAATCGGACGTAAATTGGACTTTAATCGGACGTAAATTGGACCTTAATCGGACGTAAATGGGACCTTAATTGGACGTAAATTGGACCTTAATCGGAGTAAATTGGATCTTAATCGGACGTCTTAGGGGACGTGAATTGGACCTTAACAGGACGTCCAATTTTGGTCCAAATTCCACGTTGCCAAACGCCCAATGGAGGTCCACCTAACGTCCGAAGGGACGTTCGGTGGACGTCAATTGGGCCTTCATAGGACGTCCCAGTTTGGTCCAATGTATTGCTGCCGATCATCCATCTAACGTCCTGGGAGGACGTTCGGTGGACGTCTAGAGACGATATTTATACCTGTGGAGAATGTATTGTGGGAAATAAAAAATATATTTTTTAAGGAACTTATATTACATCTTATATTAATTTACAATTATTGGATATTAGATTATTTACATTAAATTATAATTACATTTCTCCAAGAAATTAACGCACCACCTTAAAAATGGGCCATTTTTGATGTCTCGAATTTCCTAAAGCCATTGTCCCATCTAAGTGATTTTTTTAATAATATTATAGCCTAGGCTATATGGGCTACCTCCATAAGCTTGTCATGCACGGGGAGCTATACTGTAATAATATTATATCACATCGCTGAGGGAACTCTACATTACATATACTTTTCGAATCAAAACTTTTATTCTCTTAATATTATTACTTAAAAAATATATACTACATTCGTCTCGCTAAACTCGAAAAATAACTTATAAACCATAAAAATCTCCAAAAATATAAATGACATAAATGAGAATTGGCACAATTATTATTATGGTTTTAAGTTGATTTTTCGGATTTAACTACAATATTATGCAAAAAATTATGTTATATCGCAGATTTAAAATGGGTTTATCTCGAAAACAGTTATATTAAGTTTAGCGAGATGATTGTAGTACACTTTTTTTAAGTAAAAATATTAAGAGAATAAAAGTAGACTGGTACGCAGTCTGATTTTTGCATAAGAGTTTAATGAAATGGTAACAAATCAATTGGAAGTTCTGTCCGACAAAATACATGGAACGTTTTCGGTAGTCTGATGTTCCAAGTTTTTAACCTGTTCCACAATTAAAACTTCCCCGGTTCCAGTATTCCCGTACATCAAAGTTTGTCCGACTAGACACCGTGAAGCTATTAACAAATTTTCAGCTTGCTGTTAATCAACTTTTTTTATTACGCGGGATCCAGGTCTATAAATGAATACAATAAATAAGTAGGTAGGTACATATTATACACTTATTTATACGAGTACAATTAATAGTAGAGCTGGTTTTTGGGATGTTACAAGCAGCATTTGCATTTCCACAGAGATACTTATGACAGAAATAATAAAATACCGAGACGGACTATTATTATAATAATTTACAATAGGACCCGACGGCCGACGCTATACGGACAGGTAAAATTGATGACTGAACAATGCACCGAGCATCGATACAAGCAATATGTACCGGTCGAAGGTTATTTTTTATTGTGCCAAATGGACGTATATAGTACCTACCTTTAAAAATCGAATACACAAATTAAAAGATATTTAACAACCATAAAGATTTGTCAAACTCTATCACCGACTTCATGAAAACAAGTATTACTACATTCTTTGATGGTTTTTGCTGTAAATTTTAAAGGATTGACATGAAATTTGGCATACGCATAGCTAACATGCCAAGGAAAAAAAGTGATATTGTGCCAATGTGTGCTATTGCCCTGGGGTGAGTTTCACTCTTTCTCTGGGGTGAAAAACGTTCAAAATAAGTCCGGACTTCGATAAACTGATTAATATTAAGCAACCTTTATTCCATACTTACAAAGTATGTGTACTTACAAATTAGTATGTGAATTTGGGGGGTGAGTTTCACCCCGAGGAGGGGTGATATACAAAATATAGATAGATACACAAAAGATATACAAAAATGTTTCAAAACATCGAAAAAATGTGGTAAAATGCAAATATACATATCATATTATGATAAAATTGCGATTTTGGCGATTTGCCTTTTTGGATAGAATGATGATGATGTTGATTAGGATAAAACTGCGAAGAATTTTTTTATCGAAATATAGTAAAAAATATGAAAAATATACCAAAAAGCTTGAAAAAATATGTAAGTATGTAAGGAAAAACATAAATAATTAAATAAACTTTTGACAACACAACACAAAAGTTTGAAACACTCACTATTTGGATTGGTTGTCCTGGCTTGTGATTTTCTTCTTTGCAGATGACGCTCACGGATCGATGTCAATGTCCAACGGACGTCCGAGCACGGACGTCCAATGGACGTCCAAAGGACGTTCATATTTATTCAACACGTAAGTACGTCCAACGTCGGACGTCCGAAGGACGTTCATTTATAGTCCATCCGCATTAGGACTAAAACTGGACCTATTTTGGGCACACGTACGCTCAACTTCAAAAAGATGCTCTCAATATTCATCTGTAGTAAGGATGCATTGATAAAAATTATATTTTTGCTTATTAGAATTAACCACCAAACTTCTATCATCTTGGTAACGGGAATAATAAAACATTATAAAGTCCACTTTACATCAACAATAATTGAACAAGAAATTGACGACAAGTTATTCAAGGTCAAATTTGGCTTATACAAAACACAATTCTACTTCCAATTTTGCCGTGAATAAACAGAAAATAAAGAAATTTGACAAAATAAAACATATCCAATTGTTCTATTTCATCAAATTCCTTCATTTTCTTTTACAAATCATACATTTTGTACTCGTCAAATTTGGCCTTGAATAACTTAGTCAATTTCTTGTTCAATTTATTGTTGATGTAGAGTGGACATAACGAATAATTTACCGATCAGATTTTCACACTTTACATAAAAACAAAAACATGTATTAGATATTAAACTACATATACAGTTTTGAATTAAATATGATTTATAATCTTTTCCATTTAAACTATTTTATTAACATAATTAAGTTAATATTTTATTAAATAATTTTGCTGTTTAATCCCCTTATTGGTAGAATATGTCCAATATGGACGATTGGAAAAGGTCCGTATTTCGTCCGAGTACGGACGTCCAAAGGACGTTCATATTTATTCCACCCGAAGGACGTCCAACACCGGACGTCCGAAGGACGTACATATTTAGTCCACCCGAAGGACGTCCAACGCCGGACGTCCAAAGGACGTACATATTTAGTCCACCTGAAGGACGTCCAACGCCGGACGTCCAACGCCGGACGTCCAAAGGACGTACATATTTAGTACACCCGAAGTACGTCCAGCGTCGGACGTCCAAAGGACGTCCGTTTATGGTCCATGGACGTTAGGACCAAAAATTGACCTATTTTGGACGTCCAAAGGACGTCGTGTGCTATTAGGGTATTAAATATAACAAAAGTATATAAAATTCGGATTTCCGGGTAAAACATCCTTCGTCATTTTAACATCCTACAATCATTTCATAACGGCGGCGTATTATCCTATAAGTACTTTGTGTAGAGATCGTTTATTTTCTAAGAAAAAATGAAAGGCGGTTAATGAGCTGTCTCTCTTGGTTCTCGAATTAATACAGACCACAGCCTGTGCGTGGAAATATTTTGTCGAATTAAAAAATTTAAATTTTGTTTTGGACTAATGAAATAAAACATTTTAGTAGTTCCAAAATGACACAAAATCTAGGCATCGGATAAAAAAGTTTATTTGAAGAAAGTGTATTTTTTTGTTCTTCTTAATGGCGGTACAGGCTGGTTTTTTTAATATTGTATTTAATTACAGAATAATTTTCAAATATTACCTAATATATTTTTCAAATTGGGCTCTGTACCGCCATTCTTTATTATATTACGGATACGTGTGCCAAATATCTTGAAAAAATATTCAAAATTACAGCCGCAATCTTGGAACGCGTTTTGGCTACCTGTTGATCGCTACTGTATCACCTTAAACAATTTTTTAAACAAATTCACAAAAATAATTTTTTCATTACGAACGATTTTTTAGATAAGTTGGGTTATTCTGAGCAAAAAAGGTATCTTGAGATTTTTCTCTAAAATTGATTTTTGTCGAGTTATATGGCCATTTTCGCATTTTTCAGGTTTTAAATCGCGTATAACTCGACAACAATCAATTTTAGAGAAAATTGACAAGAGACCTTTTTTGTTCAGAATGTCCAAAATTATCTAAAAAAAAATTGTTCAAAGTGAAAAAATTATTTTTGTGGATTTGTTTAAAAAATTGTTTAAACAATTTTTCGACCACGGCACCTTGTGAATATGTTATAAGGACCTCTTTTTGAGTAAGTTTGTGCAAAAAAATCGAATCGGAATAATTTCACTAACAGGGGCGACGATAAATCCGGGACTATAGCGCTAATTATTAATAATTAAAAATAACAGCTTTGTAATAAAATAATGACAAAAATCTCTTAAGGACCTTGAAGCAAGGGTTTGAAACTTGATCTGCTCACTTTTTAATTTCATAATAATAACTTTTAATCGAGTTATTAAGACTTAAAAATGGCCATTTTCGCATTTTTCAAATTTTTAATCGCATATAACTCGACAACAATCAATTTTAAACAAAAATGGCAAGACACCTTTTTTGCCCAGAATGACACAAGTTATCTAAAAAAAATTGTTCGAAATGAAAAAATTGTTTTTGTGAATTTGTTTCAAAAAAATTTTTTAAACAATTTTTCGACCAATGCACCGCCCGGCACCCTTTGGATATGTTATAAGGACCTCTTTTTGAGTAAGTTTGTGCAAAAAAATCGAATCGGAATAATTTCGCTAGCGGGGGCGACGATACTGCCCGGTCTACTTTTGATGCTGATGGTGATAGAATAGATACTTTTTATATAACAAAAATAAAACTTTTTTTAAACTCTTTAAAAAATTTGTGGCGGGTTTTCCCCGAAAAGTGCGTTATTTTTTGGACATTTTACGTTGAACTAGTCGATTTGGAATTTGACGAATAAGAACCAACTTTTGATTAGCTCCAACTCTGTTTTTATTGTGTGTCCAGACTTCATACATACATCATTTTTTTTACTGTTTTATAAGCTTTATATTTGCTAGGAATAGTTTTTCGATCAAATACTTACTTTTTGATTTATTTGCGAAAAACCATCTAAAAACAAAAGTTACAAGGAATTTAATTAGTTTATCCACTTACGGACTTATTTGGACCTATATTTTTTCACACTCGAGAAGGGGGTGGTACTCATCCCCAGAAAAAAAGCACACACTGGCACTCTGATGTTCATTTGGCGAAATATCGCAGGGTTCGTATTTAAAATTTTTAATTTACTCCTCACCCCTTTCCGTGGGGGTTCGTTTTTGGTATCATTCGATAGACTTTTGAAAAATATTGAACACGCATTTTTTAGTTTTTCGATCTGACGTTCATTTCGCGAAATATTCGCTTTTTTGTGAAACTTTGTGACTCGCCCATCATTTCTTCAGATTTGGGAACACTTAATAATCGGAGGGGGCCAAGTCAGGAGAGTAAGCCGCATGAGAAAGTAATTAGAACCCCAACTAGAATTTTTGCTACTGTCACAACGCTCTTGTGAGTCGATGTATTGTCTTAGGTCTTGAGAACACTTTTTTCTTCTGCTTATGGAGTCGTTTTTCATTCATCACATACCGGAACTCACCACATAAATTTTGAAGACCCTGACATCAAAACTGTATTAAATTATATGTGATCTAAGTAAGTTAATGAAAAGTCAGAATAGATAGAGTAGAACACTTATAAAAAAAAATTGTAACAAGCAATTGGACATCGTAAGTTCTAATTTTTCACAAAAAGTGACCGGAAGTTGAACCGGCAGTCGATATTTGAACCCTTCGTGTAACTTTTTGTCAGCTGATATGACGGATGAATTTTGTTCACCTACAGATATGGACGAACAGACAGGCATGAAACCGGAAGTATGTATTTGTTCTGGTCTTTCTTAGTCGTGTTGACCAATAGTTTGTACTATTTCGACGAATTTAAAACAGTACTTTCGGTTGCAACTCTGGAACAGGCAGTCCGAGGTCAAACTTCTCACATGTAATATCATATTTTGGTTATAGGCTTTCATTTGACACCTTATTTGTCATTCTTTCTGTCCTACTAATAGACGAGTTGTGTTTATTGACGGACAGACATGGATAATTCTAGGTTTTCACATTTAATGATAAAAACAATAATTATACAATTCAGTTAACCTGACTATATCATTGTGATAATGACTTCTTATCTAAAAGTGACAACGGCAATAATTGCCGTTGTAATAATTATTATTCCATTCACTCACGATAAAATATCGCAAAACCTCCAGATTTTAAAGAACCGCTTGGATTGACATAAAATTTGGCACACACGTAGCTAAAATGCCAAAGAAAAAAGTGAGATTATGCCGATATGTTCTCTTGTCCTGGATGTGACTTTCACCCCTTCTTGGAGGTGAAAAACATACGTGCAAAATAAGTCCGGAAGTGGATAAACTGACTAATTCTAATTCTAAGCAAATTTTGTTCTATAAAAGTTTTAGGTCAATACTTTTCGAGGTATGTGCGAGTGAATATGTTTATTTTTCATAGAAAAACACGTTTTGGACGGATTTTCGCAAATAACTCAAAAAGTAAGTATGTACATATTTTATCGAAGAAAATATTCCTAGCAATAATATAGCTTATGAAAAAGAGGTGTCAGTATAAGGTCTGTAGACCCAGTAGAAGCAGGGTTGCAGCTAATGAAAAATAGGTTCTTATTCGTCAAATACCAAATCGAATATTTCAACGTAAAATAACCAAAAAAATAAAGCACTTTTCGGGAAACACTCATCATAACTCTTTTAAAGTGTTTAAAAAAAATTTTTTTTGGTGTTTTTAAAACAGTTTCTAGCGTGAAAAGTAAGCAAGTTACGCTGAAAATAAAATCGTTCCCTTTTTTTTTGGCAAAAGAAAGTCATGAAAATTAATTGTTACCACTTCACACGTTACTTTAGATAAATGTATTGTTTATACAGGGTGTCTCCGAAAATAGTGCGTTCCTTTAAGGTGTGGATATAATACACAATTTAGAACAAAAAGGTGTTGTAACATATTTTCCTAAAGTTAACCGTTTCAACAAAAATTACGTTGTTCTCCATAAGAGTAAATTTTTATTTTCATAAATTTATATGACCTGGCAACATGGCGTAGAAGAACCTGTGACTGTGAAATTTAATCTAATGGGACCCCTTGTTTATTTACTAATTGAGTATCAATTTGCATATCAAAATGTATTTTCGTTTTTTGGTCAAACGGCTGAATTTAGAATAAAATGTTATAAGACTTTTTTGCTCTACATTGTGCTTTCTATCTATACCTTTAAGGAACGCACTATTTTCGGGGAAACCCTGTATATGATCTGTAAGTTGCATTGGTTCAAAATGCTTATTTTTGAAAGGGGTTTTGTTGAAAGGCGTCGAACGAATCACTAGTCACGAGTATGTATATGCAAATTTTGAACAGCCATATCTTAACCAATTTTTGTCTTCCAGAAAATCAAAAAATTCCAAATATTTAAAAAAGCAACACCTACATTTTTTACTCTTTAAGATATTTGGTATCACTAATAATTTTTAAGTTATTTTGACAAAAGTCTTTTTTTCAAAATTAAAGATTTAAAAAAATTTACTTTAAAACCAAATTTTTCCACAAATAAGCACTTTGAACTGATGAAACTTACAAACACAAACAATACATAAAGTTACTTGTGAAGTGGTAACGATTAATTCCATTTGGGCTGTTAATTAGAGGGAGTTTTTAGAATATTTTTAACCAAAAAAAAAGGAACAACTGTATTTTGAGCGTAACCTGCTTACTCTTGCTGCTGGAAACTTAAAAAAAAATAAAAATAAACGTTTTCTTAAACACTTTAAGAAAGTTGTAATAAGTTTTCCCAGAAAAGTGTTTTATTTTTTTTATTTCACGTTAAAATATTCGATTTGGAATTTGAGATATAAGAGCTTATTTTTCACTATAGTCTGTTTTTAAACAAGAGGAGTCATTCAAATTTCCCGCGCCGTACACCTTGTTTGTAATTGGTACAACCTCAGGCAATTTTACTCATATCAAATTTTGACAGTATTGGCATTTCATAGGTTAGTTTATTTATTTTATCAGCAATTTTTGTATTTTCTGCGTTCTTCCTTTTATTTTTAGATTTTTAGTCAAGATTACCGTCAAAGGCCGATATGATCAACCAAAAAAGAAGATTTATCTGATGATATTTCTAGTGACTTTCTTGGGTGTGAATCTGCCATTTAGTTTACCTACTCCTCTTGGTTTTAAAACAAAGCTTAGCAATAACTCTGCTTCTACTGGGTCTACAGACCTGACACATATACCATTTTTTCACTTTTTTATAAGCTATATTTACTATTTGCTAATTTTTTTTCAATAAAGTACCTACTTTTTGAGTTATTTGCGAAAAACCGTATAAAAACGTTTTTTTTTGTTGTTGAAAAATGAACATATTCACTCGCAAATATCTCTAAAAGTATTGACTTAGTGAAAAACGCTATAAAATAGAAGTTGCTTAGAATTAGTCAGTTTATCCAATTCCGGACTTATTTGAACGTATTTGTTTTCATACCCTATAACCGACGAAACTCACCTCCAGATCAAAAGCACATATCGGCACAATATCACTTTTTTCTTTAACATATTAGCTATAGGTACGTGTCCCAAATTTTATGTCAAACCAAGCGTTTCTTCAAAATTCTGACCAAAAACCCTAAGTAAATTAAACGAAAATATAAAATGAATTTTTCAAACAAATATTTTAAGTCGGTATGAGAAATTTTAATTTAACAGATGAAATCAAATAAACACAATTCAACTCGTAAAATATTTAGACCCTTGCTTGGTAATCCAGCTGAACAGGTAAAGAACCTACCTTTTATGTAGTTTATAATCTGAGAGGATGGAATATTTTACCAAAATATTCCATCCTCTAAGTTTACAATAGACCTTTTCTACCTGTCCTCAAAAGATCGGTATTTTTAACTCGTGGCAACGTCGAAAAGCGGCAAAATGATGGGAAATACACATTTTTATGTGGTGGAAGTCAAAATGGTTATGAAGTGTAAAAATTTTTGTATATAATTTAAATTTTTAAAATTAAAATTTTAGAAAACTGAGAACGATACAGGGCGTTAAAAAATGCGCTCAACAAACATACACGAATTAAAATTCGAAAATGATAGTATTTCTTGGTGATGCCAAATGACTGCAACATGAAAAGATGACATAATGATAGCGGGATGTATATATATATATATATATATATATATATATATATACATCCCGCTATCATTATGTCATCTTTTCATGTTGCAGTCATTTGGCATCACTAAGAAATACTATCATTTTCGAATTTTAATTCGTGTATGTTTGTTGAGCGCATTTTTTAATGCCCTGTATCGTTCTCAGTTTTCTAAAATTTTGATTTTAAAAATTTAAATTATATACAAAAATTTTTACACTTCACAGCCATTTTGACTTCCACCACATAAAAATGTGTATTTGCGGTGTATTTGCCGTCAAACGATGTTGCCACGAGTTAAAAATATCGATCGTTTGAGGGCAGGTAGAAAAGGTATATTTATAAACTATACAAAAGGTGGGTTCTTTACCTGTTCGGCCGGTTCGGCTGGTAAGGGTCCAAATATTTACGAGTTGAATTGTGTTTATTTTATTTCATCTGTTAAATTATAATTTTCTCATAACGACTGAAAATATTTGTTTGAAAAATTAATTTTGGGTCATTCCATTTCAAATCACTCAATTTTGGAGCAAAAAAAAAATTTTACCTCCGATTTGTCTGAAAATTGGTATATAGCTTCTGCGGGACGTAAAAATAAGATATTTAAGGTCAAAAATCTTCTTCTTTTTTTCTCAAAATGTTATTTTATTCGATTTTACAGTGATTTGGTGTTTATTTATACAAATTTCCATTTTCTCTCGTAAAGTATCAATGGAAAACATAATATTTTAATAGAAGGGACTCAAAAATGTCATTATATGGCATTATAACAAGTTACTTTGATTCAAAACAAGCTTTTGATCAAATTTTATAGTGTAGAAAACGTTAAAATACCGTTTTTTACATTTTTCTCCATTCCCAAAATGCATCATAATCGATTTGGCTGAAAATTTGCCCACAGATAGACAAAACATAGGACTTTAAGTGGTCATAAGGATTTGAATTATATTACAATACCCAAAAAGTTACATGCAATATTATAGTCAAAAATATAGGCGTGTACTGTAAGTAAAATTAACTCGAAAATATCGATCTCACGACAAAAATTGTTAAAAAGAAATTGTAATAATTGTAAATACGATTTATTTGGAACAATTTCAGTTCCTTCCATTTTTGTCGAAAAGTTAAAAATGGCGGAGATATTGAGCAAAACAGGTTCCCCTTTAAAATCAAGATGGCCGCTAACGTAACGGAGGAATTCATTCGCGATTTTAAATTTAGGCTACTATTGACTCCCCTAAAGATCAGAAAAATAAATTTTTGTGCAGCTTGGCATTCAAGGTCAAATGCTATCCCGACTGGACTAATATATACTTTTGAGTATGATATTACTGCATGTAACTTTTTTGGTATTGTAATATAATTCAAATCCTTCTAACCACTTAAAGTCCTATCTTTTAGCTATATGCGGGCAAATTTTTAGCCAAATCGATGATGATGTATTTTGGGAATGGAGGAAAATGTAAACGATATTTTAACGTTTTTTACACTATAAAATTTGATCAAAAACTTGTTTTGATTCCAAATAACTTGTTATAATGCCATATAATGACATTTTTGAGTCATTTCTATTAAAATATTATGTTTTTCATTGATACTTTACGACAGAAAATGCAAATTTGTTTAAATAAACACCAAATCACTGTAAAATCGCATAAAATAACATTTTGAGAAAAAAAGAAAAAGAAGATTTTTTGACCTTAAATATCTTCTTTTTACGTCCCGCAGAAGCTATATACCAATTTTCAGACAAATCGGAGATCCAAATTTTTTTGCCTGAGTGATTTGACATGGAATGTACCTTTTACATTTTCGTTTAATTTACTTACGGTTTTTGTTCAGAATTTTGAAGAAACGCTTGGTTTGACATAAAATTTGGGACACGCATAGCTAATATGTTAAAGAAAAAAGTGATATTGTGCCGATATGTGCTTTTGATCTGGAGGTGAGTTTCGTCCGTTATCGGGGATGAAAACAAATACGTTGAAATAAGTCCGGAATTGGATAAACTGGCTAATTCTAAGCAACTTCTATTTTATAGAGTTTTTTCACTAAGTCAATACTTTTAGAGATATTTGCGAGTGAATATGTTCATTTTTCAACAAAAAAAAAACACGTTTTTAGACGGTTTTTCGCAAATAACTCAAAAAGTAGGTACCTACTTTATTGAAAAAAAATTAGCAAATAGCAAATATAGCTTATAGAAAAGTGAAAAAATCGTATATGTGTCAGGTCTGTAGACCCAGTAGAAGCAGAGTTATTGCTAAGCTTTGTTTTAAAACCAAGAGGAGTAGGTAAACTAAAAAGACAGATTCACACCCAAGAAAGTCACTAGAAATATCTTCAGATACATCTTCTTTTTTGGTTGATCATATCGGCCTTTGACGGTAATATTGACTAAAAATCTAAAAATAAAAGGAATAACGCAGAAAATACAAAAATCGCTGATAAAATAAATAAACTAACATATAAAATGCCAATAGTGTTAAAATTTTATAAATGTCATTATTGTCAAAATTTGATATGAGTAAAATTGCCTGAGGTTGTACCAATTACAAACAAGGTTTGCGGCGCGGGAAATTTGAATTATTCCTCTTGGTTTAAAAACAGACTATAGTGAAAAATAAGCTCTTATATGTCAAATTCCAAATCGAATATTTTAACGTGAAATAAAAAAAATGAAACACTTTTCTGGGAAAACTTATTACAACTTTTTTAAAGTGTTTAAGAAAACGTTCATTTTTATTTTTTAAAAAGTTTCTAGCAGCAAGAGTAAGCAAGTTACGCTCAAAATACAGTTGTTCCTTTTTTTTTGGTTAAAAATATCGTAAAAATCTCCCTCTAATTAACAGCCCAAATGGAATTAATCGTTACCACTTCACAAGTAACTTTATGTATTGTTTGTGTTTGTAAGTTTCATCACTTCAAAGTGCTTATTTGTGAAAAAATTTGGTTTTAAAGTAAATTTTAAATCTTTAATTTTGAAAAAAAAGACTTTTTTCAAAATAACTTAAATTATTAGTGATACCAAATATCTTAAAGAGTAAAAAATGTAGGTTTTGCTTTTTTAAATATTTGGGATTTTTTTATTTTCTGGAAGACAAAAATTGGTTAAGATATGGTTGTTTAAAATTTGCATATACTCGTGACTAGTGATTCGTTCGAGCCCTTTCAACAAAACCCCTTTCAAAAATAAGCATTTTGAACCAATGCAACTTACAGATCATATACAGGGTGTCCCCGAAAATAATGCGTTCCTTAAAGGTATAGATAGAAAGCACAATGTAGAGCAAAAAAGTCTTATAACATTTTCAGCCGTTTAAAACTTTTATAGAACAAAATTTGCTTAGAATTAGAATTAGTCAGTTTATCCACTTCCGGACTTATTTTGAACGTATGTTTTTTCACCCCCAAGAAGGGGTGAAAGTCACATCCAGGACAAGAGAACATATCGGCATAATCTCACTTTTTTCTTTGGCATTTTAGCTACGTGTGTGCCAAATTTCATGTCAATCCAAGCGGTTCTTTAAAATCTGGAGGTTTTGCGATATTTTACCGTGAGTGAATGGAATAATTGCCGTTGTCACTTTTAGATAAGAAGTCATTATCACAATGACATAGTCAGGTTAACTGAATTGTATAATTATTGTTTTTATCATTAAATGTGAAAACCTAGAATTATCCATGTCTGTCCGTCAATAAACACAACTCCTCTGTTAGTAGGGCAGAAAGAATGACAAATAAGGTGTCAAATGAAAGCCTATAACCAAAGTTTATTCCAACACGACCGAAAACCGTCACGAAACGGTAACGCTCCTGCGCAGTAAACAAAATCCGTTCCAACAAAAATATGATCGTCATCGGATCGTCCTTCCCACTGTTCCAACAAGAATTGTGATCTTTTAGTGACGGTTTCGTGATGATCATTTCAGTAATCGGGAAATAGGGGTTTTCATTGATTGTTATTTGTTTAGAGCTTTTGTCATGTGTCACATAATATTACTATATCTACGGCATACGTCTTTAGCTTTTATCATTGGATATACCAACAACAATATACATATTGATAGATAAATCAGTTATCAGTCAGGTAACCGTTCCAACATCGGTTTCCAAATTACCGTCATGGGACGATAACTGGGCGATACAATTACGAACATGCGCACAACAAACGGTACAAGTAGTTTCGTGACGGTTTCTGGACCGTCCAAAAGTTTATGTTGGAACAAACCTGATATTACATGTGAGAAGTTTGACCTCGGACTGCCTGTTCCAGAGTTGCAACCGAAAGTACTGTTTTAAATTCGTCGAAATAGTACAAACTATTATTCAACGCGACTAAGAAAGACCAGAACAAATACATACTTCCGGTTTCATGCCTGTCTGTTCGTCCATGTCTGTCGGTGAACAAAATTCATCCGTCATATCAACTGACAAAAAGTTACACGAAGAGTTCAAATATCGACTGCCGGTTCAACTTCCGGTCACTTTGGGTGAAAAATTAGAACTTACGATGTCCAATTGCTTGTTACAATTTGTTTATAAGTGTTCTACTCTATCTATAACTTATAACTCTATCTGACTTTTTCTATAACTTACTTAGATCACATATAATTTAATACAGTTTTGATGTCAGGGTCTTCAAAAATTATGTGGTGAGTCCCGGTATGTGATGAATGAGAAACGACTCCATAAGCAGAAGAAAAAAGTGTTCTTTAAAGTGTTCTCAAGACCTAAGACAATACATCGACTCACAAGAGCGTTGTGACAGTAGCAAAAATTCGAGTTGGGGTTCGAATTACTTTCTCATGCGGCTTACTCTCCTGACTTGGCCCCCTCCAATTATTAAGTGTTCCCAAATCTGAAGAAATGACTCGTAAATAAAAAAATCAGCTGAGATAATTGAAGAAAAAAATAACTATTTTTCAGAGCTTCCAGAATCGTATTATGCGCACGGCATCGACATAAAAAATTTGTAAAACCGTTAAAATCGCTGTATTGAACATATTGAATAAAATAAAGAATTTTCATGAAAACATGTTTTTCATGAAAATATGTCTACTTTTATAGGACGCACTTCAGCAGTTCATAAAAAAAGCTTACAGACTTTCTAATGCTGTTTGCTAAATAGCAAAAATAACAAAAATTTTATTACTCATGAAGAAGATCAAGCAGCTAAATTTAAAGTAAAATCATTAGATGGCATATAAATAGATATGGAATAGAAGTTGATATCCACTTCTGAACCCACCTCAGAAGAAGTGGACGAAATAGAGTAATTGGGAGTCCTTCAAAGGTCACCTGAGTACTCAGAACCTAGTACCCGTACATGCAGCTGCGATAATATTAAAGAGAAATCCGACAAAAGAATTGAGAGGGAACTCTGGACCAAATATCAAAAACCAGTGTAACCTAACACTTCCAGCTTCATATTAATAATAGAAAATCACCGAAAGATAAATATGTAATGTAAAGAATTAATATCTCAATATTCCGGTCTACTAAACAATAACGACTGGCAAAACATTAGTCTTTAGTCAAGTCGTATATTCAAAAAATAAGACAAGTAGAGTAATAAATGGATAATTAAAAATTGCGAGAAACACCGCAAGAAAATTATTTAATAGACCCGAAGACAAAACAAAAATTAATGTGCTAAATAAAAGTATTGATTCGTTACTGCAGAACTAGAACTGTTATATGGAGATATACTAGTCTGGATCGGTGTAAATTAAATGAGAAAGAAAATAATATAATAAACACACTTTAAGAGCAGATAGAGAAAATATATGGATTATCAGAAGGTTCAAACGGCAGAATTATCAACGATAAACAAGAAAAAGTCAACGAGATAATGATTCTGGACCAACTGTTTTATTATAATTAGGGGTACAGAATAGATGAGAATGTCGGCGAAATTTTGAACAAAAATGAGATAAATGTGAAATATGGAGTTTTTGTTTATTTCCGCGAAATACCTGCAGGTGCTCAACTCGTCCGTAAACAAGTAGGTAGTCACGTAGTAAATAAGGTATGGAAAGATTTTACGGAAGTCGGAAAGTTTTCTATTGTACAAATTTCTATTTTGAAAAGTGTTTATTTTTCTAACACGTGTTGAAACAGAAGGAACTTTCATTGTTCATCATTAAATAGATAAAGATAAGATAAGGAATTGATATTTTTCAATGTTGATTCTATGAGAAATATAAATAATCCGACTGTTGTTATCTGCATTTCGGTCTTTTGTATTGGTAAAAATCTAAGTAGGAATAAAAGTCGGCTAATTCTTATTTTCTAAACATATAAATTAGTCAAACAGGACAATCAGTGCTCATTCCGTCAATTTTTACTAAGAACATGGTCAATCAAAAAAGTTTTCATAGTAACATAAAGTTACTTAAAGTATCCCCTAAAATGGGATGTCCTAAAACAATTTTGAGTGATCGAGTCAAAGAATTTGCAACAGATGACCTATATCTGTGTGACACAAGACACAATTGCTACACAGTGCAGTTTTTCGTCATTTGCTAAAGCAGCATTACAAAGCATTTGGAGTCCAACGAACAGCATAGACGCAGAACGATTCTTCAGCACATATAATATTGTAGTGACAGTGACAGATCGAAGAACAGCTCTTAAAGAGTCGAATGTCGAAATTACAACGATGTTAGCTTTTAATTAATGTTTTCTGTTGTTTTACTCGTAGTTAAAAATATATGCGAAATTTTGTAATTATAAAAAAGTAAATGCGAAATTCATGTTTTTTATTTGCGAAAATTCCGTACCCCTAATTATAATTAGTTATAAAATAGCTTAAATGGGGAAAAGCTGTAAGCTTAGACCAAACACCAGTAGGGGGCATCCAATTAATTGAGGAAAAAAATTAAATGTATAACAATATTCACTTCATTTACTGAAAAGGCATTGTCCCGCAAGAATGGTTGAAATCACAATTAATAGCCCTACAAAAAGACAATCGCTTAAAAGTGATAAGACCATTGAACAATAAGCCTGTAAGCTACCTTTTAAACACATTCTCAAAAATAATCCATAACGCAAGGATTGTTAGGAAATTCTTTTATAGACTTCAGGCAACAAATTCTCCTGATCATGTTTAAAAAACGTACGGAATGTACTAAATAAAAAAATATATTTATCATTTAAAAATATATACCCTTATACTATAACATAATTCTAACGTTGAATATATAATGCTTTCCTGTGGAGTATACAAAGGATGGTTCTGTTTTTCCCGCACACTGCCTTGTTTAGTCTTCTTTGTCGTTTAATTCGTTAAATTCTATCCTCTTATGTCACGGCTTCAGGAAGCAGTGGATATATGCAGTGAACGGGAGGCCTATGTCGAACAGTGAACGAAGGGGGCCTTTTCGCGTTTATCATGTAGAGAAGTCACCTGTCAAAAACTGGACGTATGTAATCGTATTCAATTTGTTAAATACTGTCACATAATATGTCATACACCTCTGTGCGTTAATCCATTTTATTTCTACAATTTTAAGGTGCTATTACATGCCGCCATTTTGATTTGTCTACAGTCGCATTCTGCCCGTTAAATCCCGTCGTTTGAGGCGCTGTACGTCACGATTGGATCAATTGTAGCGAAGCTGCATGACTAAGGCCCTTTTAACATGATGCTGTATTTGATTTTTCTGTGCCATTTTATATTATTTGTCAAATACTATTATTTGAGGTGCTGTACATCACGATTGGACCAATAGGACCGTAGATACAAGACTAAGGCCCTTTTGACATGCTGCTGTATTTGATTATTTGACAAATCCAGTTATTTGAGGTGCTGTACTCCACGATTGGACCAATAGGAGCGAAGATACGTAAATAAGGCCCTTTTGGCATATTGCTGTATTTGATTATTCTGTGTCATTGTATTCTGTTCGTTAAACCCTATCATTTGAGGTGCTGTATGTCACGATTGGACCAATAGGACCGAAGATACATAACAAAGGCCCTTTTGACTTGTTGCTATATTTGATTTGTTTGTGTCAAATTTGATTCTATTGGTCAAGTTCTATTATTTAAGATGCCGTACGTCACGATTGGACTAATAGGACCGAAGATACGCTACTAAGGCCCTTTTGACATGCTGTTGTATTTGATTTTTCTATGTCATTGTATTCTGTTTGTCAAATCCTATCATTTGAGGTGCTATACATCACGATTGGACTAACAGGACCGAAGATACATAACTAAGGCCCTTTTGACATGCTACTGTGTTTGATTTTCTGTGTCATTGTCTTCTATGATGCCTGTCTTCTATAAGGCATGTCTATGATATGCCTTACTTTTAAATAAAACAAGTAATTGGACTTCGTAAGTCCTAGGTTTTCACCCAAAGTAATCGAAACTAGAACTGGAAGACAATATTTGAATTTTACGTGTAACTTTGCGTGGATTGATATACGAATTTACTAATTTTGAGTCATTTTTACTAAACTTTGACATTTGTCACCTCATTTGTAATTCTACCCGGTATAATGGCGGAGGAGTTATATTGTCGGTCGTACGGACCGACAGAAAGATTGCCTAGGTCAAATATCTCACCTTTAGTACCATCCTTGGATTATAAGCTTTCATTTGACACCTCATTTATCATTCTAGCTGGTATAATGATGGAGGAGTTATATTCGCGGTCGGACGGACCGACGGACAGACCGCCTAGGTCAAATATCTCACCTTTAGTACCATCCTTGGATTATCAGCTTTCATTTGAAACCTCATTTGTCATTCTACCTGGTATAATGACAGAGAAGTTATATTCGCGGTCGTACGGACCGACCGAAAGACAGCCTAGGTCAAATAGCTCATTTTTAGTACCATCCTTGGATCTTTGGCTTTCATTGGACACCTCATTTGTCATTCTACCTGGTATAATGACAGAGAAGTTATATTCGCGGTCGTACGGACCGACGGAAAGACAGCCTAGGTCAAATATCTCACCTTTAGTACCATCCTTGGATCATACGCTTTCATTTGACACCTCATTTATAATTCAAGCTGGTATAATGATGGAGGAAATATATTCGCGGTCGTACGGACCGACGGAAAGACAGCGTAGGTCAAATAGCTCACCTTTAGTACCATCCTTGGATCTTTGGCTTTCATTGGACACCTCATTTGTCATTCTACCTGGTATAATGACAGAGAAGTTATATTCGCGGTCGTACGGACCGACGGAAAGACAGCCTAGGTCAAATAGCTCACCTTTAGTACCATCCTTGGATCACAAGCTTTCATTTGACACCTCATTTATCATTCAAGCTGGTATAATGATGGAGCAGTTATATTCGCGGTCGTACGGACCGACGGAAAGACAGCCTAGGTCAAATATCTCACCTTTAGTACCATCCTTGGATTATAAGCATTCATTGGACACCTCATTTGTCATTCTACCTGGTATAATGACAGAGAAGTTATATTCGCGGTCGTACGGACCGACGGAAAGACAGCCTAGGTCAAATATCTCACCTTTAGTACCATCCTTGGATTATAAGCTTTCATTTGACACCTCATTTGTCATTCTACCTGGTATAATGACAGAGAAGTTATATTCGCGGTCGTACTGACCGACGGAAAGACAGCCTAGGTCAAATAGCTCACCTTTAGTGCCATCCTTGGATCACAAGCTTTCATTTGACACCTCATTTATCATTCAAGCTGGTATAATGACAGAAGTTATATTCGCGGTCGTACGGACCGACGGAAAGACAGCCTAGGTCAAATATCTCACGTTTACTACCATCCTTGGATCATAAGCTTTCATTTGACACCTCATTTATCATTCAAGCTGGTATAATGATGGAGGAGTTATATTCGCGGTCGTACGGACCGACGGAAAGACAACCTAGGTCAAATATCTCACCTTTAGTACCATCCTTGTATTATAAGCTTTCATTTGACACCTCGTTTGTCATTCTACCTGGTATAATGACGGAGAAGTTATATTCGCGGTCGTACGAACCGACGGAAAGACAGCCTCGGTCAAATATCTCACCTTTAGTACCATACTTGGATCATAAGCTTTCATTTGATGGCTCATTTATCATTCTAGCTGGTATAATGATGGAGGAGTTATATTTGTGGTCGGACGGACCGACGGACAGACCGCCTAGGTCAAATATCTCACCTTTATTACCATCCTTGGATTATCAGCTTTCATTTGACACCTCATTTGTCATTCTACCTGGTATAATGACAGAGAAGTTATATTCGCGGTGGTACGGACCGACGGAAAGACAGAATAGGTCAAATAGCTCACCTTTAGTACCATCCTTGGATCTTTGGCTTTCATTGGACACCTCATTTGTCATTCTACCTGGTATAATGACAGAGAAGTTATATTCGCGGTCGTACGGACCGACGGAAAGACAGCCTAGGTCAAATATCTCACCTTTAGTACCATCCTTGGATTATAAGCATTCATTGGACACCTCATTTGTCATTCTACCTGGTATAATGACAGAGAAGTTATATTCGCGGTCGTACGGACCGACGGAAAGACAGCCTAGGTCAAATATCTCACCTTTAGTACCATCCTTGGATTATAAGCTTTCATTTGACACCTCATTTGTCATTCTACCTGGTATAATGACAGAGAAGTTATATTCGCGGTCGTACTGACCGACGGAAAGACAGCCTAGGTCAAATAGCTCACCTTTAGTGCACTCCTTGGATCACAAGCTTTCATTTGACACCTCATTTATCATTCAAGCTGGTATAATGACAGAAGTTATATTCGCGGTCGTACGGACCGACGGAAAGACAGCCTAGGTCAAATATCTCACGTTTAGTACCATCCTTGGATCATAAGCTTTCATTTGACACCTCATTTATCATTCAAGTTGGTATAATGATGGAGGAGTTATATTCGCGGTCGTACGGACCGACGGAAAGACAACCTAGGTCAAACATCTCACCTTTAGTACCATCCTTGTATTATAAGCTTTCATTTGACACCTCGTTTGTCATTCTACCTGGTATAATGACGGAGAAGTTATATTCGCGGTCGTACGGACCGACGGAAAGACAGCCTCGGTCAAATATCTCACCTTTAGTACCATACTTGGATCATAAGCTTTCATTTGACACCTCATTTATCATTCAAGCTAGTATAATGATGGAGGAGTTATATTTGCGGTCGGACGGACCGACGGACAGACCGCCTAGGTCAAATATCTCACCTTTAGTACCATCCTTGGATTATCAGCTTTCATTTGACACCTCATTTGTCATTCTACCTGGTATAATGACGGAGAAGTTATATTCGCGGTGGTACGGACCGACGGAAAGACAGAATAGGTCAAATATCTCACCTTTAGTACCATCCTTGTATTATAAGCTTTCATTTGACACCTCATTTGTCATTCTACCTGGTATAATGATATAGGAGTTATATTCGCGGTCGGACAGACCGACGGACAAACCGCCAAGGTCAAATATCTCACCTTTAGTACCATCCTTGGATTATCAGCTTTCCGTTGACACCTCATTTGTCATTCTAGCTGGTATATTGACGGAGGAGTTGTGATTACAGTCAGACGGACGGACAGACGGACGTGGATAATACAAAGTTTTCACATTTTTTCAAAATTGGGTGAAAACAACATGATGCCAGAATGATTTGTTGATGAAAATAATATATACATTCTCAAATTGCCTATTTTTCGGTGTGGATAATATTGTATTCAACAGTGATGCCAAATTTCTGATGCCAAAATGATTGATAATGAAAGTGGGATATACGTTTTCATGTATATAGCGGCAGCGACAAAACGGTAAAACACTGAACTAAATGTATATAATATTTTCACTGTACCATCATTTTGAACTCAAACATTTTATGGAATAAACTTATATAACTTAGTAAGGGATAAACAAAGAAAGCTGATATATTAAAGTAACATCAAGAAATCAAATCTCTAACTACCGAGTTGATTAGACTTCTGGTAACAAGTGCAGGAAAAAAGTTATTAAGGTAGTGTAAAGTGGCATCGATATACAGATGCCACTTTGCAAGACGATGCCAAATCGATGGTAAATGCATAATGTATCGATGCCAAATTGATAGTAGGATGTATATATATATATATATATATATATATATATATATATATATATATATATATATATATATATGTCTTCATATCAAGGCGAGATCCGTTTGTATCATAAACTATACAAGATGAGATCCGTTTTGCAAGGCGAGATCCGATTTTGGATCTCACCTTGTATTCACGTGTATATAGTGACATCTCGATGTAACAATGGTTAGGGTACAAGGAAATCGATTTTTGTCTGGACCTCATTTTGCACCCCTTTTGGTGAATTTTATATTGCAGTGGTTCCACTAAATCCGCTGTAGAGGGCAGCGCGCGCGATCCGTTGTGTATATGGTAAATATATATTTTGCAGACAACCCGAGATCCGGTAAATTTGGAAACATCGCAAATGAATTTCACGGTCAGCTCTCTCACTCGGCTTATGTCTAGCTTGAATAAGAATGTTTACATTATTTAAGGGCTCTGTCCAGAAAGGCGATTGTCAAATATCTCGAGAACTAGACGGCGGCATATCGAAAAAACGTTGGAATGCTTTTTGAATGGTTTTTCAAAATCTATATACTTATGCAATAGCAGGGTTCTTATTCTGCCTGCGAAAGCGGTGGGTGTAGCAACTTTGAATTTTCAACTGAAACACTTTATTTTTAATTAAATAGTTGAAATTTAGAATTAAAAATACACAACTTTTGTTTGAATCGATAATAGCTTCTTTAATCCAGTCGGAAGAGCTTCAAAATCGTCGTTTTGATGACATTTTTAGGGTTTAGGGGTACCTCAGGTAGTTAGCTTAAAACGTAAGAAATAAATTTGAATAGTTAATGTTTATTGATAAACAAAGCTCCAATTCTATTTTACTTCAACTCATTTTAAGGCTATTTCAATAAACTAATCGGTTCTTTTTTCAGTTTTTTGGTAAAACTTTGTAACTTATAGACGAAAATTCTTAAAATCGGCTATTTTTCATTTAAATTGTCAATAAATAATTAAATTGAGAAAAAATTGGTCAGATTTACATAAATTTTGTTATTCCGTCCATATAGAAACTAAAACAATTGTTACGTAGTTACACTGAGTGTCATAAAAACCGTGTATTTTTACTCATTTCTTTGAGCTATTTCACGTAATATCGAGATATAAGTTGTATTTTTTACATAAGTTATATTAACGTTAAACTGACTTAATTTATAGTTTTATAAGCAACAATTAAGTATAGCGAAATTTATAAAACCTTGTTTAAATTGTTTTACATGCTCTATAATGCAGTTATCTTATATTTTGTTTTGAATGTTTTTCTTCTTACTGGTAGACAAAAAATGGCAAAATGTGCATTTTTGACATCAAATTGTTGATAACAAACATAGTTACTACTCAAAATATTAAAAAACTAACCGTCGGTATAACAGGTTGCCTGGAAACCAGATGCAGAACAGTACCATAAATGTTTTAGACTTTTTAGCACTTTCTTTAAGTGAAATTTAAAATCATTTACCACCCATGTACACTCATTACGGAATCTGTTACAAGAATTTCAGCGATTTCAGCCATTTTTTCAAAATTTATTTGGGTTTTCTCTAGTAATCCTTCCAAAAGACAATACATAAATGGTGAATACCTTTTACACCAACTTCAAGGAGGGTAATTTATACAGGTACATACCTGGAATTATTATATGGACCGTTCACTCTTGTTAAAGTATAGTTCGCTCAAATATGAGCTCTTTTAATCCATTTCACGCGGTAAATTAGTCCGCTTTTCCTTTAGGTCTTAGTTCATAGGTTGTGATGTTTTTTTGCCCTCTCTACTATCTTCTTCCACTCTCTCCGGTCCTGAATCTTTTCTCTCCAGTTTGCAATTTCCATCTTTGATATATCGTCTAGCAGTTGATCTTCCCATCTAATTTTTGGTCTTCCTCTTGGTCTATTTTTTACTGGTTTCCAGTTCATTATCTTCCTGATCAGTTCTTCTACCCCTCTTCTTTGTGTGTGCCCAAACCATCTGAGGTTTTGTGCTTTAATGAATTTTACTATATCTTCTCCTTTATTTATATTTATTATTTCATGGTTCATCAGCTTTCAATATTCCCCTGTTTCTGTCTTTACTGGGCCATGTATCCTTATAATTTTTCTCTCAATTATTTTTAACTTTTCTTCGTCTTTTTTCGTAAGGCACATTACTTCTGCTCCACAGGCTATCACTGATCTGATTGCTGCTGTGTATATTTTTGATTTTGTTTTTTTTGCTCAGGTTTTTGTCCTTGAGTAGTTGGTGATATTTCCAATATACTCTATTACCTGCTTTAATTCTGTCGTTTATCTCTATACTCCTTCCGTTTTTGCCGTCCACCATCACCCCCAGGTATTTGAAGCAATCTACTCTCTGGAATGTATTTTCACCTATCTTTATTTCTGCTATTCTGTTTACATTGTCTCGTGAGCTTATAAGATATTTTGTTTTATTCTGATTGATTATTAGTCCTCTCGTCTTTGCTTCTCTTACCAGGGTTAAAAGTGCCTCTTCTAGTCTTTTTTTATCTCGTGATACCAGTCCCAGTTCATCTGCATATCCTATGATCTGTGTTGAGCTTTGAATAATTGTCTTTTTCAGCCCTGTGTCCCTAATTACTCCTTCTAGAGCGATATTAAATAGTGTGGTTTGTCGTTGACAGACTGTCTCCTTGTCTTACTTCAAGCTCTATTTTGATGTAATTTGTATCGCCCTCATTTGTTTTAACTTTTGCTGTTGAGTCTTTTATTGTCATTCTAGTTAGTCTTATTAATTTTGCCGGTATCTCCATTTTTTTCATTTCTTTTAATAATTGTTGTCTGTATATGCTGTTGAAGGCCTGTTGGAAGTCGATGAATAGTATGTGTAATTCTATGTCATGTTCATAGCTTTTTTCAATTGTTTGTGTCAGTACGTGTATTGCATCTATTGTTGATCTTCCTTTGATCTATTGTTCTAAAACCCTGTTGATATGGTCCTATAATTTTTTCTGTGTATTGATTTAGTCGGTTTCTTATAATTGTGGTCAATATCTTATACGTTGTATTTAGTAGCATAATTGGTCTGTAGTTGCAGCACTTAGTTGGATCTCCTTTCTTAAAGATTGGTGCGATGTGTCCGTTTTTCCATTCTATGGGCATGCTTTCGTCCTTCCAAATTGTAACCATTAACTTGTGCATTCGCTTCGTGAGCTCCTCTCCGCCGTTGATGATCAGTTCGTTGTTGATTTCATCTGGCCCTGGCGTTTTGTTTACTTTTAGTTGTTTTAATACCTCCATGAATTCCTGATAAGTGGGTGCGACTTCCTCTTCATCTCTGTTATCTCTTATATCCTCATCCTCTGAATATGCCTTATTGTCGTTTTTGTATAGGTCCGTGAAATGTTTTTCCCAATCTTTTTTGTTTATTTTTGTGACAGATTTTTTGGTACTGTGTTGTTGTTTTATCTATTCGAACAATTTCTTGTTGTCTTTATTATTCGTTTCTAATTCTTGCATTTGTTCAGAGATCCATGTGTTCTTCTTTCTTCTATAGAGTTTCAATGCTTCTTGTTTTTCTTTTCTATATTGGTCCAGTTGTTCCTGTTCGGCACTTTGTAGCCATTTGTTTCTTGCGAGGTGCTTCAGTTGACTTTTTTGGTGACATTCCTCATCAAACCATTCTTTCGATTCTTTGTTTTTTTGGAATCCTATTATTTGTTGTGCTGTCTCTATTATGCTGTTCTTTATGTTTTTCCATTCTCCTTCTATTTCTATGTGCTCGTACTGACCCAATTTCTGTTCCAGTTGTTCTGTATATTGTTGCTTTGTTTCTTGCGTTTTCAGATTGGCTATATTCCATTTCCTCCTTTTTCCTTCCTTATGATTATTTGCTTTGATTATTTTCAACTTAAGTTTTGCTATCAACAATATGTGGTCAGTGCCTCCATTTGCCCCTCTATATGACCTTACGTCTTGTACTATTTGTGTCCACTTTTTCGAAATTAGAGTATGATTTATTTGGTTTCCATCCATTCTTCCTGGTATCATCCATGTTATTTTGTTTTCTTTTTTATGTTTATGCCCAGTACTAACTATATATGTATTTGTTGCTGCTGCTAGGTTGCAGATTTCTCCTCCATTATCATTCGTAGTTTCATGAATGGTTTCTTTGCCAGCTACATTACGATTATAGTCCTCCTTTCCGATCTTTGCATTGAAATCACCCAATATTATTAATATGTCATTCCTCGGAATATTTTCACAGGTTTCTTCCAGGATGTCTTAGAATTCTGTTTTATCTTCTTGGTTTGCTTCTTCGGTGGGTGCATAGCAATTGACTATCGAGATGTGGGCTTGTTTATTTTCTTATGTAAGATATCCTGTCATTAACTGCTTTGAATTGTATCAGTTTTTCCCTCATTTTTTTGTTCACCATAAATGCCGTACCATTCGTTCCCTGTTTGTTTTCTCCCGAATAATACATGCTAAAGTTTTTCTTCTCAATTTTTCCTTCTTTCTTCCATCGTATTTCCTGTACGGCTAGGATTTCTAGTTGGTATTTTTTCATTTCAAGAGCTATTTCTTGCATCTTACCTGCTGCCAGCATGGTTCTAATATTCCAAGAGCCCATTCTAATGGGTTTTGTTCTTTTCTTCTTATTGAGATTCTTTCTTTATTTTGTGTGCGTTATTTTGTTTTCGTTAACCGTTTGCATTTCCGAGTCTTTTTTTGCCATGTCAATATCATATTTCAGCCGCTGTTCTTCGTTTATTAGTTTTTTGAATTTTCTATCAGCTGTTCTCTCTCTTCGTCCCATATCTAGATTTTGCCATTTACTATTAATTTCTTGTAGCCGATTTTCATTTGCTTACCTTTGCTTCTTTCGTCCTTTGCTATTTTAGTTATTTCCTTTTGTATTTCTTTTTCTTTCGATGTCCAATCGTTGTTTATATAGATACGATCTTTATGCTGTTTTAGTTTACGTTTCTTGTTTAGGATTTCCATTTTATCCGTGAGGGCTTCTGTTTCTATTGCGCATACTGTTTCTCCTATTTTTTTTGCACTTCTTAGTTTTATTTGTATTTGCAACTCTTGGGCTCTGAAATTTTCCATTTCTTCTTTTAATTTCTTATAATCATTTGTTTCTACTTTCAACCCAGTTACGATCAAGCTTTTCTTTTTGCTAAATTTCTCCAGTTGCTCCATTCATTCATGTAGCTGTTTTACTTCTTTTTTTAGTTTTTGTTTCTCTGCTTTTACACCCATTAACTCTTTATTGGTTTGTTGTTATTCTTTCCTTATTTGTTTTATTTCCTGAAGCATTTCATCGTTTTTATTCATTAGCTCTTTCATTATTGTAATCATAACATTTTCCATGTCTTCCTTGTTTTCGTTGCCTGCTTTGCTTGGTGACCGTTTTTTAATTTTTCTTCTATTAAAACAATCATCCAAGTTTTCTCTTTTGCGTTTCGTTTCATCATCGGTTTCACTTGGAATACCGATATTAGATTATCAACAATACTTAAAAAATGAAAGTTACCAATTCACCGGTAGTTAATGGGTTATCTAAAAATTACCTGCGCACCAGAGTTGCCAGTTGGTCTGTAATTAGGATGGGGATTAAAATAGATACGAAAGATACGAATTCACCGGGACCCGGAAATATGCACACCCTGATATTCTAGTTACGTAAGCTCGTCCGATTGGCGCATGACGTTAACAACAGAGTAAAGCATAGTCCCGTCTATGCGTTCGTAATACGAACGCGAATGAAATTTGAGAATAGTACAAATGAATGAATTATGACTAAAAGAAACTAAGTGATTTTTGTAGTTTAGAGGAAAATTATTAAACTATTTACTTTTATTTAAATTGATTTTCAGTTATTTGTAAAGTTCCCAGTTTCTTGATTATATTGGTATCCGGAAAATAAAAATATTCATATAATCGATATCTACTAAAATTATTATATTTCGTTAGTTGGCAAAAATTGATTAGTGGCCTACACATTAGTAAATATAATTTTTACCAAGGAGAAGAAAAGCCCCAAAATAAAACCATAAATTTAATGGATTGATAAAAAAACAAAATTTTTTACTTTTTAAATAATGTATTTCGACAGATTTAAGTAAGAGGCTTGGAAAAGACAAAAATAAGTTTTACAGTTTTCATGCCATGCACTTTATTTAAATTTTGTGCATGTGAAATAGACGTACATACAGCAACTATGTAGCAGTTTTCATAATTTTTCTTTTACGCAATGTCAGGTTGTTAAGAGACTTGCTTAATTCTTTAATTCGGAAGTACATCCGAGACCTAAAAAATAACTTGTTCGCTTTGTTAGAACAGTCTACAGTTAGACTTTCGGACATAAGGTTGTCTAAATAATTTTTAGTTACCAAAATGGAATCACCATTCATGTGGAAGGAAAAATTGTCTCCAGTTACTTAATATATGACAAGAGAGTGTGTGATGGTTTACATAAACCACACTTACTCAAATGATCAACCCACGTGTACGTTGAAACATCTTCGGATTGAATACTGGAGTCCTTCAATTTATGGCAGATATAACCAGCCAAATTCTCCAAACTATCATACTCGAGGTCACTAATGTTTTTTCATTCTAACTCTCATTGAAAACTTGAAAATCCACAACTGTTTCGTTGTTAGAATCCAGCCTTTGGATCAATTGTCCAGAAATTGGTAAATCTGGGATGTCGTCTGTTTAAACGTTCGAAAATTCGTTCCGTTGTCTCTCCTACCCGTATATAACTTTTATAAAATAAAATAAAGCTTTTTGTTAACACTTTAAAAAAATTTTAATGGGTTTTCCCCGAAAAGAGCTTCATTTTTTGGTACTATGTATCACGTTAAAATATTTGATTTGGAATTTGAAGGATAAGATCGTCTTTTTTATGAGCTACAAATTTACTTTTACTGGTTCTATAGACTAAGAATATACCATTTTTTCGTTTTTTTATATGCTACATTTTTTCCAAGAATATTTTTTCGATATAATACTTACTTTTTGAGTATTTGCGAAAAACCGCCGAAAAACGTGTTTTTTTTTTGTTGAAAAGTAAATATTTTTAGTCGCAAGTGACTCTAGTACCTACTACTAAATTAACCTAGTACCTAAGTTAAAAAAACTCTATAGAACAAAAGTTGCTTAAACTTAGTCAGATCTGTTTCCGGACTTATTTTAAACGTATATTTTTTCACCCTCCAAGTAAAAGCAATCAACGGAACAAATTCAACTTTGAAGTGGGGGATGGGTAGAATCTAAATCCAAATTTTCATGCAATTAGGAGTTTACCCTGAAAATTATGTGTGTTTCTTTTTATCTTTTAAATCATTTTACTTAAAATCATTTTTTAACTATCAAATAATAATTACATATTGAGTTATTTTATTTTTTAAACTTTAATAATATTTATAAAAAATGTTACTTTCTTGTAATGTATTTTTAAAACAAGCAATCATTTAAATAATTATTTTGTAACAATTTGTATTATTTAAGAATATAATAATTACATTTTGGTTTCGTAGTAAGTGTTTTTTAAGAATATTAATGTATAGTTTTAAAATATTGTATTGCAAATAATTATCATTATTAAATGGTTATTATTTGTCAAGTATTCTTTTTCTTTTTTCACACCCTTATGTATGTAATAAAACTAAGGGACTTTCTGAAAGGTCAATCGTAGACTTTAAAGACACAAAAGAAGCGATACTTAAAAGTTACGCCCATTATATATCTTTATATCGTGGGAAATATACAATACAACACGAGCTCCAACCGCTCGACTAATACTCTTTAGAGCTGGCATCAGTGTGTGATCTCGCGTTGAACGGTAAATATCTAAAATTTCGTATATAAGTCCTCCCCTTTACTTTTCAGCGACGGATCTCGTTTCGCTGTAAATTTATCAGAAAAATTTAAGTACAAAAATCTTTTCCCCTCTAAGTGTGCCATGATTAATCTGTTAATTATAAAGATACTTATGAGCAATATACTCCAATAATTAATTTCCTATTGGTGGATCTCGGGTTGTCCTCGATTTAGTCGGATCTCGCCTTGATATGAAGACGTATATATATATATATATATATATATATATATATGTATTTTATTTCAATTTAGGGATATATGTACATATGTGCAGGGGAATGTATGTACGTAGTGAGAGAAGTTACACACTCTATAGCATCCATAGAAAATAATATATTTATCTCAACTGATATACGATATTCGATTTTAGGACACATAATAAACGCCCAAGGGGAGAAATATTGGGATGGGCAAGGGGGTTCTGGTGGTGTAACTAAACCTAGATTTGTAGTAATATCTACTACAGGGGGATCTGTTTTGAGGAATATTTATCTCCTGAACTGCGTATATTTTTGTGTCGGGATTCATGCTTCAGATCTTACACTTTCTGGGTGGACCATTGATGCGGTTGCCGGAAATACGGTTAGTAGAAAGTTTTTTTAAGTTATATCTTAGTTTTTAATTTTTAAGTTACTTTAAAACCAACTTTTCTTATACAAAATATACAGAATGAATTTTATGTATGGAAATAATCAATTATCAGTAGTAATTGCACAAGAGCTCTAAAATTCTATATTAATTTTAGATTATACATATATATAATTTTAGAGATCGAGTGCAATTTGTTGCGATTATTTCATGAATAAAACTGTTCAAAACCAAAATTTTATTGTAAATTATTTATGTAAGTACCATTAAACACACAGTTTTTATAAATATTTGACAATTGAAAGTCATCACTTTTATAATTTTTAAAACCTTAATTGTCATTAATGTCTCTGAATGTATTTTTTCGTAGCAACGAAGGGCATCTGACGTAATATAATTAACGATGGGAAATTACCAAAAATTATCGATTTAATTTAGGTTTCTGTAGCTTTCTATTGGTCAGAATCTCCTATGAATGAAATAATCGGCGCCCGAGCAAGCAAAACAGATCGAAGATAAGTCACTAGAGATAGCGGGAATAGAGCGCCTCACGCTGGCCTGCATTGATCGGGGTAGGATTTCATATGGGAGTCCGTGTACCCAAGACTCCCATATGATAAGCACGTTGCTGATTGAGAGCCCCTATAGCGCATCAGAGTGCTATCGGGGGGTAAGTGGATGGTCTGGAGCATTGAAGCGGGGTGGAGTGATTCCTGCTTACGGGAGTTAATCCTCCTCGCCCCAATGAATTGTATCACCCGAATGTCATTCTCTAGGGGTGAGCAAGTCTCTCAGGCTGGGTTAAATCACTATGCTTGCTTGCTTCAATAATCACTGAAACAGCTTGTACGAATTTTATAAATTTTGCTGGGTAAGGGTTTTATAATGCCGCTGATATTATAGTGGTAACTACATTGTTGCCAGACCTTCCTTTTTTCTGGAAATCTAATGAACTTTCTTATTTCAAATAGAACACCCTGTATATTTTTTGAGTGTTTAAGTCCGTAAGAACTATTTATTAGTTTTCGTGTTATAGTCCCTATACCTAAATGCCACAGTTTCGGAATTATTGCTGCATTTATTCCAAAAAAAATTTCAACAAATTATAAAAATCTTTTTTTTTTCGGTCCGGGTAGATATTATTTTTGGTTCTCTGGATCATTAGGAACAAAAAAGGTCTTTTGTATTTTTTCTCTAAAGTTAATCGTTTCCGAGTTATAAACAATTTAAAACGAAAAAAAATTGAAAAATGACGATTTTCAAGGTTAAAAATCACAAATAGAAGATACTAGTTTTGAAACTACGAAGTACCTAAATTCAAGACCAAACTTTATTTTATCAGTCACCGATAAGTTGTATGGGCTTATTTCATTTTAAAATATTGTTTTTTAGTTGTTAATGCAGCCCGATCGCCCATCCTCTCATAATATGCGCTTCATTAACAATTAAAAAACAATGTTTTATAATAAAATGTTCCAAAAATTCTTACATGGAGCTGATAGAAGAAGGTTGGGCTTGAATTTATGCATTTTGTAGTTTCAAAAAGTATATTTTTTACTTGTGTTTTTGAACATTGAAAATCGTGATTTTCGTTTTTTCAGTTTTAAAATGTTTATAACTGGAAAACGAATAATTTTAGAGAAAAATTGCAAAATACTTTTTTTGTTCGCAATGATCCAAGGAAGTTAAAATAATATCTACCCGGGCCGAAAAAATTGATTTTTATAATTTTTTTAAAATTTTCTTTTTAAATAAATATAAAAATAACTCCGAAAATATGGCATCTAGGAATAGGGAATGTAACATAAAAAATAATCAGTATTTCTTATGGACTTCAAAACGCAAAAAATATACAGGTTGTCCTATTTGAAATAAAAAATTTCATTAGATTTCAGAAAAATGGAAGATTTGACAATATAATTACCACTGTAAGATCGACCGCATTAAAAAACCCTTAGACACCAAAACATATAAAAATCGTGCAAGCCGTTTCCGAGATAATTGAGGGTTTCCATACATAAAATTCACTCTGTATGTCGATATTATGGTATGAACATTTGTTTGTTCCTTACTTTATATATTTATACTCCTTCTTCTTCTTCTTCAGCCTTCAGTAATCCAAATTTGGACATAGGCCTCCCCCAATTCAATCCAGTGTTTTATATTTCCCGCCACTTGATTCAAGTTGTGTCCTCCAAACTTCTTTATGTCATCAGCCCATTTCATTTGTGGCCCGCCTCTGCTTCTTCTTCCTAACCACGGTCTCCATTGTTGTATTTCGTGATTCCATCTTTTATCCTTCAGTCGGGCATTGTGTCCTGCGAAGCTCCATTTTAATTTCGCAGCATGTTCTCCAGTGTCTTTTACTTTGGTTTTGCTTCTAATCAATTTATTTGATTTTTGTCTATAAGCCTCACCCCGAACATTGACCTTTCTATCGCTCTTTGTGCCTTTACTATTTTATCCATATTGGCCTTGGTGAGTGTCCACGTCTGTGAATCATACGTAAGTATAGGGAGGATACACCGATCGTAAACTCTGGTTTCCACAAAAACAAAAAAAAACAAAAAAAATATAAATAAAAATAAAAATGTATACCATTTTTATTCATTCAGTTGCGGTGCGAAACCAAAACTGTCTTAATTTTTACTCAGATCAGAGAGTGCAGCCAGCACTCTTATCGACGATTTCACCTCTTTTTAGCGGTTCATCAGAGACTGCATAGGCTGCTTTTCTCTGGCCCAGGTAAAAATCTTCCACATATCCATCTCCCACCGCAACTGACGAGATGGTAGTAGGTGCCTAGCGGCATCTGCTAAATAAAAGACTAAGTTTTTCAACCTAATACAAATATTTGTAAATTAAATATTTTTAAAAGATTTTTAATTGAAAAACTTTATTGGCCCATTTCCTGGTGACAACCTCCAAGGCTTCTACAATATGCAAGCACATGGATGCTGCAGTGAAGACTAAGGGGAAGGAATTCTACACTATGCAATTCACAACCCCCGTCTGCAGCGTGGTAAAGTTCCAGCGGAAAATAGACCTAGTTACTCTATAGGAGTAATACTAATAAAAATAAAAATAAAAATGTATACCATTTTTATTCATTCAGTTGCGGTGCGAAACCAAAACTGTCTTAATTTTTACTCAGATCAGAGAGTGCAGCCAGCACTCTTATCGACGATTTCACCTCTTTCTAGAGGTTCATCAGAGACTGCATAGGCTGCTTTTCTCTGGCCCAGGTAAAAAATCTTCAACATATCTATCTCCCACCGCAACTGACGAGATGGTAGTAGGTGCCTAGCGGCATCTGCTAAATAAAAGACTAAGTTTTTCAACCTAATAAAAATATTTGTAAATTAAATATTTTTAAAAGATTTTTAATTGAAAAACTTTATTGGCCCATTTCCTGGTGACAACCTCCAAGGCTTCTACAATATGCAAGCACATGGATGCTGCAGTGAAGACTAAGGGGAAGGAATTCTACACTATGCAATTCACAACCCCCGTCTGCAGCGTGGTAAAGTTCCAGCGGAAAATGGACCTAGTTACTCTATAGGAGTAATACTAATAAAAATAAAAATAAAAATGTATACCATTTTTATTCATTCAGTTGCGGTGCGAAACCAAAACTGTCTTAAATTTTACTCAGATCAGAGAGTGCAGCCAGCACTCTTATCGACGATTTCACCTCTTTTTAGAGGTTCATCAGAGACTGCATAGGCTGCTTTTCTCTGGCCCAGGTAAAAATCTTCGACATATCCATCTCCCACCGCAACTGACGAGATGGTAGTAGGTGCCTAGCGGCATCTGCTAAATAAAAGACTAAGTTTTTCAACCTAATAAAAATATTTGTAAATTAAATATTTTTAAAAGATTTTTAATTGAAAAACTTTATTGGCCCATTTCCTGGTGACAACCTCCAAGGCTTCTAGAATTCCTTCCCCTTAGTCTTCACTGCAGCATCCATGTGCTTGCATATTGTAGAAGCCTTGGAGGTTTTCACCAGGAAATGGGCCAATAAAGTTTTTCAATTAAAAATCTTTTAAAAATATTTAATTTACAAATATTTTTATTAGGTTGAAAAACTTAGTCTTTTATTTAGCAGATGCCGCTAGGCACCTACTACCATCTCGTCAGTTGCGGTGGGAGATGGATATGTCGAAGATTTTTACCTGGGCCAGAGAAAAGCAGCCTATGCAGTCTCTGATGAACCTCTAAAAAGAGGTGAAATCGTCGATAAGAGTGCTGGCTGCACTCTCTGATCTGATTAAAAATTAAGACAATTTTGGTTTCGCACCGCAACTGAATGAATAAAAATGGTATACATTTTTATTTTTATTTTTATTTTTATTAGTATTACTCCTATAGAGTAACTAGGTCCATTTTCCGCTGGAACTTTACCAAGCTGCAGACGGGGGTTGTGAATTGCATAGTGTAGAATTCCTTCCCCTTAGTCTTCACTGCAGCATCCATGTGCTTGCATATTGTAGAAGCCTTGGAGGTTGTCACCAGGAAATGGGCCAATAAAGTTTTTCAATTAAAAATCTTTTAATAATATTTAATTTACAAATATTTTTATTAGGTTGAAAAACTTAGTCTTTTAAAAAAAATATACTCCTTACAACTTATAAAATAACATTGATCTGAAGATATTCTCTTATAGCATCTTAACCCTCCGTTAGTCGCGCGGTCTACAATCGTAGACCACTCTCTTTTAAGTAATCTCTAATTCCAGAAAGCCCACACGCCCCCATCCCGCTCAGTAGCTGTCAATAATACTTCCAACTTACTCTTCAGTTTGCTAAACGCCGCCGATCTGTTTGCATTATTTTTTTACCAATATTCAAAAAGCACTGGTCTACAACTGTAGACCGCGCGACTTAACGCGTTCTAGTTTTTAGTTGTATATATAAAGCTAATATGTAGCCTGCTGTGTATATAAAGCTAATACCATAAATGAAAAAGTTTCAAGAAGCGACTTAATTGAAAACTTAGCATGGGAACTAATCAAACCGCAAATTGAATATGGATCAACTATACCTTCCCTGCTAAGAGAACTTAGACGACGAGCTCGCGTACTGCTCGGAGTTCAAGAAGTCGTACCCCCTCCCCCTAATATTCCAACAAATTACGTGGGACGATGTATTTGTGCACGAATTTTCAATATGTCAACAAGAACGGCATGCCAAAGATGTGACAAATTTGCATACAAGGATCATCTCAGGGATATTTGCACTGAATGTTTGACGGACTAAAATTGTGCCACTTTTACCGTTTAATAGTTTTGTTCGTTTTTTAATTTTTAGTTCTATTTTTCATTATTCGTCCCTGTTGGTCATTAAAAACGAAAGGATAATCATTTTTAAATAAAACAAAGTTACAATATCTGGGACAAGTAATGAGGGAACAGCGATATGAACTGTTAATACTAATAATACAGGGAAAAATCAGAGGAGGAATGAGTATAGGAAGATGGAGAGTGTTCTGGTTGAAGAACTTAAGGAACTGGTTTAAGTGTAGTTCTATAGAACTCTTCAAAGTAGCGGTTGGTTGAGTAAAGATAGTGGTGATGATAATATCATTACCATGGATATTATCCAACCTCCGATTGGAAGACGGCACTTAAAGAAGTAGAAAAATAAAACAGATGTTAACAATTGTTTTTCTTCTAAGAATGAATTTTAGTTAAAACAAATAATTTGGTTCTATCGTATAAGGATTTATAGACCAGGACGCATCTGTAAAAATAATAGTACATTTGGACGTTGAGAGGTGACTCAAATTTTTTTGCAGAAATTGCTTGAAAATATATCAAGTAATAATATTTAAGTTATCCTCCCTCTCAAAAAGGTCCGGAACATTGTTTAAATAATCAAAATGTCAGAAAATTAAGGAAAAATTCGATTTTTTTCTTGGTTTTTTGATTATAACTTTAAAAGTATTAATTTCCGAGAAAAGTTGTACTAACATAAAAGTTGCGTAATTACATTTCCTACAAAATAGAATTGGTTAAAAATTTAAAAAACAGTCACCCTTGTTGCAAAATAGCAATAATTGCGAAAAAACTATACAAAAACAAGTATTCGCATTTTACGTTTTTCAACCATTTATGTTACACTTATGACCCTCATATTTTACCCAGAAAAACTTTATGATACAGTAAAACAATACTGTCAATTTCATTAAGATCAGTTCAATAAATTTTGCAAAATAAATTTTGCAATCCAGCTTTCGTAAAAAAAATTCATTTGTTCAAAATGTTACAGGACTGAAAATAAAGCAGATAGCAAGTTGAAATTTTTTTTGCATATAGAAGTCTACTGTACCTTTCATTTGCAATTTTGTAAAATTAAAATCGATTAACACCACGGCGGCAGGAATTTTTTTAAATAAACATTAATTATTGGTGCTACGCGCAGGACAGCGGATAGTTTGCTCTGATTGGGCATTCCAATGACCTTTGATAATGATTGATACATTTTAATTTTTAGTAAATTTCGATATAAATAAATAAATTTGTTTATTGCAAAATAAAAACACATACTCTATCCTTTGAAATAACACTTTTATTAGCAAAAACTTTCTTTGTTCATATATTTTAACTTAAAACATAAAAGTTCATTATTTTTAAACATATGCAATTGTTTAAACAATATTTCACAAACAATAATAAAATTAGTTTGATTTTTGTGGAATTAAAATATTAAAATACAACAAAATATAGAGTAAGAAAATAATATATTAGATAAACATTGAAAGAAATTTTGGTGGAAATCCACTTGTGTGAAGCGAACACCGCTCTCATGCGCGTAGCACCAAAAATTATTGTTTATTTAAAAAATTTCCTGACGCCGTGGTAATTAATCGATTTTAATTTTGCAAATTGCAAATGAAAGTTGCAGTACACTTCTATAAGTAAAAAGAAGTTCAACTTGCTATCTGCTTTATTTTCAGTCCTGTAACATTTTGAAGAAATGATTTTATTTTTGCTCTAGCTGGATTGCAAAATTTATTTTGCAAAATCTATTGAACCGATCTTAATGGAATTTACAGTATTGTTTTACTGTATCATAAAGTTTTTTTGGATGAAACATGAAGGTCCTAAGTGTAGCATAAATGGTTGAAAAACGTAAAATGCGAATACTTGTTTTTGTATGGTCTTTTCGCAATTATTGCTATTTTGCAACTAGGGTGACTATGTTCTAAATTTTTAACTAATTCTATATTGTAGCAAATTTAATTACGCAACTTTTATGTCAGTACAACTTTTCTCGAAAATGAACACTTTTAAAGTTATAATCAAAAAACGAAGCAAAAAATCGAATTTTTCCTTAATTTTTTGACATTTTGATTATTTAAACAATGTTCCGGACCTTTTTGAGAGGGAGGATAACTCAAATATTATTATTTGGTTAATTTTCAAGCAATTTCTGCAAAAAAATTTAAGTCACCTCTCAACGTCCATCTCAAAACAGATGCGCCCTGGACTATTAATGATTATCTTTTTAACATGATTATTTTTTTAACATTTTAGTCCAAGTAATGAAGCTTAAAATAGGACAAAACCTCGCAAATTTTACAGAATGGATAGATTTTCTTGAAAATTTGAGAATAAGTAGTGAATAATCCAAGGATCAAAATCTATATGAGGCCGAAAGGCGCTTTTACCATGGGGATGGTTGCCACCCCATGTCAGGGGTGGAAATTTTTTATTTTATCTGGACCGCCAAAGTTGGTAAAAACATTCATTCTAAGCAAGAAACGTTCTATACATTTTTTTGATAAAGTTAATAGTTTTCGATTTATTCGCTATCGAAAGTCTTAGTTTTATATCGAAAAAATCAATGTTTTTAATCAGTTTCCTGCTAATAACTCAAAAAGTTTTCGTTTTATCAAAAGAACTTTACTTAACAAAAATGTACCTTTTAAAAAAATAAACAAAACCGTTTTTTAATTTTCTTTAAGGCCAATAGTAATCGAGCTCTACTTTATTAGTTATTATATTATGTTAGCTCTTCTTCGTCGAATGCTAAATATTGTAGTTTCAAAGTCAAAAGACGGGAAAACTATGCATCTTTCGAGGATAACTTATTTAAACCAATTTAAAGTATTTAAAAATACATATCTCCTGAAATAAAACAGTAGTCTGTAGCTCAAAAATTAAGTGACTTATAATAAAAAGAATGTCAGTCCCTATTTTTTTCAGCGAAAAACTACTCACCACCCTAATTAAAATTAGTCATTAACCTTATTTGGTCTTCTTTATTTATGTATTATTAATAGGTTCTAGAGGTTGGCCGGCTTATAATGATTAGTTTTAAAAAAAATGGAGTTAAAAGCTAATAACGAATATTTGTAGTTTGGAAAAAAATCCATTTTCTTCATAATAGAAAGATAAGTATCAGAGATACGAAAAAATATTTAAATATAAAATTGTAGCTATTTAATTTCCAAGAAAATGGTTTGAAAAACTTTTTTTACGGCGAAATTTGAGTGAGCTATTGACAATTAAAACTTTTAATAACATGCAAAAACAACCTTTACAAATCTTTTCAAAGTCACCTCTTTTTGCGACTGATGATTTTTAAAAGATTTATATTAATAGCCTTATAGATCCTATAAAAACCTATAAAATTCTTTTTTAAAAAACTTTCTTGGATAAAAAATTAAAAAGTTAAGGTTAAAAAATGAATATATTTTTTTGAAAAAAAAAAGGAGAAATCCAATTGGAATCATAATAATGTAAGTTAGCGGTGTTTTTAGTCATTGGCTTTATTCATTCTTCTTTATTTATGCATTATTAATAGATTCCAGAAGTTTGACTGGCGTATAATGATTAGTTTTAAAAAAACTGGGGTTAAAAACGAATAACGAATTTTTGTTGTTTGGTAAGAATGCTATTTTCTTCAGAATAAATAGATTAGCATCAGAGATACGAAAAATTTTTTTAATATGAAATTGTAGTTTATTTAGTTCTCAAGAAGTTGGTTTGAAAAAAATTTTTCTACGGCAAAAATTGAGTAAATCATAAATGAGTAAAATATCGAAAAACTTTTTTTTATAGAAAACTAACACTTTCGATAGCTAATAAATCGAAAACTATTAATTTTATCAAAAAATGTATAGAACATTAAGATGAGTTTTCAATCCTAATAGCATTATTATTATTATTTAAAAATATTAAAATATTACAAAAGATTTTTAAATTGAAAACTTATTGATCCATTTTCTTGATAACACCTCCATGACTTCTAAAATTTGCCAGCCAGATGGATACTGAAGCGAAGAAGATAAGAGGGAATTCAAAAAACTTACAATTCACGACAATGTCTGTTCAGCTGGTAAATTCCAACAGAAAATGGACCTAAGCTACTCAAAGAAGTAACGACCAATATAAAAATAAAATAAAAATTCCATTTTTATTCAGTTGCAATGCGAAGGCAAAACAATCTTATTTTTCACTTAAAATACGGAGAGCAGTCCAGCCCTCTGAATCGACGATTTTCGACTCTTGTTGGAGTCTCATCGGAGAGAACGTAGGCCTGCTTATCCATAACTCAAGTGATCAATACCAAGAGTTTATCCCCCACACCGCAACTGACGTGAATGGACTAGGTGACTAGCGTCATATGACAATTGAAAGATGAAATAGTTTTCAATCCTAATAGCATTATTATTAATATTTAAAAATATTAAAATATTACTAAAAGATTTTTTTTAAATATTTAAAAAGAGGTATTGGACTATCCACTACTTATTCTCAAATTTTCAAGCAAATCGATCCATTCTGTAAAAATTGCGAGGTGAAAAGCTTCGGTTCCTGGACTATTTACGTTGTGATTTGATTTTTAATTTAGACTAGCAGTGAAATGCTAAAAATAACCCAATGAAACGAGTTCATATTTTTGGTCAGATACATAAAGTACAAGATGAAAAATCTTTACGTATACGCACAAACTGCTTCTCGCTAATAAATAATCTCCATAGCACTAGCAGCTAATTGATTATTTGGGAGCATATGAAATCAAAGAGAATTTACCTAACACACAGCATCTGGATACTAAGTATTTAGGGTCAGTGATAAGCCAAGATGGTACTTTTGTGAAAGATATAGAAATGAAAATAGCACGCGTTAACCAAATCACGAAAGCACTTCATAAAATTAAATGGAACTACACTTTAACCAAAGTAAATAAAAAATGGGATCTTCCAAAGCATTGTGCTCAATATTACCCTATATATTATTTTGTAGAGCGGAAGTATGGCCAATGACAACAACAATACGGACAGTTGAATTGGACTTTATGAGAAGATGTCTACAAATCACCAGCTAGAATAGAATAAGAACAGAGGAAATATGAAACAGAATGATAGTAGAATATTCTCAATTACAGAACAGTTACAAAATGAAGCCCTGCAGTGTTAATGTCCGTGGTCCAGGTCATGTACAATGGGGTGGAATGAAAAAAATATGTTTATAATTTCAATGTGTAATAGTGACAGAAAGTTGCCTATAGCCATTGTTAAGCCACAAATAAAATATTTTTCCAAACAAAATATTTTTAGAGGTGCCGCAAAAGGGTTGAAAGTTAGAATTTTTAGTTAAATTTTGCGAATTTTTAGGACGTTGGTTTGGTGAACAATAGTTATTGTAATATCTTAATTCCTATTTTCAACGATAAATGCACACTCTAAAACTACTCCTTCAAGATAATTTTAGTTTTAACTTACAACAATCCAATATTTATTTTTACTAAAACTGGCAAAGTTTGAACTTGAATTCCACATTTAAACAAATATTTAATAGTAAAATATCTATTTCATTCCTTGATATAATTTAACATTCTAACTATAGTAGAAGAGCACATTTCAATAGTAGACGAACCTGGATCAACCTTCCTAGAGCATATAACCCCTGCTTCCGGAATAGGTGAAGCATAAAAGATATCATAACGGAGCATTTTCAAGGTGACAATCCTTTGAACATTTCCAATATAACAGCTGTCGGATGTAATGGAACTGCCACTAACACCGGTGTTAACAATGGTGTAACTACTTTAATAGAAAAAAACCTAAATAAGCTGCTGAAGTGGCTGATTTATTTGTTCTATACCAATGAATTGCGTTTGCGTCATTTGTTTTGCACAATGGATGGAAAGACTAAAGGCCCTAATGAATTTGGAGGGCTTTTAGGCAAAGAACTTGAAACCTGTAACCAGCTTCCTGTGGTTAATTTCGCTCCCATACAAAACAACCTCCCAATTCTCGAGATTAAGGGTGATCTAAGCACAGATCAAAAATATTTACTTATAATGTGCAAAGCAATCTCCAGTGGTGTATGTCCTTCTGATTTTTCTTTTAAAACCCCTGGGAAATTAGCTCATCAACGATGGCTTACGTTTGCCAATCGCCTTCCTTGGATATATGTTGCAACCGAGAATCCTTCAAATAATCTGAAAGCTTTAGCTATGTATGTGATGAAGGTGTATGCCCCAGTCTGGTGCCATGTCAAATTGATAGTTTTTTCGCTAAGTCAATACTTTTCGATTTATTTGGCAGTGAATATGTTCATTTTTTCAACAAAATAACCACGCTTTTAGACGGTTTTTTGCAAATAACTCAAATAGTAAGTATTTTGTCAAAAAAACATTCTTAGGAAAAATACAGCCTATAAAATATTTAAAAAAACGGTGAATATATCACGTCTCTACACTTAGTAGAAACAGAGTTATAGCTAATGAAAAGTAGGTTCATATTCGTCAAATTCCAAATGGGATACTTTAACGTGAAATAACCAAAAATGAAGCACATTTCGGGGAAAAACTAATTACAACTTATTTAAAGTGTTTAAAAAAAGCTTCATTTTTGTTTTATAAAAAAAATTCTAGCATCAAAATTAAACAAGTTACGCTCAAAATAAAGTTAGTCCCTTTTGGTTTTGGTAAAAAAATCGAGAAAATCACCCCCTAATTAGTATCTTAAATGAACTTAATCGTTACGACTTTACAAGTTTCTTGACTCGTGTATATATTGTTTATATGATCTGTAAGTTTGATCGGTCCAAAGTCCTGTCCTGATTATTGAGAGGGCTGTAGTTAAAAGGGGTTGAAAGAGTCACTGATCACGACTGTATGCAAATTTAGAAACACCAAATCTCAATCAATTTTTGTCTAACAGAAAAAAAAAAGATACATGATATTCAGAAAAGCAAATCTGACTTTTTTTGTTTTTCGAGATTTTTGGTATCTCTAAAAATTTTTAAGTTATTTTGAAAAAAAGCATATTTTTCAAAATTTAAATTTTTAAAAATTTTACGTTGAAACCAAATTTTTTCAAAAATAAGAACTTTAAATCGATAAAACTTACAGATCATATAAACACAACATAAGTAAAATAATTTGTGGAGCGCTAACGATTAATTCCATTTAAGTTGCTAATTATTGGGTGGTCTTCCCGATTTTTTTTTGCAAAAACAAAAGGGACTAACTTTATTTTGAGCGTAACTTGCTTAAATTTAATGGTAGAAACTTTTTGTAAAAACAAAAATAAAGCTTTTTTAAACACTTTAAAAAAGTTATAATGGGTTTTTCCCAAAAAGTGCTAAATTTTTTGGATATTTCACGTCGAGATATTCTATTTGAAATTTGGTGAATATTAATCTATTTTTCATTGGCTATAACTCTGGTTCTACGAGATCCACAGACCTAACGTGTACACCATTTTTTTTTTTACTTTTTTATAGGCTATATTTTTGCTAAGAACGTTTTTTCCGACAAAATACTTACTTTTTGAGTTATTTGCAGAAACCGTCTAAAAATGTGATTATTTTGTTGAAAAATGAACATATTCACTCGCAAATAACTTGAAAAGTGTTGACTTGGCGAAAAAGCTCTATAGAACAAAAGTTACTTAAAATTAGTCAGTTTATCCATTTCCGGACTTATTTTGGACATATATTTTTTCACCCCCAAAAGGGGGTGAAAGTCACCCCCAGGGCAAAAGCACACATTGGCACAATATAAGTTTTTTTCTTTGGCATGTAAACTATACGTATGCCAAATTTAATGTCAATCCAAGCGGTTCTTTAAAATTTAGAGCAAAAACCGTGAAAGAATGGACTAAAAAGATTATGCCCAAGTTTGAGACAAAAAACAATTTATTTAAGTGTCAAGATGAATATTGTAATTAAATAAATCTTATAGCAGTGTGTACATAGTACGTATAGCAATGATAGTAGTGTTAACTGTTATTAGAAACAATATTTGACCAAGAAATGTTAGTTTCAGCACCAGGTTAAATATATAAAGTATTTGAAATTTTCTGTATTTTTTTGTTAAAAACCTATCTTTTCAAAGCTCTTGCGGCACCTCAAGATGTAAACGTAGAACAAAAATATTTTGTTCTTTTACTGCAGACATGATAATAAGGCAACTTTCGAGTGCTATTAGAAAGTTTAAAAAAAATTTCCTATCCTTTCGTTCCAGCCTAATGTACCGGGTGTCCCAATAAGAATGACTCTCGGCAATATCTCAGGAACCGTTTATACTACAGCTTTGGGAAAAAAAATTTTTAACAAAAGTTGCCTCAAAAAAAGCCTGGAAATTATTTTCATAATTGTAAGTCCTCCGCTAGAGGGCGTAATTGAATAACAAAAATTAAAAAATCGAAATATTACAAAATTTGCCTAACGAAAGGGCACTGGAAATCCGATGTTCGTATTCTTCATAAAATTCTGCGCATATTTCATTTCACAAGTTTAAGTCTACCTGTGCAAATAAGAGGTGGGGGCGAGTGGGAACCTTGTTATGAAAAAATCGCTGTAAGTCCGGTTCTGCTTAATCGATTTTTGCAAACTTAGTCTTGTTAAAAACAGCTCTTTTTCGTTAATGTAATAGTTATAATTTGGAAACAGCCTATTATGTAGTATGCCGGCTAGGAGGCGCTATTTATTTTTTTTATAAATCTAGTTTTCCTTGGAAAATATTAAATACAAGTATGTATTTTTTTCCTGTATTACAAAATTAGACCAAATTAGTAACAGAATACCGAAAACCGCATGTCGATACCTTTATTCTATCTCGAGATATCTTAAGACACGTGTAAATTTTAAACATAACTGTTGCTGTCATAATATAAGTGGAAATATATAGAAGCAAGTAGTGTGCTTTGGAAAAAAACAAAGAAACATGTTCCAGATGTCACCGCATATAATAAATCAAAACAAAATAAGACAAATAACACTATAAAATATAACCAAAAAAAAGTATGTGTACTTTATACAAAAAGAATTATAAATCTATTATTATGATTTTAACGAACAAAATATATTTTAAACTGTTTAATTGTATTTTTATTTAAATATTAAACTAATTTTAATACTTAAAATAATATCAAAAATTAAAAATAACGTTAATACGTAGAATCGTAGAAAATGTTAAATGTTAAAATGTTAAAAAAATTATGATTTACTGATTTGACACATAATTTGACACATGATGACTTTTTGAAGTTAATACTTCTAATCGTTCTATTTTTTCCCATAGCACACTACTTGTTTCCATTTTGACTTCCTTAAATTAGTTTACCGGTGACAGTAACAGTTATGTATTTATCTTAGTTGAGAATAGGATAATTAGTATTAAAATATAATGAATTAAAAATTAAGAATTTGTGTAGAAAATCTGACGTTTTTACATTTTCTATGATTCATCGAGAGAAAAGCAAATGCGCGGAGGCAACAATTCATAAAAATTTATATATTAACGCTATTTTTAAGTTTTGGTATTATGTTAAGTATTAAGATTAGTGCAATATTCAAATAAAAATAAAATTAAACTGTTTAAAATATATTTATTCCGTTAAAATCATAATAATAGAAGTATAACTTCTTACGCGCGTACTAAGTACACACACACACACACACACACACACACTTTTTTTGTTATATTTTATAGTGCTATTTGTCTTATTGTTGTTTTGATTCATTATATACGGTGACATCTGGACAATGTTTCTTTCTTTTTTTTCCATAGCGCACTACTTGCTTTTATATATTTCCACTTATATGACAGCAAAAGGTATGTTTAAAATTTACACGTTTCTTAACCCTTAAGTACTAACACACCGTCTCTCAGACGGCATCGTTTGTTGAAAGTGGGATATTTCCCTTCCTAGAAAAATTTGAAGGTCATCCGTTTATGACTTTTCAAGTTGGGTTGTTATTTACTAGTATTGAATTCGGCAATTTGATGCAGGTTGTTATTCGAAAGATATTTAGACTCAAAGTGTGATTTCCGTCTAATAGACGGGGTGTTAGTGTTTGTGCCCAGTTCGTCATTAAACATAATGTGCCCCAGTTCGTCAAAAAGTTCAAATAAGGGGATAAAGACTATGAGGAAACTCTTTTGAAATGACTTGATGAGGTAGAAGACGACGTAAGCGAAGTGGGATCAATTTGTGATGAAAATGTTGCCACTGACTACCATTGCTACACTGTACAAATTTTAGTGCCTGTCAGTTTTTTTTGTTTTAATATTTTTTAAAAAAAATTTTATTTTCATGTTTATTACTCTTTGTTTAACTGGATTATAAATTTTTATCAAGATTCTTTAATTTGTTTCATTTTTATCACACTTTTTTTCAGGAATAAAAAGTTACACAAACAATCCTGCCATTCTTGTTATAATGTTTTGTATTTTAATAAATACAGAAAAACTAGATCAATTACTGTGTTTTTTAGATAAGTAATACTTTCAGTAAGTCATCGAAATATTTTTTTGCATTATAATATTTAACAAAAGAAAAATAACCAGTAAAATGTGAAACCCGTCTGTCAGGCGGTTAGTTAGTGTTTGCGCCATTGATTTAAGATGTTAGTACTTAAGGGTTAAGATATCTCGAGATAGAATAAAGGTATCGACATGCGGTTTTAGGTATTCTGTTGCTAATTTGATCTTATTTTGTAATACAGGAAAAAAATACATACTTGTATTTAATACTTTCCAAAGAAAACTAGATTTCTAAAAAAACATAAATAGAGCCTCCTAGCCGGCATATTACGTAATAGGCTGTTTCCAAATTATAACTATTACATTGACGAAAAAGGGCTGTTTTCAACAAGACCAAGTTTGCAAAAATCGATTAAGCAGAACCGGACTTCCAGCGATTTTTTCATAATAAGGTTCCCACTCACCCCCACCTCTTATTTGCACAGGTAGACTTAAACTTGTGAAATAAAATATGCGCAGAATTTTATGAAGAATACGATGATCGGATTTCCAGTGCCCTTTCATTAGGCAAATTTTGTAATATTTCGATTTTTTAATTTTTGATATTCAATTACGCCCTCTAGCGGAGGACTTACAATTATGAAAATAATTTCCAGGCTTTTCTCGAGGCAACTGTTATTATAAAAATTTTTTTCTGAAAGCTGTAGTATAAACGGTTTCTGAGATATGGCCGAGAGCGATTCTTATTGGTACACCAGGTACAAAGAATGCCAGAGCACAGATGGCCGAAAAGAATATTGGACTAAGACCCGGAAAGAAGAAAAAGAGTAAGACCTACTATGAGATGGAACACTTACATAAGAAATGCTATGATAGATATAAACCTGAGAGAAAGTAATTAAGAGAATATAGTGCCATGCAGGACGTAAATGACGAACTCATAGTGGGAAAAAGTCGAAGAAGAAGACTAAGAAGAATATCATCAGAAAAACTACCACCTATATCTATATCGATAAAGACAAAGAAAATATTTAAAGCAGAATGGACCATGAATATAACGCTTTTTTAATTTGCAATTACATTTACAACTACGTCATAATTAAAAAACAATTCTAGTAAATGTAATTTAGCACTATCCTTCAAAATAAATGTTTTGGCAATGTTCATAATTTATGTTTGTGATTAAAACTGTGTTTTGATTGTGTTAAATTATTAACTGTAAGTAGGTATTTAATAAAAACATTGTATACTCCTTAATGTTGAACATGTTGACAGTGACTATGCACAAGCCGAAAAATAAAAGCCGATTCATTCACTATAATTAGACGAGGGGGGCATTTAGCACAAAGTAAATAAATTTTTAAATACAGCACCTAGAGACTTGCAGTTTTTTGAATTATGTTCAGGATGACGTCAGGAAAAAAGTCTACTATTCAAACATTGATGGAAATGCATAATTGCACTGTAAAGTGCATAAAATGCATCCAAAATTGCATAAATATAAAAATAAAGTCAAAATCAGTATACTAAGGAGCAACATTTATTATTTGCGGGGTTTTGGGGTCATTGAATACGATTAGGCAATCAGATCAGACCTCCCGGATCACCTAGTGTCCAAGGTCAGTGCAAGAGACGTCATCTTCTGGAGTTTCGATGGTTTTCGGCATTAAATCGATGCAAACGGATTACTCAAGGGTTTTAGGAGTCACTAAGTACTAATATGCCATCAGAATTGACCTTCTGAGTACCTGGTGCTTAGGGTCGCTACTAAGGTACGTCATCTTCTGGACTGGACTACTCGGGGGGTTTTTGAGGTGGTTAAACACGAATATGCCATCAGAACAGACCTCTGGATCACCTGGTGCCCAAGGTCACTGCAAGGGACGTCATCTTCTGGAGTTTCGAGTGCTTTCGGTATTAAATTGATGCAAATGGATTACTTACGGGTTTCTGGGGTCGCTTAACACGAATATGCCATCAGAATATTGAATTCATTCCGGATTACCTGGTACCCAGGATCGCTACTAAGGCACGTAATCTTCTGGAGCTTCGAGTGCCTTCGGCAATAAATTGATGTAAGTGGATTACTCACGGTTTTTTTGGGGTCAGTGAACACGAATATGATATCAGAACTGAACTCCGGAATACCTGGTGCCCAAGGTGGCTACTAGGGCACGTTATCTTCTGGGGTTTCAAGGGTTTTCGGCATTTAATTGATGCAAATGAATTACTGGGGGGTTTTTGGGGTCGATAGACATGAATAGGTCATCAGAATTGACCTCCTAGTACATGGTACCCAGGGTCGCTACTAAGGTACGTCATCTTCTGAGTTTTCGAGGGTTTTCGGCATTAAATAGATGCAAATGGATTACTGGAGGGTTTTGAGGTCTCTTAACACGAATATGCCATCAGAGTTTCGAAAGTTTTAGGTACTCAATTGATGCAAACAGACTGCTCACGGGTTTTTAAGGTTGCTAAACACAAATACACCATCAGAAGAGACACCGGAGCACCTGGGCCTACGGCCCGTTATCCTCTTTAGTTTTGAGGGCTTTTGATATTAAATAGATTCAAACGGATTACTAATTGGTTTTTGGGGTTGCTGAAGACAAATACGCCGTCAGAACAAACACCGGAGCACCTGGTGCCTAAGGTATATCATCTTATGGAGTTTAGAAAAATTTTGGTACTAAATTGATGTAAACGAATTGCTCATGGGTTTTTGGGTTTGCGGAATACGAACTCTACTATGTTGATCTATTTATTTTTCTTTATTCGAGTGATAATATGCGTTGACGTTATTAGTGATTATCGTAATCACAAGATACTCCAGAATTCCTCATGTAAGCCATATTTGTGTTCAACAACCCAAAAACCAAAAAGTTTTTTCATCAATTTAGTATCGAACACTCTCGAACGTCCAAAAGATTACGTGCTTTATGCTCCGGGTGCTCCTAGGGTGAGATCCGATGGCGTGTTCGCGTTCATCAACCCCAAGAACCTATGAGTAATCCGTTTGCACCAATTTAGTACCGAAGACTCTCGAAGCTCCAGAAGATGACGCCCTTAGTAATAACCTTGGGCACCAGGTTCTCCGGGATTCAATTCCTGTGGCATATTCGTATTTAGCGACCTTAAGAACCCCTCAGTAATCCATTTGCATCAATTTAATGCCGAAATTTCTCGAAACTCCAGAAGATAATGTCCCTTGCAGTCACCCTCGGCACTAGATGCTCCGTGGGTTTCTTCTAATGGCATATTCGTGTTTAGCTGACTCAAAAACCCACCGAGTAATCCATTTGCATCCCTTGTATGCTGAAAACTCTCGAAACTTAAGAAGATGGCGTGCCCTAGTAGCGATCCTGGTCACCAGATACTCCGGAGTTCAATTCTGATATCATAATCGTGTTTAGCAACTCCAAAAATACGTAAGTAATCCATTAACATCAATTTAGTACCGAAAGCCCTCGAAACTCCAGAAGATTACGTCCCTTGCAGTGACTTTGGGCACCAGGTTTTCAAGAAGTCTGTTCTGGTGGCATATTCGTGTTTAACCACCTCAAAAACCCCCCGAGTAGTCCAGTTACATCAATATAGTGCCGAAGTACCTCGAATCTCCAGAATATGACGTGAAGTAGCGACCCTGGGCACCAGGTACTCCGGAGGTCAATTCTGATATGATATTCGTATTTAGCGACACCTAAAACTCGTGAGCAATCCGTTTGCATCGATTTAATGCCGAAAGCCATAGAAACTCCAGAAGATGACGTCTCTTGCCGTGACCTTGGGCACCAGGTGATCCGGGGATCAGTTCTGATGGCGTAATCTTATTCAGTGACTCCAAAAACCCCCCAAATAATAAATTTTATTCCTTAGTATACTTATTTTTACTTTATTTTTATATTTATGCAATTTTGGATACATTTTATGCACTTTACATTGCAATTATGCATTTCCAACCATTTTTGAATAGTAGACTGTTTCGTGACGTCATCCTGAACATAATGCAAAAAACTGCAAGTATCTAGGTGCTGTATTTAAAAATTTATTTATTCGGGTATTTTTAGTGCTAAATGCCCTGGTCTAAATAGTGAAAGAATTGCAAACAACTTTTAATCAGCATTTAACACTGAACTTACAATGGACATTGATCGTTTTGTATATGTTTTACTTGTTTCCCGTTTTGTAGAAAATTAATTTTCTCCTTTAAAATAAGAAAAATGCCTGATACGCTCAAAAAAAAATACAGTTAATGTAACAGGTTTAAATATGGCGAAATGAAATTGGCGAATATGACTTTGAAAAGGTAGAACACTTTAAATATCTTGGAGATTCTTGAAACTAATGATAGAAGCATAGTAATCAATGAAAGAATCAAGTCAGGAAACAAAACCTACGGCAAATACAACTTCCTCAAAAATATAAGAAGCTTAATCAGAATATTAACTGAAAATTTACAGAGGAGTAATCAATGTGTCTGACAGAAAGGAGAATAGGGGCACACTAAACTTAGGTAATAATTAATTTTAAAACTGATGAACTACGAAGTAATGATTCAATAAAATTGTGTTTTGACTAGGACAGTTTTGGGGTAGTTCTGATTTCTTTCATTATATATGGATTTTGGGCTGCTGAATCCGAATATGAGTTTTGCGGACAAAATTTCTTGCCGGAACATTGAAAAAATCGCGAAAAAAGCGAAAAATGTCAGCTTTCTTCCGCTTTTTTGCTCAAATCTCGAAAACTATTAACTTTTAGTAAATGGTCTGTTAACAGAAATTAAAGTACTTAAAATTATCTACAAATATAATTATTTACTTTTGTTCAGACAAACCGTTCGGTCTAAAGTACAAGTTGAAATTTGCCAATTTTGAACGGTCTCGGCAAAACCCACTTTTTACATTGCAAAACATTATTTTTTAATAGAATACTGTCATTTGATAAATTTCTCCTAGTTTTCTGTACAAATAATAAATGTTAGTTCATGGGTATGGTATGTCTCTTGTGATAGCTTTCATGAGTCCATTCCGTCCTAAGAGGCCGGGAATGTCTCAGCTTTTCCCTTAGAACCACAGAAGATCAAGCTCAGATGGAGTCACAGTTTCAGTTGGTGTGGACATTTCCTTCGGATCTTTTATCTCGATTTCTGATAAACCTTGAGGTTTTGTCCCTTTTAAAATGAATTATTTGAACAGCTCTCTGATTTCCATAAACCTCAGGCGCGGGTTTCTTCTTTATCCGAGGAATGGATTGCTTAGGAGCTACTGCATGTTTTGGTGCAATAAAAGAAAAGCCACATATGACGTGAAAAGTGTGGTATTCGTCGATTGTGTGTACGTTAAAATCAGCGTTATCGTACACCTGCTGTGTAAAGCACGGCAGGTCAATTTTCTGCGGATCGCCTGCGAATACTGACACTTCCAGGCCAGCAGCTTCTGTATAGGATTAACAAAACCCCAAAGAGGAAACTACACCAACCTATTTTCTTGAGCTGTACTTTTTGTAGAAAAAAACGGCCAACCCTGCAAGGAATGGTGAGACCAACTATCCGGGCCTTACTGCTGCTACAAGACTTTGAGCAAGCGCGTTGCTTATCTGGAAGTGTCAGCAATCGCAGGCGATCCGCAGAAAATTGACCAGCCGTGCTTTACACAACAGGTGTACGAAAACGCTGATTTTAACCCTTTCCATGACAGGCCTTAAGTTGCATGTTTGTCCCTCAATCATAAAGGTTTTTTCATGCTTAGAGTCCCATTGCCTTATATATACGTCGCACATAAATAAACAAATAAATAACCAAAACATGTTTTTAATGAGTTTTTTTTTAACCAACTTAAACGTTTTCTTTTCAGAAGTACTCATCAGAGAGCAAAACCAACTTGAAAAAATGTAACTAACTTAAAAAAAAATAATGTAATGTAAATTAACATTAAATGTTTTCTTTTATGTGGTACTTCCCAAAACATGACACTACGCAAAGGCCGATTCGCTTCTCGAAGTACCTCGATTCGCTTCTTTTTTTTCTGGCCTTTTCTGTCGCTGCAAACGCTTTACCTTCTAGCAGCTACCTATAAGCGTTTCCACCAGTGCTACAATATAGCATATATCTAAAATATGTGAACAAATATATACGGCAATGGGTCAGCATGACCTGTCTTAGGTGCCAACATTTTGAGTCTTTGGGAACAATAATCTAACATTTTCGAACATATTTCTACGGCATTGTGACACCAATGAGTCTAAAATTTTATAAGCAACGCATATTTTTGGCTTTGGTAAATTGAGACCATAACACCTTGAACGTATATATACGGCGGCTGGGAATAAAGAGCCACTTTTTCAAAAACATATATGCAGCGTTGGGACAGAAAGGGTTAATGTACATAAAATCGACGGATACCACACTTATTGCGTCATGGGTGGCATTTATTGTATTGCACCAAAACATGCAATACCTCCTAACCTATCCATTCCTCGGCTAAAATCTAAACCCGCACCTGAGGTTTATGGAAGTCAGACAGCTGTTCAACTAATACGTTTTGAAAGGACAAAACCTCAAGGTTTATCAGAAATCAAGATCCGAAGGAAATGTCCACACCAACTGAAACTGGGAATCCAAGAGACATACCATATTCATATTATGAACTAACATTTATTACCTGTACAGAAAACTAGGAGAAAAATGACAGCATTCTAATAAAAACTAAAGTTTTGGAATGTAAAAAGTGGGTTTTGCCGAGACCGTTAAAAATTGGCAATTTTCAACTTGCACTTTAGACCGAACGGTTCGTCTGAAAAAAAAAAGTAAATAGTGACATTTGTAGACAGTTTTAATTACTTTAATTTCTGTTCACAGACCATTTATTAAAAGTTAATAGTTTTCGAGATTTGAGCAAAAAAGCGGAAAAAAGTTGAAATTTTTCGATTTTCTCGCGATTTTTTCAATGTTCCGGCAAGAAATTCCGGCAAACCTCATATTCGGATTCAGCAGCGGATCCATATATAATGAAAGAAATCAGAACTACCCCAAAACTTTCCCACTAGGAAGTTCGTAGAGTACAAATTCACTGAATCAGTAAGAGAACTTTTGAAATTAGAAAACATCCTCAGAATTGTCGAGGCGCAGATACTCAGATGGATGGGACATATAGAAAGAACAAATCCGGAACCAGTTATGAAGACAATCTCCACATAGAAATTAATATCAGGCAGACCACCGGATATGACAACTAGATATTAGTCGAGGAAACCCTCCCTTAAGAAAGGGAGTTGGGTAACCGTAAGCAAAAACAGGAACGAATGGAGAAAAATTGTAGAAGAGAGATAGTTGTAGTGACTTTTTAAATAGTTTTTAAAAGCAAAAGGTACCAACTTACCTGTAAATGTTTGATGTAGTACCTATTGTAATAAAAAAATTCTATACCTAAGTATTTGGAAAATGTAAAATGTAGTAGTGCTTCGATTTACACAATTTGATTTTCAAGAAAATATCTACCAATCTTCATCTTATATACTGTTTTTACTCTATATTTTGTTGTATTTTAAATACAGAAAAATCAAACTTATTTTTTCAATTAAAACAATAAGCAAAATATGACCAACTGTTAATAAAATCATTTTTTTAGTAAAATTGTGGCTTATTTCCCATTAAAAATAGTTAATTATAAGTATATTATATTATATTTTTTTCCGAAAATACGTATTTAATTAAAATTTTTGTCAACAATTGTTCCGAAATCATTTCGTGGCATTTTTCAATGTGTTTGTGTGTGTGTTTTATTTTTTGAATTTTTGGTAATAAAATTTTTTGAAAAGTAGTAAGTACCAAAATTAGTTTAATAATTAAATAAAATATAAATAAACTGTTTGAAATATATTTTATTCGTTGAAATCATGTAATAGAAGTATTAGTCCAGAGAAATAAGATTTTTCTCGTGACACATCCCCCTCCAGGCCGAAACCAAATTTTTTGAGTAGTATGGACATCTATATTAATAACCTGTATGTTTCCTGCAGCCGATTTTGATGATATACACAGTTATAAACAAATGAAAATCAAAAAACGCTAAATTTTCGCTTTTTCGTCTATTACTAAAAAGTGAAGCATTTTAAACAAATTCTAGAGTAATAAGCTGATAAATCATATAAAAAAAACTTCAATATGGCGTCCGCTGCATATGTCTATGCTTAATTGTTGCTTAGAAAATTGGAAAATAAGTCATAAATTTTGAGATTTTATAAATGTTCATAACTCATGTAAAAATTAAGTTAGAACTTTCTTATTACACATAATGCTGAGACTTCTGGTGCTTAAATTATATTCTAAATTTCAAAGCAATTTGTCAAATAGTTTAAAAGTTATTTAATTTGTTTATCCCAAATTAATGTTTTTTGCAACACTATAAGTCAGAAAACGATGAACTTATAGTAATACTTCGGAAAGTTTATGAAAGAAGAAGATTTATGCTATTAACCTAATTAAAAAAAATGACAAAAAATAATTTTAAATAGTGTAAAATTATTTTGCAAGAACATGTCGATTTTTTGCTTATAAACAATTAGAATAACTTTTGAACCGTAACCTGTAGAAAAATTATTTTTCCATATTTAGAAAGACTGAATTTTTATACACATTTATAAAGAAAAACAATTGTCCTATGACAATTAGGCACGAAGTTAGCACCCTTCTTTTTAATTCACAGCAGCTTTGTTTATAACAATTAAGAAATAAAATTAGCCGCATTTGAAAGAACATACATCAAAGTTTTAACTTACCAAGTATACAAAAGATTTCCTTTCAAGGAAATCGTCCACAAAGCTTAAAATTTTGGCCCTTAAAATCGGCCAGCGTTGAAACTTGGGTTAGCGATGAGAGGGGGGAAGGAGCTGTTAACTGTATCTCTGGTTCTCGATTATTTATTTCGTTGTTTCTTTTTTTAATTTCTACGTACTTTTTACGTACATTACGAATAGGCGTTATTTAAATAAACTAATTGTTATATACACTATCAAATTTGTTTAAACATTTTTTTTTTCAATTTTTTAAATAATATTTTATGTAACTTTTATTGTAAAACGTACATATTAGTTTTACAGGGCGTAACAAAAATACAGGTCATAAATTAAATCACATATTCTGGGACCAAAAATAGATCGATTGGACCTAACTTACCTTAATACAAATGTGCACATAAAAAAAGTTATAGCCCTTTGAAGTTACAAAACGAAAATCGATTTTTTCCAATATATCGAAAACTATTAGAGATTTTTTATTGAAAATGGACATGTATCATTCTTATGACAGGAACATCTTAAAGATAAACTATAGTGAAATTTGTGCATCCCATAAAAATTTTATGGGGGTTTTGTTTCCTTAAACCCCCCAAACTTTTGTGTACGTTCCAATTAAATTATAATTGTGGTACCATTAGTTAAACTCACTCTTTTAAAACTTTTTTGCTTCTTAGCATTTTTTAGATAAGGCAGTTTTTATCGAGTTGGGGCTTCTTTTTTAATATGTTTACATAAAGATTTTATGGGGGTTTTGTTCCTTTACACCCCCCCCCCTGAAATGTTTGTGTACGTTCCAATTAAACTATTACTGCGGTACCATAAGTTAAACACAATGTTTCTAAAACTTTTTTGTCTCTTAGTATTTTTTCGATAAGGCACCTTTTATCAAGATTTGGCTTCTTTTTTAATATGGTTCAAAATATGCCTAAAAATGTAAATTATAAATAAATTTTCATACGATTACCAAGTCTCCATAATCTTACTTAACCATATTTAGAAATATGTAGTGGATTTGACTAATATTCAAAATATCTCAATAAAACTGACTTTTCGAAAAAGTACCGAGAGGCAAAAAAGTTTTAAAAACATTGTGTTTAACTAATGGTACCACAATAATAATTTAATTGGAACGTACACAAAAGTTTGGGGGGTTTAAAAGAACAAAACCCCATAAAATTTTTATGGAGTGTCAAAATTTTACTATAATTTTTTTGTAAGATGCTCCTGCCATAAAAATACCACATGTATATTTTCAAGATATAATCTCTCGGAATTTTCGATATATTGCACAAAATCCATTCTCATTTTGTAACTTCAAAGGGCTGTAACTTTTTTTATGTGCATATTTATACAAAGGTAAGTTAGGTTCAATCGAACTATTTTTGGTCCCAGAATATGCGATTAAATTTATGACCTGTATTTTTGTACACCCTGTAATTATTATACACTAATCTTATTCAATTATTCCTAAATCTAACATTGGCTTATAATATTGAATTGAAAATAAAAAATCTCAAATAAACTAGGTTTTATTTATTGAAAAACATGCTACTAGATATAAACGAAAAATGAAATGTAATAAAATTAGAGAGAGGATAAAAAGAACAAAATTATTTTCAGAAAGTTTCTACAATATGGTAATAATTGTATCTTACAAGATTGAAAGTTATAATTTTAAGATTGCAAAAAAAACAAAAATTAAGATATTTCATACATTTTGGTATTATAACAAAACTATTAAAATAAAATTAAAGGAGATTTATTTAGGAATTTAGGTATTTTTATAAAAAAAACGTAACAATTATCATTATCAGTTACCTACCCATTTAATATAAGTTATTGTAAAGTCAAGTGCATATGCAAAATATCGTAAAAGAATTTCCAAAAATTGTTTACACGATTTACATAGTTATTTAAATAACCACTTTATTAACAAAAAACATATCCGTAACGTACGCAAAGAGTACATACAGATTAAAAAAAGAAACTCCAAAATAGATAATAGTGAAAGATGGAGGTTTTGATTATCGAAGTCCATAAACTATTTATATCTCTGTACTAACAAGTACTCGGTGCAACCAGTTTTGCAAGAGCAGATAGTTTATTTTAATAAAATATCTGGTATAAAGAAGATCTTTTGATCGAATCGATACTAACGGTTCTTAGTTTAATTTCCGACCCCAATCAATTACGTTTATCTCTTGTTTGGTGATTCTGTAACTTCAGTTTTTCATCCATCTAATAGCATGTTTACCAAAAAAATAAAACCTAGTTCATTTGAGATTTTCTGATTTCTATAGACCAATACTATTTTTAGAAACAATTGAATGGGATAATTTGTTTTTTCATACTTTAAATTATTACTAAGTTTAATAAAAAACTATGTATTATTATATTATTCATAAATATACATGTTTTGTGATTAAAATTATTTCAAATATTATTAAAAAAAATTGAAAAAAAATTGTTTAAACAAATTGGATGGTGTATATAACAATTTATTTATTTAAATAATGCATACTCGTACTGTACGCAAAAAGTACATATAAATTAAAAAAAGAAACGTCGAAATCCGTAGGCGATAACAAGAGATACAGCTAACAGTTCCTTCCCCCTTCTCATCGATCTCCCAAGTTTCAAGGCCGGCCGATTTTAAGGGTCAGATTTTGAAGCCTTGTGGACGATTTGTTTGGAAGTATATATTTTTTATATTTGGTACATTAAAACTCTGAAGTATGTTCTTTCAAATGTGACTGATTTGATTTCGTAATTGTTATAAAGAAAGCTGCTGTGACCTAAAATAATAGGGGCGGGCAACTTCGTCCCTAATTGTCCTAGGACAATTTTTTCTTTTTTTAAATTTGTATAAAAATTCAGTCTGTCTAAATATGAAAAAATAATTTTTCTACGGGTAATGATTAAAAAGTTATTCTAATTGTTTATAAGCAAAAAATCGACATGTTCTTGCAAAATAATTTTGCGATACTTTATTTTTAGAATTATTTTTTTTTAAATTAAGTTATTAGCATAAATCTTCTTCTTTCATAAACTATCCAAAGTATTACTGTAATTTCATCATTTTCTGACTTATAGTGTTGCAAAAAAATTAATTTGGGATAAACAAATTAAATAACTTTTAAATTATTTGACCAATTATTATGAAATTTAGAGTATAATTTAAGCACCAGAAGTTCCAGCATTTTGTTTAATAAGAAGGTTCTAAGTTAATTTTTACATAAGTTATGAATATTTATATAAACTCAAAATTTATGAATTATTCTGCAATTTTCTAAGCAACCAATAAGGATAGACATATTCAATGGACTCCATATTGAAGTTTTTTATATGATTTATGAGTTTCTTACTTCCAAATTTGTTTAAAATGCTTAACCTTTTGGCAATAGACGAAAAAAGCGAAAATTGAGCGTTTTTCATCTTCATTTGTTTATAACTATGTATATCATCAAAGTCGGCTGCAGGAAACATATAGGTTATTATTATAGATGTCCACACTACTCAAAAAGTTTGGTTTCGGCCTGGAGGGGGTTGTGTCACCAACATGATATTTTGGTTGTGTCACCAACATGATATTTTTTTTCCTTATTTCTCTGAACTATATAACTTCTTACCTTACTTAGAATAACTTACTTAGACTAGAGTACCGTCGCTGATGGGTAAGTCG